>NC_088643.1:93661551-93696551 GCF_964019385.1 Sycon ciliatum
TACTCAGTATCATTATCCACTCTACTCAGTATCATTACCCACTCTACTCAGTATCATTACCCACTCTACTCAGTATCATTACCCACTCTACTCAGTATCATTACCCACTCTACTCAGTATCATTACCCACTCTACTCAGTATCATTACCCACTCTACTCAGTATCATTACCCACTCTACTCAGTATCATTACCCACTCTACTCAGTATCATTACCCACTCTACTCAGTATCATTACCCACTCTACTCAGTATCATTACCCACTCTACTCAGTATCACTACCCACTCTACTCAGTATCATTACCCACTCTACTCAGTATCATTACCCACTCTACTCAGTATCATTACCCACTCTACTCAGTATCATTACCCACTCTACTCAGTATCATTACCCACTCTACTCAGTATCACTACCCACTCTACTCAGTATCATTACCCACTCTACTCAGTATCATTACCCACTCTACTCAGTATCATTACCCACTCTACTCAGTATCATTACCCACTCTACTCAGTATCATTACCCACTCTACTCAGTATCATTACCCACTCTACTCAGTATCATTACCCACTCTACTCAGTATCATTACCCACTCTACTCAGTATCATTACCCACTCTACTCAGTATCATTACCCACTCTACTCAGTATCATTACCCACTCTACTCAGTATCATTATCCACTCTACTCAGTATCATTACCCACTCTACTCAGTATCATTACCCACTCTACTCAGTATCATTACCCACTCTACTCAGTATCATTACCCACTCTACTCAGTATCATTACCCACTCTACTCAGTATCATTACCCACTCTACTCAGTATCATTACCCACTCTACTCAGTATCATTACCCACTCTACTCAGTATCATTACCCACTCTACTCAGTATCATTACCCACTCTACTCAGTATCATTACCCACTCTACTCAGTATCATTACCCACTCTACTCAGTATCATTACCCACTCTACTCAGTATCATTACCCACTCTACTCAGTATCATTACCCACTCTACTCAGTATCATTACCCACTCTACTCAGTATCATTACCCACTCTACTCAGTATCATTACCCACTCTACTCAGTATCATTACCCACTCTACTCAGTATCATTACCCACTCTACTCAGTATCATTACCCACTCTACTCAGTATCATTACCCACTCTACTCAGTATCATTACCCACTCTACTCAGTATCATTACCCACTCTACTCAGTATCATTACCCACTCTACTCAGTATCATTACCCACTCTACTCAGTATCATTACCCACTCTACTCAGTATCATTACCCACTCTACTCAGTATCATTACCCACTCTACTCAGTATCATTACCCACTCTACTCAGTATCATTACCCACTCTACTCAGTATCATTACCCACTCTACTCAGTATCATTACCCACTCTACTCAGTATCATTACCCACTCTACTCAGTATCATTACCCACTCTACTCAGTATCATTACCCACTCTACTCAGTATCATTACCCACTCTACTCAGTATCATTACCCACTCTACTCAGTATCATTACCCACTCTACTCAGTATCATTACCCACTCTACTCAGTATCATTACCCACTCTACTCAGTATCATTACCCACTCTACTCAGTATCATTACCCACTCTACTCAGTATCATTACCCACTCTACTCAGTATCATTACCCACTCTACTCAGTATCATTACCCACTCTACTCAGTATCATTACCCACTCTACTCAGTATCATTACCCACTCTACTCAGTATCATTACCCACTCTACTCAGTATCATTACCCACTCTACTCAGTATCATTACCCACTCTACTCAGTATCATTACCCACTCTACTCAGTATCATTACCCACTCTACTCAGTATCATTACCCACTCTACTCAGTATCATTACCCACTCTACTCAGTATCATTACCCACTCTACTCAGTATCATTACCCACTCTACTCAGTATCATTACCCACTCTACTCAGTATCATTACCCACTCTACTCAGTATCATTACCCACTCTACTCAGTATCATTACCCACTCTACTCAGTATCATTACCCACTCTACTCAGTATCATTACCCACTCTACTCAGTATCATTACCCACTCTACTCAGTATCATTACCCACTCTACTCAGTATCATTACCCACTCTACTCAGTATCATTACCCACTCTACTCAGTATCATTACCCACTCTACTCAGTATCATTACCCACTCTACTCAGTATCATTACCCACTCTACTCAGTATCATTACCCACTCTACTCAGTATCATTACCCACTCTACTCAGTATCATTACCCACTCTACTCAGTATCATTACCCACTCTACTCAGTATCATTACCCACTCTACTCAGTATCATTACCCACTCTACTCAGTATCATTACCCACTCTACTCAGTATCATTACCCACTCTACTCAGTATCATTACCCACTCTACTCAGTATCATTACCCACTCTACTCAGTATCATTACCCACTCTACTCAGTATCATTACCCACTCTACTCAGTATCATTACCCACTCTACTCAGTATCATTACCTTCATTGGCCTTTTATACTTTATTTTCCTTTTTAGTCGATATCATGTAATTAGGGGAATTTGCCTGTTTGTTCTTCGACTCTAAATAAACAAACAAACAAACAAACAAACAACGACAACAACAGGAACAGAAAATAGACCAGAAAAAAGAAAAGTGAAAAATGTCTGAACACAAGAGGAAGAAGCTTGCCGTGCTGTGACAGACGAGAAAGGTGTGTCGCAGGGTCTCACAAGCAAGCTACGTAACAAAAATGGAACTGATCAAAGAGCTGAGTGCAAGACCAACAAAAGACGGTATACATTCGGATTCTACTCAGTATTGTGTAGGACCATACAGAAATTCCAGTGGCGTGCTTGAAATGTCAATAAGCAAAATTATGCTGAAGAGGAAAAAAGACCCAGTACGAGCAACAAGTCGACAAGCGAAGCAGGAAACAGAAGGCCAAAACTTCACTTGGCATGGCTGTGAGTGTCCTTGTGCCATTCTTCACTTGGCATGGCTATGAGTGTCCTTGTGCCATTCTTGGCATGGCTGTGAGTGTCCTTGTGCCATTCTTGGCATGGCTGTGAGTGTCCTTGTGCCATTCTTGGATCTGCACATGCTGATTGTGGATATTCGCGCCGAAAATTGAACAGTACGGCACGTGTGGACTGCATTTCCATTCACGCAGAGCGTTCGCGTGTAAACACCCGAGAACGCATGAAGCGTCGCGGGATCGAAAATGCAAAAATGGTCCAGCGCTGTCGTGTAAACGCACCCTTAGTCAGAGGCAGGCCAGTCTCTCGTGTACCAGCACAACAGTGCGCGCGTCCATTCTGCGAAGGAGAATTGTTGTGCTTTCGCGTGTCAATGCAAAACCAAGGAGTTCTCCCTCTCTCTCTCTCTCTCTCTCTCTCTCCCTCTCTCTCTCTCTCTCTCTCTCTCTCTCTCCACGTGATCACTCAGCCAGCACAGAGTCCAGACGTCCATGTCGAACAATCCTGGCGTCTTTCAATAGGCCTTTTGCGCATTACGTACTGCAGCGCGGCGTCACCACAATCGAATGGGTGTCCTTCTAAGTAGTTCCAGGTTTTTGTTTTGGTTTGACAGAAGTAACAGTTAGGCGCAGGCGTTTGCCATTTAGTATCTGTTGTGTGTGAAAGCGATACCAGAACATAGTATCTGTTGTGTGTGAAAGCGATACCAGAACATAGTATCTGTTGTGTGTGAAAGCGATACCAGAACATAGTATCTGTTGTGTGTGAAAGCGATACCAGAACATAGTATCTGTTGTGTGTGAAAGCGATACCAGAACATAGTATCTGTTGTGTGTGAAAGCGATACCAGAACATAGTATGTGTTGTGTGTGAAAGCGATACCAGAACATAGTATGTGTTGTGTGTGAAAGCGATACCAGAACATAGTATGTGTTGTGTGTGAAAGCGATACCAGAGCATAGTATGTGTTGTGTGTGAAAGCGATACCAGAACATAGTATGTGTTGTGTGTGAAAGCGATACCAGAACATAGTATGTGTTGTGTGTGAAAGCGATACCAGAACATAGTATGTGTTGTGTGTGAAAGCGATACCAGAACATAGTATGTGTTGTGTGTGAAAGCGATACCAGAACATAGTATGTGTTGTGTGTGAAAGCGATACCAGAACATAGTATGTGTTGTGTGTGAAAGCGATACCAGAACATAGTATGTGTTGTGTGTGAAAGCGATACCAGAACATAGTATGTGTTGTGTGTGAAAGCGATACCAGAACATAGTATGTGTTGTGTGTGAAAGCGATACCAGAACATAGTATGTGTTGTGTGTGAAAGCGATACCAGAACTTGTTCTATCATGTTCTAGCCATCCCCTTTCTTCAAGCTTTGTAGAGTTCCTCCTTTTTTTATGTACGAGCTCGTACAATTTCTAACTGTAACACGATCTAGAACACATCTCTATTACAAATCTCTGTTTTCAGTCTGGGTAGCCTTGAAGGTCCCAACTATTAATTCTTCTTTTTTTTTTAAACCAGATGTTGTCTCACTGGCCTGAATCAGGGAGTCGGTAATACAGTCGTCCCTCTCTAATCCGGCACTTTATAATCCAGCACCCTCGATAAACCAGCACAATTTTCAGTAGCCAAATATTTCTTCATGCACATTGCAGCAGTAAATCAGATTTGTTTATCCAGCACCCTCCCTAATCCAGCAGATTTTCGTGGCACAAATGGTGCCGGATTATAGAGGGACCACTGTATACGACTCCCTGGCATGAATCATCGAATACTATGGGGAACTCAAAGTGATGGAGAAAGTAAAGTACGAATCGGCAGATTTTTCTCATCACGTAGACGGAACAAAGAATGAACGACTGTGCACAGACAATAGAGTACTTCAGTAATCTGGCTTAGTGCGAAGTACGACAGCACAGACATGCACAGAATCAACTTCCATGAAAGGAAGGAGAGGATATCAAGCGAGAACCAGCAAGGTAATATCGAAGCATCATCATTTGTATGTGTATGTGTGTGTGGTTTGGGCAATGGGCTGCTTGGCATTCTGGCCCCTACAGGTGTGCTGGTGAGCTGTACATGGTCACAAACAAGGACACAGATTACTATGTACCTGGAGTCAGCGAGGTATGTTAACACCGCGGAGTTGTATAAACCTGGGACATGCCACTGCTTTCCTCTGATCCTGTTTGACATAGTACGATTTTGTACAATGTTGTTTATTTATTTATTTTCTCCTGAGTACTTTCCAGGGCATAATAATTAGGGCTCAAACGGTCACGGTTTTACCCCTGACGGTTAACTGCTAAGCTAACGGTCGGTTTAACGGTTATAACCTATAAGCCGCGGCAATCCTGCGGACTCTTTTTTAACCGTATATTTGACTATACTCATTCAAAAAATGTACCCTTTTCAGTACAACGCACACATGTACATTCTCTTGCATGCTCATTCATACATACTCTCACACCAAGAGACCAGAATACTGATATGACCCAGTTGACAGCCCAGAAATTGCGTATGCGTGCGACAGCCTGCGAAAATGCATACTTTGCAACGACCTGATACTTGAAAAATTGACTGAAAAGTTACTGCGTAACCGTTATCTTTATCGGTTAACCGTTAATTCTTCCTAACCGGTCTGCAACCGGTTAATCGGACTAACCGTTTGAGCCCTAATAATAATTCATGACCTCAAGAAAACCATCTGCAAGTTGACTATCTATAACAGTTACTGTTTCTCTGAGTAGCTTTGTTTAGTGCTAGCACATTATCCTGTGGAGTGTACTGGCCACTCAAACCAAACAAAACAGAAAATTGTGATATGGTGAATGCAACTTGGTGATTCCCGAACAGGGACTTCACCAAGACGCGCGAGGCACACCTCACCTGTACTTTTCCACTTGTATGCCCTCTCCTGGGTTTATAATAACTCCCTAGTGGATGCACATGCCATGAGTGGGCTAATGGGTCCCATCTTTGACTTGTTTAGTGGTGTTTTTCCTAGGTAGAAGGGCTTGGAAGTGCATGTACATGTAGTGGTAAATACATGTGACAAGACATTGTACGAATCAAACATTTTGTAGAGAAATGTACAAGCTGTGACGCCTTGTTCTTTGGTCAGTACCTACACTTTTGATGAGCATATTGATTGTAAATGTTGAAAGTATCTGGTGATGTTTGATGCTATCAGCCGGGTGAAGCCAGATTGGAGACGGCATTTCTACAGTGGATCAAGTGCTGTAGGTAATGTTGTGTGTGTGTGCGTGTGTGTGTGTGCGTGCGTGCGTGCATATGTGTTGTGTGTGTGTGTGTTCTTGCGTACATATGCATTCATGTACGTACATTTCAGGAAGTGATAAAGTCTGTGAAGAAGACTGTCTTGACATCCAAGCAGTACTGCGTTGTCATGGACCCTGTCGGCGAGGACGGTCACAATCAGCTAGGCCAGCGAGAGCTGCGTACCGGGCCAAGCTCTTTCTTCCTGCGACCAGGTATGGCCTGTGTTTTAAACGATTGTAATGCCCTTGGTATGGTCTAGACTGTGCAAGCAGGGGAGGGGTGGCTCGAATAGAGTTGAGGCCCAGGTACCTGCCATCAATTTGTTGATTGTAGGCGAAGGACACGGGACCCATGCAGGTTCCAGTTACCAGTGGTTGCCGACGGATGAAGTGAAGGTTAAAGGGGAAGTTAAGGCAAAAATTAAAATTTCACCAGTTGTAGTCTTCGGGGTGCTGAGTCGAATGGTCTTGGTCCGAGAAAGCTGAGACGCTCCCTTCCTACTTGAATCCCAATCGAACTCGCGCACTTCCACCGAAACTGGGTGACTGCGCCCTACGAGATGGGGATTTGTATGCAAAATGTCACTAAAAGCGCCGTTTCGTTCTTATAAAAGCACGGATGACCGCGATTGGCCCATATGTTGTAGTCTTTTGGACGCTGAGTCGACTGGTTTTGGTCCGAAAAGGCTGCGATGCAGCGTTCCTCCTTTATTCCCAATCGAACATGGTCGAACAAGCGGTCACGTGCTCCTGCGTACACCAGTCACCTGGTCACCGTGCCTGCAGGGTACAACTTACTAGCCTGTTTGACCTTTTTTGGGTGCAGTCCTGTCACTCGAGTTGAACTCGAGTTGAACCTTGGTGTGAAAGTTGTCGCCTGCTGGCGTGGTGACCAGGTGATTTGGGCACCCAGGAGCACGTGACCACTTGTTCAACCATGTTCGATTGGGAATAAAGGAGGAACGCTGCATCGCAGCCTTTTCGGACCAAAACCAGTCGACTCAGCGTCCAAAAGACTACAACATATGGGCCAATCGCGGTCATCCGTGCTTTTATAAGAACGAAACGGCGCTTTTAGTGACATTTTGCATACAAATCCCCATCTCGTAGGGCGCAGTCACCCAGTTTCGGTGGAAGTGCGCGAGTTCGATTGGGATTCAAGTAGGAAGGGAGCGTCTCAGCTTTCTCGGACCAAGACCATTCGACTCAGCACCCCGAAGACTACAACTGGTGAAATTTTAATTTTTGCCTTAACTTCCCCTTTAAGAACCACTAGGCCGATATGGCTTGAGCAGAACAAGAACATTGCTGAGATTTGCAACTTCTCTCGGCAGAAATCCTTGAAGCCAAAGTCGAAATCAAGAAAGTCTGTGCATGACTGGAAGCACTCACGTTGTCACCCGTTACGCAGCTCCAGAGCTTCAGAGAGTGCATCTTGCCATTGCTCGGGGGTGAATCGAGCTACTGAATATATGCCTGGCACTGTAGTCGATCGAGGGCTTCTGCCATGATCTTGTGGAGCTCCATAGCTCAGTTGTAGTGTCTGCCATGGAGTGTGGTGGCGGCAACAGGGAAGGTACCTCCCACTTGCGATGATGATGTCTAGAAGACGGGCATTATGAAACCGACAGCCAATGATTGATATCAGCGTAGCGGAGAAATGGAATGCCTCCATTTGCAGTACTCCACTCTCAAACTAAACACTTCAGTGCAAGACAATATCCACCGACCAGGTGTAAATAGCCTGATTGAAGACAATGATGGTCAATGGCAAGTTTGCTATCTATATAAGTGTCAAAGCGCTGTGTCAACGGGCTGGAGCAAAGCCGCTTAACAGTGGCCTTTTACCAATTGCTGTAAGACATGTTATTATAACGAGTCGCAAATTTAACGATTGTCCAAAATTCATAGGTTAACGAGAAGATATATTAACGATCTTGCAGTATTCTGCCATATCCACACACAGCATTATATGAAGCAGTACGGCCTCAACGGATCTTATTATAACGAAGAAATGTCATCCGTTAAAACGTTAGATTTGCTTCCTCGTTATATATACATGTCTTACAGTGGCTCCCACATTAGTGTTTTTTCTGTGCATTACAAGATATGTCATCTATCTGCCACAGTGTTAGAACTGTGCTGTATGCTTGTGTATACTTCCACTGCTTAGTGCTGGCGTATGATTACACCACTCTTCATTGTCTATACATTTGTCTTTACGTAATCTGGTGTTGTCTTGACCATTACCAGGTGAGCATGTCAACAAGATTGAAGCGGTTCACATTATGGGAGATGACGAGGCACTGCTGCTGCGTGCTATGGAGGAATTCACTGACGGTGAGGGAGACGATGCCAAGAAGCGTAGTCCTGGTGACATCTGGATGATTCGTGGACCATGTGACTTCACCCCCTGTATCCAAGTCAGCATTGTCGAAAAAAGGTAACATTTTAAGGATTATTTCGGCTTGCCTTCGACATCAAATCTAAACTCCATCACACCTTGCTTTAGCAGACCCAAGTATAGCAGTGTTTCCATCAATACAACATGTCATGTGCCTAATGTTTTCGGCAGTATCTTCAGCTATGCTTTATCCAGACTCCAGGCGCTATCCAGACACTAGGCGTGACTTGGTACCGTAGTGACGCGCATTTAAGCGCATGTGCCTATATCCGGGCATAAGCGCACCCTCACAAGTAATACAAGGCACCGGTACACTAGCAACTCAAGCGCATGCAAACCGACAAACCGACCCACAAAAATAGCAAATAACGCAAAAACTCACTCATAAGCACGTGGGCCTTTATGTGCGCCACTACGGTGGTGGCGGTGAAAGAAACCGGTGGTGAATTTTACCAGATTGCTACTTGTACCCTGTGTGGAGTATGTGTGACCGGGCATGTTTACTGTCAACTGGAGTTTCTAATGTGATTGTCAAGGAGTTGTGCATGAAAAACAACTCCACACTGTTTGTAATAGTGGGCAGCCGGATTTGTTGTCATGTTGCGCTTTTATCATGAGGTGAGAAAAGGGAGAAATGTTGTTGAAAGGACAGAACGCCACGTGCTCCTGCTCATGATGCTGTTCACCGTGTTTTGTCTGGTTCTGTAGGAAAGCCATTCCTCTCGGCAAGAATGAGGGTATTTACGTGCGAGAGACTCAGTCTGGAAAGGTATATATGCACCTGTCGCTTGTACTCCACTCCTAATGAAACAACAGTAGCCGATTCATTTCTACGCTGCACACCGCACACTGTATATGTTCGACTACTCGTAGAATTATTGTCTTTGATGCATATACACGTACAGAGAAAGGCAAAGAAAAGTGCATTGCTGTGACTCGGCTGTGACTCTGAGTTTCACGCACAAAGCGACTATCAGACAGCACTGACTCGTTGATATGGGAGTTGTTATCTGCCATGCTACAAGGAGCCAACTGATTTGTTGTTCTCCGCCACTCCGCCCGATCCACTCTGATCTAGCCGCCCACACTAGTAGCAAGTATTGCCTTCACTGGGGGCAGGGCTGAATGCAGTTGGATCCCACGACGGCAGGACAGGTACCCTGATGCCGTCAATCCCTTTTCTGCATCTTGTTCTCATCCCCTTTCTGAGATGTGGTGAGCCCATACGTGGGATCATTTTCAAGTCCACCCAGAGTTTGGGGATTCCAGGGGATGTCGGCTGTTGGGCGGTTCAATAGCCGATTGAGTCATCTTTCCAAGATTTCTTTTGAATCTCTCTCCCCTCTTTGGGGGAGATTCGCGTGACCAGTCATGGCAGTGAGCAAGTACAAGTGTGTGTGTGTGTGTGCGTGCGCGCGTGCGTATGTGTGTGTGTGTGTGCTTATTGTGGTGGATGTGTGGATGTATGTTGTGTTCAGGTGCGCACTGTGCTTGGCCCACAATCATATCTACTGACTGCAACAGAGCAGCTCATTCCGAAGACTCTACCTACAGAAGTTGAGGCTATGCTGAAGTAAGTATGTACGCCACTTGCTCTTTCTGTCCTAGGAGTGATGTGTACGACTGGAGGCTTTGTATAGATTTTCGTCAATGCGATTGCGTCATTTGTTTGAGACCCTTTGTATGGAGGTGCAAAGCAGTGGTGCAATGGCGTGCAGGCACTGATTTGCCACTCGGAACTAGCACTGTTTGCATGGCGTGCAGGCACTGGTTTGCTACATGGAAGTAGCACTGTTTCCGTGGCATGCCATTCAATACAAACTTACTAGCTGAATACAAACTAGCTCGGTTTGCCGCACAATACAAAACTAGCATTGGTTTTTACTCCATACACGCCATGCAAAGCATATGCGATGATGTCTTTTGTGTAGCCTCTATCCTTCGACTTTGGTGCAGTGAGGATACTGGTCAATATGGGGTGACTGTTTTCTTTGCTCAATAGTACATTCCTTGTGTGCTGGCACATTCTCACTCTATTCAACCTACCTAATAATCTGAACATACTTACTTACCTGCATGACTTCATCACTTCTGGCAGGTCTGGCGGTGGTCTTGGTGATGAGAGCATTCGCAAGGTGGCGTATTTCGAGACATCTGTTGACCCAGCACTGCTAATGGGACCGGTAGGTGCACATGTGCAATGTCTTCAGAATAGCTAATCGAAAGTATTTGTGCTGAAAAGCACTCGCTTCTCCTTCTGAAGTACTAGTTTCATTGTACTTGTAGAATTTTAACATTGCAGTCCTTGTGAGTTTTCTCTAATTCTTCACATTTTTCGTATTTCCCTGAGGATGTTCACAAAGTACTAACAGTGGGAAATTCCACCACCACGAGAGAAATGTGTGAGTTCTAGTTCAATCGCCGATTGAAACATCATTCCATGATTTATTCAGAATTTCTTGCCCCTCTCCCCAGAGAGGCCCGTCCAATTTTTCACAGTGACCCTGTACAAATACAAGTGTGTATTTGCATGTGTGCATGCAGGGGCGGATCCAGGAGGGGTTCCGTGGAACCCCCTAAATTTCGTAAATGTACTACTGGCAACCATATGCGTGTCCATGTACATGTATCAGCTATTCAGTTTTGACTATACTGGAACCCCCCCCCCCCCCCTCCCGTAGAGATCTCTGGATCCGCCACTGGCATGTGTGTATGTGTGTATGTGTGTGTGTGTGTGTGTGTGTGTGCGTGTGTGCATGTGTGTGTGTGTGTATGTGTGCGCGTGTGTGCGCGTGTGTGTGTCCGTGTGTGTGTACGTGTACAGCGTGATCCTTCTCGTCTAGTGACGTACAGATGTCCGCACAACACAGCTGTGCAGGTCTATGACTACCAGCGCCAGAGAGCCCGTGTCGTCTTTGGACCTGATCTGGTATGTCCCATCCTGTGCTACTACTCTACTCATACATGTATCATGATGTTACGCATACCCCAGACACCTTGACTGCATGACATGATACCTGTATCATGATGTTACGCATACCCCAGACACCTTGACTGCATGACATGATACATGTATCATGATGTTACACATACCCCATACACCTTGACTGCATGACATGATACATGTATCATGATGTTATGCATACACTTTGGCTGCATGACATAATACTATCATGTATCGTGATGATACGCAGACACCTTGACTGCATGACATGATTACCTATAGATTACCTGCAATGTTGCTTGTATTGTCTATCATACCCGTGATCAAGAGTACTCTTGCCATGATCAAGAAAGAAGAAAGGGCCAATAAGTTACTAGTTATGACTAACAGTCCACCAAGGTAACGAGATAATATACAGTCAGATAGTGCGACAAGGCACAAAACTGACAAGGATATTGAGACATTCAACGACCTGACACCTAGCTCCAACACATCTACGAGTTGTTATTGTACTTACGAGTTCGGTAGGATGTTGGCGCTTTGGTTTGTCACAATTCGTCTTCGCTCAGCTTCCCGTTCTATGTTTATTGCGTAGTCTTGAGCCTCCCAAGTTGGGTGGTCTGTTGCGTTGCGTCGTCGGGTTGTAGTAAGGCTAATATGTCCAATTGTCTTACTAGTCTCATTATCATCCAGTAACGTTCGGCGTTCTTTGTTGCCGTGAGACATTTCCTTCCCCTCTTTGGACCTTTCCTAACCTGAGCCTTCCAAGTTGGAAGGTTGTTGGTTTGCGCTTCGTAGATGTGTTGGAGCTAGGTGTCAGGTCGTCGAATGTCTCAATATCCTTGTCAGTTTTGTGCCTTGTTGTCGCACTACCTGACTGTATAATTATCTCGTTACCTTGGTGGACTGTTAGTCATAACTCGTAACTTATTGGCCCTTTCTTCTTTCTGAATTAATACTATTGGCTCAACAACCAAGTTATTATAACCATGATCAGGATGCATTTTATATTCATCCTGTCTGTGCGTTGCCCATCTTGTCCGTGTCCATTTGTTTGTTTGTTTGTGTCTATCTTGTCTGTACCCACCTTTCTTGTGACCATCACTCTTGTGATCATTTTGCCTGTGATCAACTGATCATCACACCTGTGACTATCATGATCTTGTTTGTGTGTGTGCTGTCGTAGGCCACCCTTGGCTATCATGAGAATTTCAATGTGCTGTCACTGAGTGGTGAGTTTCCTGCACAGCTAGAGTAGAGTGTGCATGAGTAGTAGCACAGTGCAATACAATGTACCGTAATGCAATGCCATGCATGATCATTGTCTTCTGTAGCCGTGCAGCCATGATAAGTGGCTATTGTACGCTTGTCCAACTCTGCCATGGCTGGATAAAGTTGAGTTGAGCATTTGTTGCAAGGGACTTGAAACAGTGCGCCCCATATGTGTGCTCGGCATTGGGGCATTGCATTACTATTCAAGTGA
Source organism: Sycon ciliatum (assembly GCF_964019385.1). Lineage (NCBI taxonomy): Eukaryota > Metazoa > Porifera > Calcarea > Leucosolenida > Sycettidae > Sycon > Sycon ciliatum. The sequence goes on from NC_088643.1 coordinate 93,674,675, forward strand.
GTTGCATAATAGCAATCGTTCCCTTTTCTATGGAAATGTGCTTTCCCCTCTGTGAATTAGCTGGCAAACCAAAGAAAGAAGGTGCACTCAAGTCGTTGGCATTGATGCTTGGACCTGATTTCACTACCGATATCATTGAGGTACGACACTAAGTATCTGTGTGTATGTTCATGTGTGTGTTCATGTGTGTGTTCATGTGTGTGTTCATGTGTGTGTTCATGTGTGTGTTCATGTGTGTGTTCATGTGTGTGTTCATGTGTGTGTTCATGTGTGTGTTCATGTGTGTGTTCATGTGTGTGTTCATGTGTGTGTTCATGTGTGTGTTCATGTGTGTGTCCATGTGTGTGTTCATGTGTGTGTTCATGTGTGTGTCCATGTGTGTGTTCATGTGTGTGTCCATGTGTGTGTTCATGTGTGTGTCCATGTGTGTGTTCATGTGTGTGTCCATGTGTGTGTTCATGTGTGTGGCCATGTGTGTGTTCATGTGTGTGGCCATGTGTGTGGCCATGTGTGTGGCCATGTGTGTGGCCATGTGTGTGGCCATGTGTGTGGCCATGTGTGTGTTCATGTGTGTGGCCATGTGTGTGTTTGCTTATTTTTGGCACACGGAGCACGGAAGCCACTGGCTAATGGTGTGAAAGGCCACGTCGAAATTTCCAGTGGCCTCTGTACTTTGTGTGCTAGTTAACCTCTTTAGCACGACGCTACCTGAGCGCGCCCCACGTCAACACCTGTAAAAGTCGCATTTTCCCATGAAAGTACTAGCTGCTCAAGGATCGATAACTTTACCTTCCCTTGGACGAATTCCACGATCTTGAGCTTCCTGGAAAGGTCTTGAGACGAGGAACAAACTGATGTCAAACCCAGCTCGGAGCGAAACCAAAACCCCGTGCTACAGTCTGGCAAACTCCATCCACGCGCTCGACAGACTTGAGCACGGCCAAGACTAACCGAGCTCAAATATTCAGCTGCCATTTCGCTCTCCTTGCTCGTATCGAGCTCAAATTTTTTGTGAGGACTCATGGGATCCACTACCATCATTTGAATCTTGTTTCCATGGCAGCAGGTAGCGCAAAATGATCCATGATGGAAAATACGCGTTCTGCAGACTGCGCAAAAAGATCGAGTTGAAATTTGCCGTGTCGAGTCGCATATCTCAACAACCGGTAGTCGCATCGCTTCGGCGATTGTCTTTATCGCTAGCTGAGAGTTTTCTCTTGCAGATACATGTTTCGATTGTGAGAATCGACCAAGTATTCAGTGAGTTACGATAGTTTGAACAAGTCACTATTGACTCAACACGGACTCCGCGACTATGAGATGCAGGTTCACTGTACAGTGTACAGCGCGCGTCGTACTAGTACGACGGCCGTGGGGCATGCAACTCATGTGCGTCGTACTAGTACGACGCTCGCGCTAAAGGGGTTAATAGCAATAAAAAAGAACCGGTAGTTTGATTTCCGCCATTCAGACTTCTCCCGTTTGCGTCTTTCCCTCAAACCAGTGAATATCCAACATACCGGTATATCTATGTATATGTTGAATGAACACGAATTAGCACGTTGGATTCTCCAGTGGCTTATGTACTCTATGGGCATTATGTTGTGGAAGAACATCATGATATTAACCCGCACGACAGAATATGTGCATATTATACTCTTCAGGGCTGGGATGACTCAACAACATCCAAGATTATATTGCTTGCACTGTTCCTCTTCTTTAAATTAGGAAGACAAACGAAAAAAAGATGCAGCAAGCTCTAGAAAAATAGACCTCGAAAAGACCGACGTCTTTCATGGGGTCTACATTGTGTGTGTGTGTGTGTGTGTGTGTGTGTGTGTGTGTGTGTGTGTGTGTGTGTGTGTGTGTGTGTGTGTGTGCGTGCGTGTGTGTGTGTGTGTGTGTGTGTGTTTGCGCGTGCGTGTGTGTGTGTGTGTGTGTGTGTGTGTGTGTGTGTGCGTGCGTGCGTGCATACGTGTGCATGTGCTGTTCAATGCAGGTGGAGACGTCTGACCACGCACGACTCAGCGTCAAGCTGGCGTTCAACAACCACTTTGAGGTATTTTTTCTACGATTTTCCCATTTCCCAAGTTTTATCTGATGTCAATACATATCTGCCTTTAATGCTGCATTTAACATTCACAGGCAGGTGACTGGTCGCACTCTGCAGATCTGTTGATCATGCTATTGAAGGGTAGGGCGTGGGACACCACATGTGTTTATCCTCTTGATATGTCCGTTATCTGTATTGTTGCTTTGTAGGTGGAGCGTGGAAACGCTGAGTGTGAAGCGAAAATCTTCGCAGTGCCTGATTTCATTGGATTCGCCTGTCGACAAGTTGGTACGTGAAGAGCACATTTTGTTGTTTCTAGGACAATGAGACGTAATAGGATAGCCACCTGTCTTTGGCAAGTAGTCATGTCACATCATATCTCATACCTCAACACACGCACACACGCGCGCGCGCACGCACACACACACACACACACACACACAATTTGGCCGTGTGGATGATCTTGAAAATAGTTAGTGTTTAGCTTGCCTGGATGAGGAATCGATAACCCTCTGACTCCTTTGGAGTAGATGTACTTATCTCTCATTTGCTCCAGCAGCAAGTTTCATCTGTGTTTAGTATTAGGCCACACCAAGTTATTTCTATGTTTCGCGTCACCCGCCCGCGTACCTTTTCGAATCCTTGACAAGAAAAAAAAAGAACCTAGACGAGCCAATCGATGGCTGTTCCGGCGAACATTCTCTAGCCAGTATGGCAGATCAGAGGTTATCAGCTTCTCGATAATCTTGCATTCCAGGCGATGGTACGTAGAAGGTGCGAGAGATGAAAATTTCTATTTTTTCAAGCTGTGTGATGGCGTAGGGCCTGCTCACCAAGCGAGCAGAGATTCCAGGTGTCAAGGACATCGGGATTTTCCACGATTGTGATGGAGCGGGATCCCTCGACTCATGTCAAAATGCAGAAGGAGCCATCCATGAAATCTCTGTATCGCTCCAGCCCAGTCTGCCAGCTGTCCTGTGAGGACTTGTTGTCGTTTTGGATACAGGTAGAAGTGACAGTTTAGTAGTGGTATTCTGTGTGCAACATGGCTCAGTACACATAGAATGGAGTTTTGTTTTTTCTTCTGTTTTTGTTTTTTTCCGCCCGCCCGCGTGACTTTTCCAGAAAATATCCGACGCGAAACATAGAATTAACTTGCTGTGGCCTTAGTATTGATAACATTTAGGTAAGGTTACCAAACCCAGTATTCCAGTGTCGGGTAGGACCTGATGTTTATCATGCTAATATAATCTGTGGTGTGATGTCATGAAATCCTGTGTTGTCTGCAGCTAGCCGTATTCGTGGCGCTGTGGCGCAGATTTCGTTTGACGAGTTTCATCGCAACTCACAGCGGATTATTCGCACAGCTGTGCTGGGAGTGAACGAGGATGGCAAGATCAAGTCGTGCCTAAAGTTTGATGCTAACAATCTGGTGAGTGTGTGCGAATGCTTTTTGTCGTTTTGATCTGGAGTGTGCGGCTTGTGGCTGGGCATTGGTGTCGTGTAGAGTGGCAATGGTTGTAGTGACAGCTGTACTGTGGCTGTCTGCTGCCTCGATACAGGATACAAACAACATGTCCACATGACGTGATGCATTTCACAGTATCCCGGTCGATGATTCTGTATGCAAAGCAATTCTACTGCCGTCTACCCGATCCCAGGGATGGAGCAGAGGTCTTTTGTCAAACTGCCAACATCCAGTAGTCTGCCCATGACAGAGAAATACCAAACCACCTTGTTGTCTACTCTGTACACTTCTGCACCTCTACTATCTTACATCTACACATACACATATACATACATATACACATACTCATACACATACACAATATACATCTACGCATACACATACATCTACACATACATCTACACATACACATATTTACACATACACATACACATACACCTTCAAAACTACCTCCTGACTGGCCTGATGACTGATATTGGTTGGGTTAATATATTGGTTGGGTTCAGAAGTGACAAGAAAAACTACGGAGGTCAAAACGTGCAAATCGATTCTTACATGTGTCGAATATTGTGTCTGTGTTTGTGTATGCGTGTGTGTATGCGTGCGTGTATGCGTGTGTGTGTGTATGCGTGCGTGTATGCGTGCGTGTATGCGTGTGTGTGTGTGTGTGTGTATGCGTGTGTGTATGCGTGTGTGCATGCGTGCGTGTATGCGTGCGTGTATGCGTGCGTGTATGCGTGCATGTACATGTGCATGCATACATGTATGTGTTTCTTGTCTAGGTGATCACCGGTATTGACATTCAGAGTATTGAACCATCAGATGCTCGGATGCGTGACAGCCTGACCAAGTCTGTGCAGATGGCCATTGAGATATCTACAAAGTGAGTAGCATCAGTAGCATCAGTAGTAGCAGTAGTAGCAGTACTCTGTGCTGATGAGTGCACCCCTTAGATTCCACCTGGCAGTTGTTGAGCAGCGCCAACAATGCAGTGTCGTCACCAGTAGCAGTATCTTGAGACACAGGGTGGGTGTTGCGGCTTATGCTGTAACGGATGCAAGGGTGTTTTCTTAGGGATTTGATTGGATTTATGCCGGTATGCATTGAAACAACAAATGCCCTCTTGAAAAGAAACCCTCTTGCATTGAGCCTCCTCTAAATTGGCTTTGGAAAAATAGAAACTTTCGGCTTCTTTTAAGTGAGTACGGTATATCCTCGAGCAGCCTCTTTGCCTGTCATCCTACTTCACTAGACTTTGAAGTAATTATAACAAATTGCAAGTCTACTTTCAGACCAGGCTACTGAGATATTAAATTAATAGTTGCTGTTGGTCTTGGTCTTGGACAGCTGCTGGCATGCTGCCTATGCACTTGCCGCTGCATTGCAGGCTGTCTTGCAGGGAGGCACGACTCGGCAACTCAAAAGGGTGAAGGCGACAAATTTGGCACACTGCCCTTGCAAACTGCAAGAAGAAAACTTGAAAAGAAATGGTGCACCTACCTAGTGAGTAGTGTGCATACTATAGGTGCCTCTGTATTTGGGCGCAGCGAATATTAACATCATGGAAAAGACCCAAAAAACCTCATTTCTCGTTTCTTTCCTACGTCCGGCTAGCCATCGCGAAATAAGACATTTATACATAAGTACATATCGTATTTCACACTCTTCTTTTCTCTTCTCTTCTCTATATTTCTAGTTCCATTGAGCGGTCGGCTCAGCACGATGCAGCACGTCTCGACCAAGTAGCACGCGGTCATCTGGAACGTCAGAATCTTCAGAATGAAAAGGTACTAGTATGGCAACGCGATGTTTCTATCTTGATACTGCCCTGACTTTGCTGTACAACAGTGCTGGCTGGCTTACAGTGGCTGGGTTACAATGGCTTTGTACGGTGCTGGCTGGCTCGTTTGCATGTGTACTGGACCAGACACAGTCACAGTCTAGTGTGACTGTCTGTCTCTTGATTCATCTCTTCCTTGGGGCATACAGAGAAAGATTAGGGAAGAAAATGACCCTAACCATAGCACTGATTGTGTCAAATCTGTCCTCTTGTACGTTTGTCAATGTGTAGCTGGCTGAGGAGGCTCGCATGAAGCTCTTCGAATTGCAGGCAGAATCTGCCGCTGTCGAGTCTTCGGGTCAGGCAAAGGCTGAGGCGTCTGTAAGTTATATGCATGCTTTGTGTGCATGCGTTGCTGCATATAGTGAAACAATTCAGTGTAACATACCCTGCATATAACATACCCTTGTTTTGGGTGAGATCCAAGTGCCCCGGGGCAAAACCCTCATAACAGACACAAACTTAGAGTTGCTCTTGTTGTTAAAAGGTGTTCTTTATTCATCTGCCCTTGTTCTGGGGAATCGTGTGATTATAAGAAAGGTGTGCAAAGTGAGTCGGCAAAGAGTAGTTGTACCAACACTGTACGTACAAGGGAAAACATCATCATCATCATCATCATCATGATCATCATCATCATCATGGCCTCTTCACGGAGGTGACACAATGGGTGCGTGCGTATGAAGGCACGAACGAAAAGGGTACTTGCAGTCATGCAGCAACATCCCCCCCCCCCCCCTCCTGGTAACGAACCGTGGGAGAGTTAACACAAACAGGTGGTTGTTGCTCTCCGTGTTCAGTAGCCGCCGTTGCCTGCTTCTACCTGCCGCACTTCGGTCGGGCAACGTTTGGTTCCGTTGATGGCGGCAAATGGCACTTTACGTGTGCTGCACGTTCTCTGGCTTCCAGCTCGGCACGGGACACCTCCAGAAGCTGATCCTGTTTGCATTCATCACCATTGACGTGTGTTTGCGTCTCCACGATCTCATTCGCTTTGCAACACGCTGTGTTGCGACGGCGGCGTAATGACCGCCTTGCATTCTTCTGAGTTTCCGCTCCATGCGGTTGTCTGGTGTATCCATGCTGACACAACGGATATTGATCTGCTGCCGACCGTGCAGTGATCATTCTTTTGGATCTCGGGACAAGAGGTCGAGGCTCACTTGCAGTTGTAAGCTGAAATCAAATTTTCTCATGGTAGCACTCTATCCGGCTCGAAGGACCATGTTACAGATTCCCTATTACCATCTGCTATATCGGATTCGCGTTCCCAGAATTATTCCCCGCAGAATCTCAACCACCACGTCCAACAATGTACGTAAACGTGAACACTATGCTGCTGCTGCCGCTGTTTATTGCAGGCTCAAGCTGAGAAGTTGCTGATTGAAGGACAAGCTGATATTGCTGGTAAGGAGCTTTGTTGTTGCTGGTGTTGTTGTTGTTGTTGTTGTTGTTGTTGTTGTTGTTGTTGTTGTTGTTGTTGTTGTTGTTGTTGTTGTTGTTGTTGTTGTCGTCGTCGCTGTTGTTGCAATCGTAGTTGTTGCCATTTTGCGTACGGCTACTTCGGGCCACTATCATGTACATACTGGCGCTGGCAACATTTGCCATTGTTGCTTCAGCTTACTGAACAACATTGGCCATTGTTGCTTCAGCTTACTGAAGTGTGTGGGAATATCTATACATGTGCTTGCATGCAATGATGCGGAATCTGAGGCAAAGAGCTATGCGAGCTGCTGAATCAATCTGAAATAATGTGGTGGTACTGTCTGTGTAAGGATGTGGAGATACTGTCTGTGTAAGGATGTGGAGATACTGTCTGTGTAAGGATGTGGAGATACTGTCTGTGTAAGGATGTGGAGATACTGTCTGTGTAAGGATGTGGAGATACTGTCTGTGTAAGGATGTGGAGATACTGTCTGTGTAAGGATGTGGAGATGCGTAGAGGATATAACACGAGTCAGAGGGTTATACCGGCTGAATATAAATCCCGACTGCGATAGCAGGAGGGATTTATATGAGGGTACGGTATAACCCGACTACGAGGGTCATATCCTACTTATGCCAGGTACCCCTACGCATTTCCAGAACAACGAACCTATTTGGAGATCTCCTACATCATGCAGTACATGAACATCTTCTGCTGGTTATCAGTTGTCAATTGAAAGAATGGTCGAGCAAGATCAGAAGGAGATTCCTTCGTGGATGTTTGGCATAAGATTTCCTTTCAGTTCCAGTGCATATTGTAGCATCTTCATGATCTCGTCTTGAGTCGTGAGCGGTGCGGAAGTCGACTAAATTGCTGCGGTGCTGGAGTTTGTCGTTGAATCAAACTACCGTCACTAGTTAGATTACAGCTTGGACTCTTTGGGAGTAAGTGTTACTATAATTATGGTACAGTGCTGATTTTCACATGCGGCATCTTATAATCAGTTTTGCTTGCAAGTAGATGCATTTGCATACACTGTTTTGTATCACATTTCAATCCAATCTATTGTAGCATTTTCCAATCGGGTTGAAGTACATGTACGCTTGTATTATAAACTTATTTACGAAGGAGACAGTCTGTTGATGATCTTCAACTCTTCGAAATACAATGTACATTGCTGACCCATTCGGGATACTTCGTGGTTATTCGACGTTCTTTATCCTCAGATTCAGTATAACAGAATACTCTGTAGACGAATTCCAGGTCATTCTTCTTTTCCATTGTGTACTGTTCCTCGTCAGTGTGCCGTTCTGTGTGGAGTGTACACGTGCATGTGGTGTCCGTTGTGTCTGTTTATGTATGGTCCGTGCGCTGGAGTACTGCCGCCGTACAAGTTCACTGCCTTTCAGGCAGTGAACATGTACGGTGGCAGTGCCCTTGCGTACGTACCGTGCACCGGGATTTATATTCTATATAAATCCCGCGCGGGATTTATACTGGCCAATATAACCATGGCTAGACGAGCGCTGATTGGCTGAAAACAGGCCCTCCGTACCGTACCATGGCATAATGTCTGTGTAAGGATGTGGAGATACTGTCTGTGTAAGGATGTGGAGATACTGTCTGTGTAAGGATGTGGAGATACTGTCTGTGTAAGGATGTGGAGATACTGTCTGTGTAAGGATGTGGAGATATTAGAGAGGTTCCGCATAACGTAATTACGTTAGTAAAAAACGTAGTCGATCTACGGAAAGTCTTACGTAAACTGCATGCGCATCTGGGTTCCGCCATACGGAGTTTTCAAATCACGTAGCTGCCCTTGGCAACTCCGAACGCGGCAGTGTACGACCAGATCGACCTGGGGAGAGAGTCATAAATTTGTACCCCAATCCACTTACGGACCAGCTACGTTATCAGAGCCCTATCTACGTACTCTCCGTAGACAACTTTCCGTAAGTGGAGTGCAAACTCGCGAATTCACGGGTTTTTCCCGCCCACTAACGTAAAGTAGCTCAACTTTACGTAGTGCGGAACCTCTCAACTGTCTGTGTAAGGATGTGGAGATACTGTCTGTGTAAGGATGTGGAGATACTGTCTGTGTAAGGATGTGGAGATACTGTCTGTGTAAGGATGTGGAGATACTGTCTGTGTAAGGATGTGGAGATACTGTCTGTGTAAGGATGTGGAGATACTGTCTGTGTAAGGATGTGGAGATACTGTCTGTGTAAGGATGTGGAGATACTGTCTGTGTAAGGATGTGGAGATACTGTCTGTGTAAGGATGTGGAGATACTGTCTGTGTAAGGATGTGGAGATACTGTCTGTGTAAGGATGTGGAGCGGTTGTAATGGGACATGCCTGTAGTTTGTTATGCTTCTGAAGCAGGGGAGTGTAAGCAGGGAAGTGTTCTCCATTCACTTCATGTCAACATTCCGGCTTCGAGTGTTGGACATTACAAGCATTTTTTGGCGAGAACCGCTCATACTGTTTGTGCTCCTTTTCCCTGCCTGTGTGTGTGTGTGTGTGTGTGTGTGTGTGTGTGTGTGTGTGTGTGTGCGTGTGCGTGTGCGTGTGCGTGTGTGTGCGTGCGTGCATGTGTGCGTGTGTGTGTATGGTATGTGTATACAGCGGCTCAACTGCGAGCTCAAGCAGCGGAGATTGAGCATGCTGCAGCGCTAGAATCCCGTGTTAAGGTGAGTCACACAGTTTGCTGCATGGCCTCCTCACTGTATTGGAGACTGCACGTGCTTGTACCGTAAAGTCCGCTGCAAACGCCCACCCCATTTTGCAAGGTATGCTGGCCTGTACACACTGACCCCATGCACTGTCACCCCTACTGTACGAAAGTGCATCTCACACCGTAGCGCTAAGAGCGCTTTGCTACGGTAAACTATGTCCACTTTCCTGGTTTCAAAATCTCTTTGGGCGCTAGCTACGAGCTAGCTAGTAGCGATTCTATGATGTTGGTTGTTTTATTTCGCAAATGCAAATGGGAGTTTCGTCCGAATAACAGAGTATTGCAGGAACCAAATACACTTCTGACGGTGTTTCAAGCCATCATTTCCATATCACGCAACGCGCAAAGGCAAGGGTTTTTCTCGACCACTTCAGAATTTTCAACAAGTTAGCAGTGACTTTGTAGGTGTAGCTTCTGTAACATCCCCCCTTGTAAAGTGTTCGACTTACAGCTGCAATACTGTGAACGGTCAAGTCGTTGAATGATGCTTCGTCAGAACAATCACCGTTCCGTTCTAAAAGCGCGACATCGTGGCACTCCAGAAATTTCATGATTTGAAAACCAGATGGATTATACGGCATTACCACATGGAGAACGAACTAATAACAAAGACAACTCATTTATCGAATGAAAGGAAATCTCGACCGAAGTTTTCTTTGCAGCAAGATAATGACAACCGCTTTTGCAGAGCCTCCTGGTAAGACATAGGCATTTTGTAGGCATTACAGTCGTTCTCGTACGCATTCGACCTTCATGCCAGCTTTCTACAACTATATTGACCTGAAAAAGACGAAAATAGTATGGACCCGCTGGGGTGGGCGTTTGCTGCGAAGTGGGCATTTGCAGCGGACTTTTCGGTATACGTATTGGGTACAGCTGCACTGTAATGTTGTACCTCCATCACCTCTGCTCCCTCTCTTACACCCCTCCGTATGATTATATGCTTTGGTCTTGCCTATGCTGTCTGATGAGTGTTTCTTAACACAAATCTCTGAGTAACGGCAGGAAAGGACTTGGTTGTGCCACTGCTGTGTGAGTGTTGTAAGCACATGTACTGGGTACAGTAACACGCTCACCACTCAGTGTTGCCTATTTGCTCCATGCTGCTCCATATTGGTACAATGGGTATTTAGTATAGCATGTACTTGGAAGTAGTCTAGTGTAACTGTGTAACTTAGGTCAGTATCAGAGCCTGGTTAAGTGCAGGCGGTGGTTACTTGTGCCAAGGGAAATGAGGTGTTGTCTCCTGGAACACGGTTAACCAATGCTGTCTTTACTGTGGTGTTAGGTCGACTTTGGCTTGTAATGCATACGGACATTTGTGGGTGTGCGTGTGAATTTGCTGTGGATCGACTCCTGCAGGCTCAAGAAGCAGAAATCCTCTACCAGAAGTCGCTGGACCAAATTCAGATCAATAGAGCAAAGGAGCAGATGTCCATTGAGGTAAGCACTGCCATGCCTTGTCACCATCATCATCTAGTCATTGGCCCATGCCTGGTCATGCCTTGTCATCATCTGATGATTGGCCATAGGTACTAGTCATAATAACCTGTCCTGTTGCAATGGGACAGGATTTTCCTCTGAGTAACCGGTACACCCGGCCTTTCTATAGAACTAAGAGCCACGTTGTATTATTGTAGTGTTTGCTCCAGAGCCGGGTCAGCGGCCCGGTTGGGGGGTACTTGGACCCGTTCGGAAAAAGAACACTGTGTCACTTGTGACCCGGTTGGAACTCAATCAGGGAGTCCTAAGACTACCTGATGTACAATAGCCACACTTGAATGTACCCGGGACTGACCCGCTTGCAAGAGTTGTGGCAGCAGGTACACGTACACCCGGTTGGTTTGAAATCATAGAGCACACACTGTATTGTGTCAGTCGACACCTGTATGTGGTGCAAGTCGGAGACTCCCCCTTCACGGTGGGAGCCACATCATGGCAGGTCAATCACAGCTTCATACAGGGTGAACGGTGCGGAATTGCGGAATTGGTATCTCTAACAGAAGCAGTGAAGGTCATCTGGAGGGAATTTTTCGTTGAAGCGTTTTCCTGTTTTGCTTGCCTGATGTAATGAGAAACATTAAATTGTACTTCGAAGTACATGAATACCGGTAGTCGCTTTGCATCATCTTGGTGGTACATGCACTGAGAATCTCGGTCCATTGCACTGGAAGGTACGCGGGCACAGCATCATTGTTTGGCTAATCAGCGGGGTTCTGATGTGCTGCAGCATCAGCTACTCATATTGTGAAAAACTGCAAATGGCTCTTTTAGCTTGAAAGCTGTTTGAACAAAGTGTTACAGCTGGTGCAGTGCTGGTGTTGATAAAAGCCACAGTGGATAATTTATGCTGTTATTCCACGTGTACGCTTGCACGCACACACTCGCCTGTGCATCCACGTGTACGTACGGTTGCTACCGTTAGGTATCTCGATTCGCTCAGACGGTGGGTGCTCTGGACGGAGAGACCATGGCTGCCATTGCTACTGCACCTCCCGCGGAGAAGGTATGTGTGCGTCATGTAGTGAATATGCATGCAGATGTGTGTGTGAGTGTGTGCATGTACATGTAGTGATAATGCTCTTCAGGTAATCTTCACTCACACTCATACCCCCCCCCCCCCCCAGTATCTTGTTACACACGTGTGCTAGTGTCTTGCAAAGGTAGGTCACCGTTTGTAGAGTACGCGACTAGTTTTCAGTCTGTCTTACTACCACTCTCTCTCTCTCTCTCTCTCTCTCTCTCTCTCTCTCTCTCTCTCTCTCTCTCTCTCTCTCCAGCATGCACAGCTCACATTCCACCATGTGCATGTAATACTAACATTGCTGTGTTGCTATCAATGTTGTGTGTTTGTGTACGTGTTTCAGCGACGGCTGATCAAGGCAATTGGTTTGAACCCGGAATATGTCCCTAGTGGCGACAATCCAATGGCCATGTTCAACTTTGATGGTTCCTCATTGAAGAGTGCAGGCAGTCGGGGCAGTATTAGTAGCTCGCGTTCCTCGCTGTTCTAACACTGCTGTGAGTGCTACAATGACATGACAGCTTCACATCAGTATTTTTTTCTTCTTTTTTTGCCCATTGTCTACATCATCCAGTGAGTTGCATGAGTACATTGTACCTCACACTGTGATGTGATTACTAATGTGTTGTTATGTGATGACATCATGTCACCATGTGATTACATCATATCATTGTGCGGTTGCATCATCCCATTTTCAGCATTGATTTCGTAATGATGCTGTCGTTACGGGAGGACATGCCCTGATGGCTTGTTACTGTTCTTTTCGTGAAATATCTCAGGAACTAGTTTCCTTTCCGATTATGAGCCACATTCTAGTTCTAGCCGGCTAGAATTAGAATAGATGGTATTTCAAATGATTATGTTAGTCTCTCTCCTACTCTTTTGCGCTCAATTTTACTCTGTTTTAGTACATGCTCCTTGCTTGGGTTCGAAATAATTCTGTCCAAAGAAAACCTACGCTCATGAAAATTAGGATTCATTTTCCTGGCTTGGCACAGCCTTCTTTCACTGTTTTCTCTAGAAATCATGCTGTAACTGCTTCCTCTCGATCTTGTCAAAGTATTGTTTCTTGTGGTGTGTCCGTGTGCCTATGCCAGGGAGTCCTGTTACTCCTGCACTTCAACTCACTCGACAAGAGTGAAGACTAGGACTAGGGACCAAGAAGCCTACTACATCTAGCTACATAGTGGATACCGAGTCTGTTCTCCATAGTCTACTAGTAGATCTACCCAAACTAACCACGTTACCATGTGTTATAGCTGCTTTGCACTGCTCGTGTGACTTTTTAAAGGTGACCAATTTTGTAACCAAAGGTTTTCGTTCCCTTCTCATCATGGTTAAGTACAGGGAATAATGGAAAATATTTCAAATACAACAATGTGTATTGGTAGCTTAGAGCTAAAGCAAAAGCGGCCAATTCAGCTGAACAGATCAACTTGCTAGTTACATGTACTGTAGTATTCTTTCTGAGCCATGCAGCGCAGCTAACGTTATCAGTGCAGTGGAGTATGCATCTATGTGCACACATCCCACGGTCAAGTAGCCAGGTAACTAGTTTTGTGGCCAATCATCTATGACTCCACATGATAAAATGCTAATGAAGTTCAGCACGAAACAGATTCGTTGATGAGTTCAGTTGACAGTTGCCATATTTCACAACCAAGACGTGACACAATATGGCCCTCGTCTAAACTCAAGTACGAAATAATACCAACTATAAACTTCTGTCCTTCTTGTAATAATTATCTAGTAATGATGATCCCTTGTGCATCGAAGGTCCACAGGTAAAGTCTTTCCAGACCCGGATAGAACTTTGAATAGCGCAAGGCAGCGTTCTGGCATTGCTGCTCCTTCTGCTGCTGTTTCTGCTGGTGTCCCGCGCGCTGTCTGGATACCAAGAGCGTGCGTTGCAGATTCGTCGTGAACTCGCGAGGTGAGCCCCCTACATGATTCTACACTGTGTGAGCTGGCGAGTTTGCGGAGGGGTGATTGTAAAGACAAATGGAGACACTTGCCCTTTCTCCCCGCTAATATCTTTAAAATCCTTTCCGGTATTGTCTCGCCGGCACTGGTATGATATTCCCAACAATAACCTTCCCGTCGAACGTGCTGTGGTACCTCTGGTTCCGATTCAATCCGAAGAGAAAATTGAAGTCCCGATCATGGATAGGTCAACTACCGACAGGTAATGCGATTACGACTGCGATATAGGACATTAGCGAGCTCACCCAAGCGACCGCAGCTACAGGGACAGGAAGCGCGCAGCGTGCTCCGGATCTTCTTCGGTGGGGAGTTGCAGTTTTGCCTTTTCACCTTCCACGCTCAGATCAGGACGGATGCGCTGGCTCTTTCTTCCCCATATCGACTTGGCACTCAATCCGTTCACTGCCCGAGTGAATACACCTAAGACACCAGTACTGATACAGCCACTAGTTTTGCTTTACAAACATTCGACAATCCTCTTCTCGGAAAAGCGCTCCTGAATACTCGTATCTTCCCTGTCATCTGTCCCCTTTCGAAGCGGACATGCTGGGGAGATGGCGCTGCTTGCGCGAAAGGGCGCTACCATCGACGCTGCTTGTCTCCCTAGCTGTTATTTTCATACTACCACGTAAGTACATTGTACTTGTGATACAGTGTCATGTTGAACTAGGTGACAAGAAGTCAGGGAGTGTGTGAAGAGACCTTCGCGGTTGTCGCAATCACAACGGTAGCGTAATGTCTAATGAGGCAGCGAGATACTTCCGAAAAATGTTGTTTTCTGAAGTATGAAGGGTGGTAACACTGACCGGTGTGAGTTTGACATACTACAAAGTCTACAGTCATATAGTAGCCAGTTAGCCTGTTAGGCCTAGGGGTGCGGGTCTGTAAGAAGGACACACGTTACAGTCAGGACATTTTTGTACTTGTATTGAACTGTAGCCGTTGTAACCTTACCTGCAGCCACAACACACTACACGAACACTACGCACTCGGACAGCCAGAGCAGTCACAGCAAGACAACAAGTACCTCATACTACATATTTTATCACCTGTGGAGCACACCAGAGCACCATGCTGGTAAAAAAAGAAGACTACCCTCGTAGAAAATACCCTGCAGTAGAAAAGAATGTGAAGAAGAGGTTGCTGCGACTTCGGCGATACTTGAGGATTTGTGTGTTGCTCTCTACGTGGGAGCTCGCGCTTTTCCTGCCGACTTGAATTGTCACTTGACTGTAAAAAAAAAAGAGGTCTAGAAAATGCCGTGCAATGCAGAGTATTTCTACACTTCTTCTTTTTTTTACCAGCATGGTGCTCTGGTGTGCTCCACAGGTGATCAAATATGTAGTATGAGGTACTGTAATTTCACAAATTTTCGGTGTACTTTTATTTTCGGTACTTTCGGTGCATCTGTTTCATACCTAAAATTTCAATACACCGAACAAACACTAATACACGTAATCCAATAGGGAACTGCTTCTCTGTACCGAAAATTTCTGTTCACCTAACCTGGCCTTTTGGCCTCATACCGAAAATATTGAGCACCGAAAATTTCTGAAATTCGAGTACTTATTGTCTTGCTGTGACTGCTCCGGCTGTCCGAGTGCATAGTGTTCGTGTAGTGTGTGTAGTGTAGTGTGTGTGTGTGTGTGTGTGTGTGTGTGTGTGTGTGTGTGTGTGTGTGTGTGTGTGTGTGTGTGTGTGTGTGTGTTTGTGCGGGTTTTGTGCGGGTGTGTGTTTTGTGTGTGTGTGTGTGTGTGTGTGTTTGTGCGTGTTTTGTGTCTGTGTATGTGTGTGTGTGTGTGTGTGTGTGTGTGTGTGTGTGTGTGTGTGTGTGTGTGTGTGTAACACTATAATTATGTATGCGCTTCTGTATTTTGTGTTGTATGTGTATTCCATAGCTGACTGGCATGGCACTGCGGCACAGCAACTAACAAGTAAGTCAAAGATTCTTGAAGCAGTTCCACTGGCATATTGCTATGCCCGGAGAAGGTTGAACATGTCACGCCAACACCTAGCCATAATACAGTAAAACCTGCAAGGCGACCACTCTGATAAGGTTACCAGCTGTCCCAAAGTCTGATAAGGTTACCAGCTGTCCCAAAGCCACTCTGATAAGGTCACCACCTGTCCCAAATCACCACTACAACCAGGACCAAGGGGTGGTATTTCCAGTCAAGTGACCCTGGATAAGAAGGCCACCTGCGCACGGGGACCACATTCGCAAGGTCCCTTGAGCAGTCGGCTTAGACAGGCTTTTACTGTACGTATCCATTTAGCAATGAGGGAATTCAAAACACTTGGGATGTGTTCCTTTTGGCGTCCAGTTGGGGTATAAGGGGGGGGGGGGAGCACGAGGTTGGGGTGTAGGAAGAAGGATCAGCCGTTCCACTGGACGGAGAGCTTGAGGCACCAGTGCAGGTCTTCGAGGCTTTCTTCCGAGAGTTTAATCAGATAATAATACGACTGCCTGTGCCGGTTGGCAAGTGACCACCATGTGTGCCCTTGGACTATCACTATTGTAATAGATGAGAGCTTCCCCAGAAGAGACTCGAGTTGACGTCACGTAGTTCGTTATATGAAGAGTGGCCTGTATGAGGTTGCGTAGCTCGTCCTGTTTGCCCAGACGCAGCTGGGCTTCGAGGCGGTGGATGTCGAGGATGATGCCGAAAAACATCAGTACTTGAGCTGGACCCTTCACTTTTGCTGTGACTCGGATAGGGACACCGAGGTGTGTGAATGCTCCGAGCAGAATGGCAAGTTGCTGATGGGCTAGTACAGATCTGGAGCAAAACTTACGAAGCCGTCAAGGTAATGCAACAGGTATGGGATCGCGAACTGTTCCCACCTACTCCATTCTATTGGATGCAACAGAGTCGATTATGGCCGGCTTGGAGCGTAGTCCAATGGGCAAAACACGCTCGTAGATGTATTGACCCTGTCAGCAGATGCCCAACACGGTCCAGGTGGACAGGGATTTGGCGAAGTGCACTTTAGACATCCAGCTTAGTGAGATGGATGCAGTGGATGGGAGTTTTTGGTCTTTGACCACTTTGCAGTGGGTCTGATCTACTCCCCCCCCCCCCCAACACTTTAGGAGCTGCATCTGCACCTTTGATCCACAGAGGGTGGTGGTGTTCCTGCGGATGCGGAAAACACGGTTTCCAGCCGAGTCTCACGCGAACCATGATTTATTTATTTTATTTTTTAGTAACATAAAAGTAGCTGGTGGTACTAGTGATTGCATGATCCGGTTAACATCATCATCTACAGTGACATAGTGAAGAGAAGATGGGGTGGGGGGGGGGGGGTGGGGGGGCTGCAAACTGCTTTATACATTGACTGTGGGAAATGCATGGATCAACTGAAGAGATACGTGGCAAAGGTTTTTCATCATGAACCAGCACAATTCTTGAAACACACATACATTCTACCTGTTTGAGAACATGGTAAGCGGAAGTGCATGATCCGAAATCTGCCAATCTGATAGCTGATCGGTTGTCTTAGTTGGATACTGTTTTGTTTTGGACGGGCATGGATATTTCTCGCTCCACATATACTGGCACACACAGAGACATAGACAGCAATAGCGACAACACACAAAGTGATGGGTAGCTGGCCGCAGCCAGATGTAGTTGGCCGCAGCCAGATGTGAACCGGATAACGAGTGAGGTATGGAAGCAAGCAAGGACTGAGAACAGAGTGTCTCAGATAGAATAGTCGTGCCAGTGGATAGCAGAAATAGGCCATGATGCAGAACCACTTGGGACCGTCAGATTAATTTTCCTGGACCGAGCCAGCCGGGAAAAAACCCTCGCGCCGACGGACGCATTTGTGAGAGAAAAAACCGGGTGTATATCCCCAATGGCGATTAGGCATCATGTAGGCATGGCAAGCACATCACGGCAAACAGTGATAAAAAGCATTGATAATATGCACAGAAATAAAGGGTGGGAGGGCAGGGACACTGGTGAGACTCAAAACTGACTGAAGAAGTCAGGAAAAGAAGCGACAACAAAGAACACACCAGATGCCATATTTGCAACTGAAAATATTTCGCGAGAAATCATTTCTCGCCTATCTCGCTGCGCTCGGCCGGCGAGAAATACAACGTCTTTGTTGGTAGTAGCTGTCTATGATAGACATTGCTGGCTGTCTAATGCTTTGTCTTGTTCTCTGGTGCCCCGAAGTCCTTTGAGCTATGGGCTTATGATGATGACTGTACTGTGTGCATGGCTATGTGTTGATCTACTATATCAAGTATATGTGCATGGCTATCTGTTGATGTACTATATGTGCATGGCTATGTGTTGATGTACAATACATGTATGCGCTTGGCCATGTGTGTTGATGTTGTTGACTGTGCACAGCGCCTACACTAACCAACAGACAGCTGACACAGGGCTGCTGCTACAACAGCTCCGTGTGCACCACTCTGTTTGCCGCGCCTGCCTACTGCTGCTTTCGAGACGACAGGAATCCGGTCGGCTCTGGCTTTAACATTCTGCAGGCCGACAATTTTGTTGGCGACAGTCTGGTGTTCTCACGCGTGTCTGGTACAACTGAGCAAGCAGTGTTCGTGGGCGGTGGAGACACATTCTCTGTAGCAACAGACGTACGCACCAGTCGTATTGAGCCCACCTTTCAGACCGGTCAGTTTAGCTTCTTCTTCAGAGTACAACTGACGAGGGATTCACGTGGACAGATCTTCAGCGATCGTGTCCAGAAGCCCAGTCTGCCATCGTTAGCTGTTTTCTTCATTCCGTTCCCTGAGCTGGGCGTGGACTATCCGCATATTCTCTTCAGATTTGGCCGCGATGGAATCTCCAGCAGAGAATTTGTATTCAGGATTCCTCTAGTGGTGGATGACTCGTTTCAGACGTTTTGCTTGTCGTTTGACATATCGAATACAACCATTGTTAGCACCCCAACTGGCAATATATCTGCAGCCTTTGCTAATTTGATTGTGAATGGGCGCGATGAGGATGATATAGAGTTCTTTGACGGAGTACCAGAATTGAAATTGGACACTGTGAGTACATAATGTATGGATGATGTGCGCTGTGCTGCAGCATGTCATAGTGTTATTGCTGCTGCTGCTGCTGCTGCTATTGCCGCTGGTGGTAGTGGTGGTGGTGCTGCTGGTAGAGGCGATGTCACAACTCAGAGAGTTTCATGCCCGGTCGTCGGTTTCGCATATCTCAACCGGGCCAGGCACTGTGTCTCCGCTGCCCTGTTCTACCCTATCAGAGTCTACTGGGTCCACTGCTAGTGCTTGTTCTGCTGGTCTGATCGCTGACTGTAAATGTCGTTTACCAGTACTGAAGTAGTTTCGTATGTATTCATGTTTGCTTGTATTTTTTTGTATTTTTGTGTTTTGTGCATACATGTGCAATGTTTGTGTTGTCCTGCTTTGCAGACTCGGTTCTTCGAGCTTGGCCGTACAAGCAGTGGTTCAGGCTTCCAAGGCTACATCTCGCATCTCAGTTTGTACAACACGACACTGAGCCCGTTTGAATGCAAGCGCTTGACGAACGATGCCCAGAACGAAGTGCCAGTCGGACGCTGCTTTGCTGTTGGTCAGCCGAACGACACATGCGGCTCATCTGTTTGTTCTGTGTAAGCTACTAGTATGTATGCTTGTAAGTGCTGATCACCCTTGACAACACAGGATTGGTGTTGATGTTTGTTGATAGGCATGCTGGTGGAAGACTGGTCTGGACGAATGGTACGCAAATGTATAAAAAAAACAAAAACAGAATGAATCAGTGCCTACTTAGCACTCGAAGAGATGAAGCCAGTTGTAAATCTGATGAGGTAATAATGTGACGAAGCACAACGACAGGCGCATCGCACTGACTTTGGAGGCAGGGCGGCCATGGAAGGGGGTCCGGGGGTCCTCCCGCGGGAAAAAATTTCAAAAATTGAAGCCAATTGCAAGCATTTCCGGGCATTTGGTGCCATTTCAGTGTATGGTAACTACAATGAAAGACTTTTTGATTCTGCAAAAAAACAAGAAGATGCTATACTAGCGCTACGATCGGGGACAAACATTACCTTCCCCCGGGAAAAAAATTCAAAAATTGAAGCCAATTGCAAGCATTCCCAGGCATTTGGTGCCATTTCAGTGTACATGGACTTTTGATTCTGCAACAAACCACGATCGGGGACAAGGATTTGCCACGTTTGCGCTGACATCATCGCGCTTTGTTGCAGTGTGCTAAAAACAAATTAAAAAACGGCCGAAAAGTGGGGCGGCCATGGCCGCCCCGGCCGGTGCGGTTCCGACGCCCTTGAACGATACTTACTTCTGATTCGTTTCAGCTCTATTTCTTTCCCTACTTCAGTATGTCATCACTTCTGAAGTAACTGTTTCATCAAAGTTTGCATTTCTATTTTTGCTGTTTGTACTGTCGGACAGAATGTCTGGTGGTGTGATGAGGCATTTCATAATTGTATTGTTCTTGCATTGATGTATTCTGTCTTTCCCGTACCTCTCTCTCTCTCTCTCTCTCCCTCGCTCTTTCTCTCTCTCTCTCTCTCTCTCTCTCTCTCTCCCTCTCTCTTTCTCTCTCTCTCTCTCTCTCTCTCTCTCTCTCTCTCCCTCTCTCCCTCTCTCTCTCTCTCTCTCTCTCTCTCTCTCTCTCTCTCTCTCTCTCTCTCTCTCTCTCTCTCTCTCTCTCTCTCTCTCTCTCTCTCTCTCTCTCTCTCTCTCTCTCTCTCTCTCTCTCTCTCTCTCTCTCTCTCTCTCTCTCTCTCTCTCTCTCTCTCTCTCTCTCTCTCTCTCTCTCTCTCTCTCTCTCTCTCTCTCTCTCTCTCTCTCTCTCCCTCTCTCTCTCTCTCTCTCTCTCTCTCTCTCTCTCTCTCTCTCTCTCTCTCTCTCTCTCTCTCTCTCTCTCTCTCTCTCTCTCTCTCGCACGCACACGCACATACACTATTGGTGTGTATGGTGCAGGTGCACGGATGGCTACTCATGTATGGATGGTCGCTGTCAAGGTAAGACTGAGCAGCGTGTTCCATCTCCCTCTTCTCTGTCATTTTATCATCATCATCTCTCTCTCCTGCTGGACTGCTTGGCTGCCAGTGAGCCACTCCAGAGCTATGTGAAGCCAACACGGTGCTGTGTCCTACGGTAATATCTCAACCATAGGACTTGCTAGGAGGCGATGCTGGTATGTAACCCATGTCAATCCTGCTCTCATCTCTATTCCATTTGCAGACATTAATGAATGCTCCGATGGCTCTCTGCATAACTGCCATGCTCAAGCCGACTGTATCAATACTGCCGGATCATTCTCATGCAGATGTATGGCTGGTTATACAGGTGATGGCACTGATTGTCAGGGTAAGTTGCACTGATGTAGGGCCCAGTCGAGATTAGTCGATAAGCATCCTAAGGTCCTAGACTGGAGAGCTGTGTGTACATCATATAATTATTTCATTTTCATGGATACTGAGTTTGTGTATTCAGCTTCTGGTTCAGCAGCATGCTAGAAGTCTATAATTATGGAACTCTTGTGCAGGCACACACACGCACACACACACACACACACACACACACACACACACACACACACACACACACACACACACACACACACACACACACACACACACACATTCCATGTGTTTGCCACTCACTATTGCATGCTTGGGCCGCTTGAGTGCTTGTGTCCGCCATGATCGACATGAGTATGGCCAACTAAGGAACATATTAGGATAGCCTGCCACCTCAGTCTGCTGGTCCAGTATCTGTAACAGTCTGGTCCTTGTGCCTTTCCCATAACAATCCTTTACATTGCCTGTAGTAGTTGATCAGAGTGAGACTTTTGTTGGGAAGCTCAGAAGTGACA
>NC_088643.1:93701551-93814051 GCF_964019385.1 Sycon ciliatum
GCATTGATGCCCACACCTCCATGATCGGCTGAGAACCAGGGCCGCACCACTACTCTTACCCCCTTTTTCCTATCAGGATATGCACCCTTGCCTATCAGGGTATGTTGTAGCTTGCGTAGAAAAGTGCATGTTAAATACAGCTACCAGTATATATTTGCTGATCCGAAGAGAATTAATTGTCCAGTGTGTGTGTGTGTGTGCGTGTGTGTGTGTGTGTGTGTGTGCGTGCGTGCGTGCATGCGTGTGTGCATGTGAATGTGCACGCCTGTTGGTTTTTTAATATTAACTGGTTTGAGGGAAAGAGACAAACGGGAAAAGTCTGAAGAAAAAATTGACTGTCACCACCAGGACTCGAACCAGGGACCCTCGCTTGTAGCCAGCGATGCTCTAACCACTGAGCTATGGTGTAGTCGTCATCCCAGCAGAGGCCGTTCAACGTTTTCTTCAGACTTCGTAACTCACACTTCCTATGAATCCACGCAGGCGGGTGGGACGCAGCCCTCACTGTAACCCACACACTTCACGTACAAACTAGCACGCGGGGAGCCCCAAGTCATAAAATATTAACTGGTTTGAGGGAAAGAGACAAACGGGAAAAGTCTGAAGAAAAAATTGACTGTCACCACCAGGACTCGAACCAGGGACCCTCGCTTGTAGCCAGCGATGCTCTAACCACTGAGCTATGGTGTAGTCGTCATCCCAGCAGAGGCCGTTCAACGTTTTCTTCAGACTTCGTAACTCACACTTCCTATGAATCCACACAGGCGGGTGGGACGCAGCCCTCACTGTAACCCACACACTTCACGTACAAACTAGCACGCGGGGAGCCCCAAGTCATAAAATATTAACTGGTTTGAGGGAAAGAGACTGTTGGTTTTTGTGTATGTAAATTCTGAATACAGATGTTTTGGAGTGCAATACTATGCAACACAACTGTGATAACCTGGCTAGTTGCATAGAACTGCCTGGCTCATTCGATTGTCAGTGTTTTCCCGGCTATACCGGTAGTGGCCGCTTTCTGGACTGCCAGGGTAAGATGTGATACTGAGTGTGTTGTCGTGGTGGTGGTTGTTGCTGCTGCTGCTGCTGCTGCTGCTGTTGTTGTTGTTGTTGTTGTTGTTGTTGTTGTTGTTGTTGTTGTTGTTGTTGTTGTTGTTGTTGTTGTTACTGATGCTGCTGCTGCTGCTGCTGCTGCTGTTGTTGTTGTCGTCGTCCTCATTGTCAGCGCCGCTACCGCTGCTGCTGTTTGTTGTCGCCGTGGCGGTTGTCTTCTCTGTTGCTGCTGCTGGTGGTGCTGGTGGTGGTGATGCTGCTGCTGCTGCTGCTGCTGCTGCTGCTGCTGTTTCTGCTATTGTCATCATCATTGCTGTTATATTCCAAGAAGCTTTTGAACGGGGGAAAATAGCGCAATGAAAGCAATGCTGTTATGGTTGCTGTCGTTGTCATAGTCATCGTAGTGCTTACTACAGTCTGCGTATTCATGTTCGAACAAGAGCTGCTGCCAAGGACATTTTCCCTGGCACCTCTGATCTTCCTTTCTTGCAGATATCAACGAATGTCTAAGCAACAATGGCGGCTGTCATCTCTATGCGACATGTGAGAATAACGTTGGTCAAGCGGTGATTTGCTCTTGTGTTAATGGCTTCCAAGGAAATGGAACGTTCTGTGAAGGTATGTGATTGATCTCGTACTGCATCAAATGCATCAAATGCAGCGGGGCGAAGCCTTACAACATTTGCTCACAATGAACGTCTGCTTCATGCAATCACTGTCCATTTCTCACATGTTCCATGTTGGTTTTCTTACTTGTCTTTTGCATTGGTTAACCATGCTGTTTGTCAGTCAAGTTCGGGTAGTACTGTGCCATTGTACTGTTGTTCATGCTCATGTCCTCTTGGCAGGCATGTGTTGCAATGTCTCTCCATTTCTCTCTCAGTCTCTCTCGCTCTATCTATCTATCTATCCATCCATCCATCCATCCATCCATCCAACCATCTATCTATCTCTCTGTCTCTCTGTCTCTCTCTCTCCTGCTTTCCACGCCCATCCGTTGTGTTCCTCTACATCATGCTGTGGACGATCTTTTGAGGACGTTTCTGCACTTTCTAGTTGTGCCGGAGTATGAAAATATAAGCATGTACTTGTCGTAGCTCAACACACGCTGCCATGCTCCGTTGTTTTTCATGTATTCCTGTGCCAATGCTGTCACACACAGATATTGATGAATGTTCCACCCTGGATCCCATGAGAATGCACAATTGCCACAGTCAGGCACAGTGCACGAACAACGTCGGCTCGTTTGCCTGTGCCTGTAACCGTGGTTACGTCGGCGACGGCATAGACTGCCAGAATGTGAATGAATGCACCGCGGGGACACATGACTGTCATGACCAGGCATCCTGCATGGATACCAGTGGTTCATTTCTATGCCGGTGCAACACAGGTTACACAGGTAATGGGACGTACTGTGTGAATATCAACGAATGCGCAGCGCTACCGTGTCATGTGCAAGCCACGTGTCAAGACAACGTTGGCTCGTTCACGTGCACATGTAATGCCGGCTGGTCCGGCAACGGATTCGTGTGCCTGGATGAGAATGAGTGTGCTCTGAACACGCACAACTGTGCAAGTACCACCGCTCAGTGTAGTAACAGCCCAGGCTCATTCCAGTGCCAGTGTGTAATGGGATACTCAGGAGACGGTGTCCTCTGTGCCGACATCAATGAGTGCGTGACAGACACGCACACCTGCGCGTCCCAGGCGCAGTGTACTAATCTTGTTCCGCTGTTCGAGTGTACCTGTAACGATGGTTACGCAGGTGATGGTGTGACTTGCATGGATATTGATGAGTGTATGACTAACCAGCACAACTGCGATAGCAGCTCTGGTGTATGTCGCAATACCGACGGTTCATTCACATGTGGCTGTACAGTGGGTTTCCGTCTGCAAGCTCAGCAGCAGTGTGTGGACATCGATGAATGTGCTGCAGGTGGTAGCAACAACTGCGATGACAACGCGGCATGCAGCAACACACTGGGATCATTCACATGTAACTGTAATAGCGGATACCGTGGTGACGGTGTGATGTGCCAGAATGTCAATGAGTGTACTACTGGCCAGCACAACTGTGATACTGTAGCTACGTGTCAGGACACGGTGGGCAGCTTCACGTGTACTTGTGGTACAGGCTACACTGGACCAGGAGAGCAGTGTATGAATATAGACGAATGTGCCACTGGTACAGACATGTGTGATGCTAATGCTCTGTGTACTGACACTGTGGGTAGCTTCACTTGTGCTTGTAATACAGGATACCAAGGAACTGGCCGTCAGTGTGAAGGTGAGATGTCATACGTATACACAATTCACATGCATACCCATGCAAAGTAGTGCAAACCTACACAATACACACAGATACATGCACATACACACACATACACATAACGTTATATGGACACCCACCCACATGCACACATACACTTGGCCACACATGCACACACATGCACACACATACATACATCACGTACACACACACACACACAAACATACATACGTACACACGCACAGAGACGTGTGCGGACACACACACACACACACACAGACACACACACACGGACACACACATGTACTTCCTCCGCGTCATTAAAATTGTCGCTTCGCACATTGCAATGTTTGTGACTAGGCTCGTCTTAGTCAGACTGTCTGAATTGCTGTTTTCTGTGGTCAAACATTGGTGCGACCCTTCCTACGCAATAGATATCCTTAGCTAAAAAAACGCTAACGTAAACGCAAACCTTTCCGTACTTCGGATCGTTCAAGCTGACTTTTCCCTTAGCACAATAGACAATGTGCGTTATAGTTGAGACGAAGTAGTCGCGACAACCATGGCGATATGAATTTTCGTGGAAACAGGTGCGGGAAATTCAAAATTTTGAACCAGGGATTAGTTTGCTGTCGTTCCAAAAGAATACCTTGGCGAGGTCTTTTACTCTGGAATAGCAAAAGCACGGCGAAAATGAGTTTTCGCTGTTCCCAGGTCCTTGGAAAACCTTTCCTAAACGCAGCACCGAAGACTGTAAGGGTTCTCCAGCTCCAGCACGTCTGGGAGAGGCCGATGAATTTCTTCCTCATCTCCCGCCAGTTACAAAACAATGCGAGTTTTTGCATTTTTGCAGAATTACCATAACGAACGTCGGCCCGTTATTTTGAGCTCTGTAACGTTTTTCCGTTACCCGATAATGTATTTTGTCACGGCTGGGAGTGAGTACCGTAAAAGTTAGCGTTATCGTACTTTTGCTAAGGATGTCTAATGTCTACTTGTTACTGAAGCCGTGCTGGTCTCGGACTTTGTCGGAGCTCTCTTCCGCACCAAGCAAATTCATCGCGCTCCGCACTATTCCGCCCCAGAGCGCATATAGTTTTTCTGGAGTTCGTGTGGTCCCACATCGTTCGCGTGGGAATTAATCAAGACGGCAAGCTCACGTATAAGAATCCTGGTATCTCTCCTGAATACGAAATGCTGAAGGTGACGATGGCAAGAAGAAAGTGTTCTCAAATTCTTAAAATGCTCTACTTGTGGCGCATGTTGCTACGAAGTTAGCAGGTCTGAAAACACCAAGAAAATCAGCGAAGCGCTTGCCAAGGAAAGAAGGTGCGGAACCGCCTACCCTATCCCGCTGGAAGGTCGTTACAGTGTACTTGAAAAATGCTAGCTTGCCTTCATAGCGTGCCACCTGGAGGCATGGATCGCTTGAAAACGAAGTTTCTTTACCTGAATTTGAACGCGCGTCTTGTTCAGCGTATTGTTGAGTGCTAAAGGTCCCTTTCTGCCTCAAACTCTGATGAAGACGTCGACCTTAGCTGCAAGTGCAGCGAAGCGGGAGGCCATAACCTAAAGCTTGGTTCGTCGACGATGCTCTGCCTGAATTTCTAGCTGATTTCTTTGCCCTTCGAGTGGACAAAATAAATTCGAAAAATCGCTCTGGGAAGCGACAATTTTAATGACGCGGAGGAAGTATACACATACATAGACAGTGGACACACACAAACATGGACACACACAGACATGGACACACACAAACATGGGCACCAACATGGACACAAACATGGGCACCAACATGGACACAAACATGGACACAAACATGGGCACAAACATGGACACAAACATGGGCACCAACATGGGCACCAACAAAGGGGGAAACCTCACCTATATTCATTTATGAGCCATTATCCTCTCCTCGCTCACAAAATCACACACCAACCAAGGCAGCCTCTCGGCCACAAAAAAACATCCTTCCGAAAATGATTTTCACCAGGGGAGTGTTGCATCATTGTTTCCTTGTTGCTGCATGGCGGCTTGATTTCTTACAGATATTGATGAATGTACCATCAACACGGACAATTGTGATGCCAACGCACAGTGTACTAACACACAAGGTTCATTTCAATGTCAGTGTAACAACGGCTATAGTGGAGATGGGCTGACCTGCACAGGTGGGTGGAGACATTTACCCAGTATCCGAGCTTTCACCTAGGAAGGTGTCCTATTCACCTAGGAAGGTGTCCTGTCCAAGTATGTATGGATAGCATTACCAGCAATTATATGACATCCCACGGAGTCCGAAATTCCGTAAAATATTTGCGCATTTACTGCAGAGAGTGATCTTGGAAGGAAGAAAATTGCTCTGAACTATGGCCATGATCGAAATGTAAGGCATCAAACCAGTGAACCACGCCAACAAGACAAACAGTTACACAACGAAAAAAACGAAAGTGAAAAACATTGAACAACCGATGCGATCTCAACTCCTAAGAATCATGATTTTCTTCTCCACTGAAAAGTATCTGTTACCTTGGTGATCTTGAGGAAATAGCAAGAATTGACCTTCTTCATGGTCATTTCTGAAGCTTCCTCCAAATATTGTCAGCCAACAAACCACAGCATTGTCACCTGGCTAGTCTGATCTCTGTCCTCAAGAAGGACCAGTTCCAAAAGATTGCAGGTCCAGTGCGCTTTCTAGCTTCAAAGATCTGGGAAATCGCCTCATTCTGCACATTTCAAGCAGCTTCTCAATTGTTTCTGGCTTGAAAATTGAACAGCAAGAAGATGAAAAGCACTTCTTTCTCAGTTTTTTCGAGTAAACTACCTCTCCAACCGCGTGGCTTTCTCTGAAGGCCATTTTGTAGGGGCTTTCCCATGGCCATGTGCTGGATGCATGCCATGTCGATGTACTGACATGACATGATGCATGCATGCTGTCATGCACAAGAACGTCGACTACTCAGTGACTACAAGACTCTGTACGACTCGTATGAGTCGTAGACTAGAGTGACTGAGTCAGGGAGTCGAATTTTATGACTGCCTGTTGACAAATAGCAACTTGTTTGGTGTAAATTTCGTTTAGAGTGGCTGACAGCTTTGCCAGCTTGATACTTGGTTTCATTCTGCAGCTCACTGGTTTGAGAATACAGTGTTTTTTTTGCGGCTTCTTCAACGGATATTGTGCACCATCATCAAGGTGGTTACCTATTCGTGATGCAGCTTCAACTAAAAGTACAACAACAAAAGCAACAGCCTACATTCAACAGCCACAGCCCATGACAACCAGAACAACAACAATAACACCAATTCTCGTTCCTCATATACTGGCACACACAGAGACATAGACAGCAATAGCGGCAGCACACAAATTAAAGGGTAGTTGGCCGCAGCCAGATGTGACACTTGCGCAGCTAGTGGGGAAGCACTAGCCATCGGTATTCGGTATGAAAAGATAGAATCTTGCGGCCTACGTATATTGAATGCCTTGAAAAACGCGTCAACATGTTGAAGGTATGACCAGCATCAGCCAAGGACTGATGGTCAAAGCAAATACCAAAATACACTGCTATAATATTAAAACACACGATCCTTGAAGGGTGGTGGCGTTCCTACGGATGCGGAAAACTTGGCCTTTAGCCGAGTTTGACGCGAACAGTGAAATATACAGGTAATAATAAACAGAACTACAAGGACACATTATGTCACCATAATGTTGGCTGCGCAACCAGTCACTCATCTGACATAAGAATTTTTGAAGCAGCTAGTTGTCTGGAAACTGGGTATGCTTCCAGTTTGTGTCGGTACTTTCAAACTCTGGTTGCTGCAGGTGAAAAGAGATTCTCGCAAACCTATTAAAATGCACGGTTGCAGGCAGCGGTGTACAAGAATAAAAAGAAACGGAAAGGAATAACAAGGGTGCTTCAACGTTGACTGGGTTCAATCACTGAACACTAGACAAGAATGTTTGCAAAACAAAGGTAGAAAAACTGGTCAGCCTCAAATGCTACCTCAAGGACACACAGCGTATCCAAAAAGTAAAGAAAAAATGGAAAATGGTGAGCTGGAGGCGACTGTCGCCGACATCACTGAGCAGTGCAAATGGTATGGGCAGACAAAAACCAATAGGAGAAGACCTACACAGTACTGAAGGAGATGTCAAGCATGAATGCCAAACCTACAAGTGAACCTGAAGGAGAGGAGGATGTGGGTGATGCCATCTTGGCTACCCTGGCCAAAGATTTCTCTGAGCTACGGCAGCACATACCTGCACAGGAAAACCAGCAGAAGCATAACGGAGAGCCTCATCATATCGTTGGGAAACGGCAACAGCAGCGCAACATGAAGAAATAGAAAATGTGTGCTGAAGCTGCATTCTGGTTTACAAGAATGTTTGGGTCTCACTGCTAAATTACCTCGTACGCATGGCCTGTGTAATTGCTTTAGCCTTTTCTCTGCTCTTTCCGGTTGCACAGATGTTTAGCTTGTACACGTGCTTTCACTTACTCCCACCCACTCTCACTTCTCTTTCCGGGTGTATACGGATATCATTGCTTTTTCTTCCATCTTTCACACTAGTAATGTACTGCATCCGGACTTCGCTAAAGCTTAGATAAATATTGATACCTAAATCTATAACTTGCACTGCTTCCAGGAATACAATGCTGGTGATGCTATGCTTTACCTCAATTAGCCGTCTGTGCCATTGTGCAGATTTGTATTCAGACAAATTAGTTTCATGCTACAATGCTTTCGTTGTGCTCTGCGGTAAGCTCATGATTAATCAATGCCCTTTTCTGTGGAAGAGACAAACTGCCGGGCAGCACGATCCCCTCCTGTCATAGATCCAGAGGAGTACTGCAGGAACGTACATGGACTACGACGAATCATAGGCTTGGTGGTAACCAGGTAGTGAGCCCGTGGGCTTTGTCCATGTACGTTCATGCAAGCATCCCAACCTGGAGGAAAGAACTTCACAGGGAAATTCTTCGGTCCCAACCCCCTTTGTCCAGTTTCTGATTCGAAAGTCAGAAATAGACTTTTTCATTTCAAGGAGGAAAGCTTCCTTCTGCCAGCGGAGAGGGCTCGACACAATAATGTGGAGCACTATTACACGTAAAACTCCATTGTGCCTTTTGTGACTATTTCACTTCTATTTTTCACTGCACAGCAGTGCAAGCTCCATCAGCAGCCTCAAACATTCGTCAGCTGAGAAAGGGCCCAACATTCCCCGAACCATCAAAATATCTACAGCAAGCAAAAGGGAGATTTTCAAATTCATGCAAGAATACATTCAATAAATTCACCCAAAATGAAATGAAATCACCTGATAGATCGTCACTGATATCTGATATCTTCATACTCCCAAGTTCATAGAGGATAAAGTCTCTCCATTTCACAAGGTACTGCACGCTGCCACCCTAAAGCAACAAAATTCACAGTGCAACGAACAGCTCAATTGTGTCGACCTCGCGACCTGATTTATTACAATAAAATAAACGTACCTTCTTTCCCACTGTCGATCCGGTAAGAAGCAGCGAAAACTTCAGGCCCCTAAGACTGCTTGAATTTTCTCCACAGCGGACTGCTGCTGAAAACATCAGCTTGGCGTAAAAACCAGGCTCATTCTGTCTATGAGATACCTAGCGTAAATGAGGGACTTCTCGTCGCCAGCCACAACAATAACAACAACAAAAATCACCTCCACCGAAAAAGACATGCAGATCAGAGAGCTTGTTATGTTGTGTACAGCGTGAGTTCAAAAAAATCCTTTTTCATTGAGATCACAAAAAAAACTTCACACTCGATCGCGCGAGCGAGCTCAGCACCAGCAGTGACGTTTGGGTGGAAATATTTTATTTGAAAAACTTTTGGCAGGCGCTAGGCGCGATGTCGCTGATTGCTGGTGATGGGTGTGGTGGACATTGATTATTTGTGTGTTTGTGTGTGTGTGTGTGTGTGTGTGTGTGTGTGTGTGTGTGTGTGTGTGTGTGTGTGTGTGTGTACTGGCCTGCAGATATTAATGAATGTACCGATAACAGTCATAACTGTGACACCAATGCTCTGTGTAGCAATCAGCCAGGAACATTTGCCTGTAACTGTGCCCGGGGTTACCGAGGAAACGGTATCGTATGTCAAGGTATGTCCGTTAGGTCAAGGTATGCCCGTTAGGTCAAGGTATGCCCGTTAGGTCAAGGTATGTCCGTTAGGTCAATGTATTTACGTTAGGTCAACACATTGAATCACCGGCAACCATTCCTCGTCATGAACAATCGTTTATCACCAGGAACTCATCTTGCTCATTCATCATAACTGACATCTACTACAGTGCTCATGCTGGCTTTATTGACATGCGTGGGTTTGTGTGTGTGTGTGCGTGTGTGTGCGTGTGTGTGCGTGTGTGTGTGTGTGTGCGTGCGCACATGCGTTCATTCTGGTGTGTGTGTGCGGCGTGCGTGCGTGCGTGTGTGTGTGTGTGTGTGTGTGTGTGTGTGTGTGTGTGTGTGTGCGTGCGCGTGTTGTGTAGATATTGTGGAATGCAATGACAATCAGCTGCACAACTGCAGTCGTGACGCTATGTGTACAAACACCCCCGGAGCGTTTCAATGCCAATGTGACCCTGGCTTTGAAGGAGATGGAGTCTTGTGCACAGGTCTGTACCAGTAGAGCTACGCACTGGTCCACACGGGTACACACGGGTACACACTGGTACACACTGTCACTAGTGCACTGGTAATATCCGTTTGCTAGTCTATGTGCACGGATTGTCTCCTGATAAGCAGTTGGTTAGAAGCCTCGCTGGATAGCATGTAGCTGTGCAGCTTCTTAGAAAGTCTTTCAGAAATAGACCCAAAACCTTAGACAGAAGCGAAGCAGGTTTTCAAACCTTTCAAACGATGTTCCACTATGTGAACTGTACAAGTTTTGCCCGAGTCACTGTGATGTCACTGTGATGTCACTGTGATTCTGAACTTGCGCTGGATTCCATTATTTCCATTACTCATTCACTAGTTCTCTATTATTTAGTATTCTAAATGTTGGCCACTAGCTGTCTTTCTTGCTCTGAGCTTGACGGCTGTTGTCATTTCCTCTTCTCTCCACTCAGATGTGAATGAATGCACCTTGGGAGTACATAACTGTCACATGTTGGCCATGTGTGTGAATACCAGAGGGTCATTTCAATGTCCATGCAACACTGGTTACATGGCCGTAGGGGCAGCATGTGTAGGTAAGTGCAATACTGGTGGCATGCCTGTATAAGGACAGCATGTACAGGTAAGTTTTACAGTGTTGCTAACCCAACATTGTTCACCATAATATCCCAGTATCCCAGTATCCCAGTATTGCCACTAATCAGGCGCGTGCACCGTATGAGTTTTTTGGTGTCTGGAAACCACCTTTTTTCGGGCAGTCTTGCAAAAATGTGCCAACTGGATTGGTTATCGATAGTGCATACGCGTCGATCGACGGGCAGTGTACAGTACAGTGACTGTGTCCTTATTTCGAAGTGAGAGAGAGAGAGTTGCTTTTCATGCTGCTCAAAATACGTTATTCTCTCTTTCTATAGTGGAGAGTAGCTACAGAGAGATCCGTCTCCAGCTGGCCCGCTCCTGGATTGGCGATGACGTTCAAGAAATCCGTTTTGACAAGAAAATTGAGTCAAGCATGCGCGATGCAAGTCAGTTCAAGGATATGAATTATGATTGACGATATCTCCTTCCAAACTGTTGACTCAAATCAAGATCTCCACAGCCTTTTGTTGTCGCTCATATGCGCAGCAGAGATGTTCGCCAAAAACATTGTCGACTGGAAGACGTCAAAATGTGCGTCCATGATCCACTTGCGCTACTGCAGAACGAAGCGCTGCTTCGGCCGCGACTCAAGGACGCGGGCTTCGCTTTTCTTCCGCGAGTTTCCATCGAAGCAGGGTCCATAACTCTTGGTTGAAATCATAAGCATGATAAGGAGCATTGCCAATACATGCTGAAAACTTCGTCATGGGAAACAGAAAGAAAGATACGTCGAATGGAAGCAGTGTTTTGATGAAACGAACATGCCTGGAGTGGAGTAGTGAAGTACCTGCTATAGACTGTAGTGTGTAGCCTGGGCGGCTAGGCCTATCAAACTTTTAAAAAGTCTTTACGTGTTCAATACGACAAACATGTATTATTGTATATGTGCACATTGACTTTAGCACCTTTTTGCAAATAACTGCTGCACTGCTGGTATGTAAAAGGTATCCGTTTTATCCTGCTACTGGTTATACCAACATTTCCATGTAACATCGTCCCCTCCCTCAATTCCTCATTAGGCTCTTATTTCTGTCCTTTCTCCTGGACCTGGCTCCTTCTCAGACGCGTTTGTGCGGGCATGATAGAGATCGGAGGAGCCCCATGTAAATATAGAGATAACACTGTGGTAAATCGACTGCTTTTATTGTTACACTAGTTCTGACGATATTAGTTATTTGATTGTATTCTTACTTTGTAGCTGCGTCCAGGCTCGTTGGAATTCTCATCACGGACTCCATTCTAGTTTCGAAGAGATATATATTCTTGTCCAATTGTTCTCAACAAATTCCTCGTCGTGTGCATTTGTTCTCAAACAAATTCTTCGTAGTATTTGCAGTACGTAGTCTCGCGCTCTTTGATTTGTTTGACTCGCGCGTGACTTTCCTTTCTTTTCTTTTTGTCATGTATGACGTATCGGTATGACGTGAGTGTGTACGCACTCTGTTTATGACCACGTGACTGCATGCTCACGTGGAACTACAGTCAGTAGGCTAGTGCATTTTAGCGACTGCAGCGATCCGATCTTCTTGCTGCAGCGCTGTTTCTTCTTCACTTGTGTCTTTTCTTTGGTCGCTGCACTAGTTTGTGATTACCATGATTACGCGTCAATGGACGACATGGTCGCCATTTTGTGCATGTCCTTTTTCCTGATGGATCTTGGATCTCGTGGAAAAAGAACAGTTTGCTTTTCTCCCAACTTTACCACTATTTCAATATTTCAACTCTTGATTCCTTGTTGACTAGTTGTGGCTCAGTGCATGTGCGAGTGTGCTGGAGTGCTAGCTGGAAGAGATAGAGAGCATAGTGGTGGAGTAACAACGTGGTGCCGAAACCCCGCTGGTTTGGACCGGAGAATACGAGCGTGGTTTCGAATTGGAATTTTCTTGAATTCGTAAATTGTGTCCGGATCGATCGTTCACGTGTCGTGTGTTGTTCGCTGAGCACTGGTAGAGTGCTGACGAAGCGTGCTGTTGTGGCCTGGTAGTCGATGCCTCCTAGACTTAGGAACGCTCGAGGCAGGGGTATCAGTAGCACACCGACAACTCCACAGGCGCCTGGACATCGTGATCGTGACATTGAAAATTTGTTGACTCCTGGGAGTCCTGAGGATAGTACATCCGTGGTATCCAGGCACAGTGAAGGTGGTGCTGATCATACTAGTGTTAGTGACAGTGCGTCTTCTGTCAACAGAGAAATGTCGTCACTTAAGTTGGATGGATTCGTGAAGCCGTATCGTGGCCGAGTGGACGACTTCGACATGTTTTGGTCGAAGTTTGAAGTACTGGCAGATATATCGGGGTGGACAAGCACGGAGCAACAGATGAAACGGTTGCCGCTGTTCTTGGAGGGCGAAGCCCACCGTGTGTTCTCCAAACTGAGTGAGACGGAGAAGCGAGATAAGGATGCAGTGAGGAGCATCCTGCGGAAGTCCTTCTGCGTGAGCCGCAGTGAGGCGTACCGCTTGTTTAAGCAGCGGCAGCTGAAAGTGGATGAAAGTCCAGAGGTATATGTTGCCGAGCTGTGCCGTCTGTTAGAGCTGTCTGGACATAAGAGTGACAGCGATACCGATCCTGTGGTGATCGAGCAGCTGTTGGCCGGATTGCCAATTGAGTTTGCCAAGGATGTCCGTTTGTCCATGGCAGGCAGGGACCTGAAGGTGTCTGAATGCCTTGATAGGATCCGGGCACTGCGATCAGCCACCGGCGCCAGAGTTGGTGCAGTGTCCGCAGCTGCCACATATGTGCAAGACAGTGTTGCCACGCCATCACCGCGGCTTTGCCACCATTGTGGAGAACCGGGCCATTTCAAAAGGCATTGCCCGAAGTTATCCCGAGCAGGGAATGGTCACGCGGCCAAGCAAGAGCACCGGCGCAAGGACCCGTTCTGCCACTTCTGTGACAAGAAAGGGCATGTCAAGAAGGACTGCTTGCTGAGGAAGAAGTGGCTGGATACACAGGCTAGCTCAGAAGTTGCTGGGGCCTCGGTGCACTCCAAGGACGTGTGCCTCCTGGCATCTGCATCACCATCGTGCCCGAAGCTACCTCGTGTGTTTGTTGAATGTGCTGGTCCTGACGCGAGTAACAGTGTGCGTGCTGCAGCTGTGATAGACACTGGATCCACTCGCACGTTAGTGACAGAAGCCCTGCTGCATCGCCTTGGTCTCGATGTGACGCCATTGACCAATAATGACGGCATCGTAGCACTGGATGGCAACACCATGCAGACGTGTGGCACAGTGGCCCTCAAGTTTTGGCGACACGACGGACCGGTGAGCATTCATGAAGTGGTATTGAATGCTGTCGTTGTGCCTGATTTATGTGTAGTGGCCGCCGATGTACTGATTGGCATTGACCTGGTGACCTTGTGTGGGCGCCTGTCTGTAGAGTATGCTAATGATCAGCTTGTGCGTGTCGTAATTGGGCCCGGTCCAGCCCATGCAGATAGTTGCCCGTCGGTGTCAGTAGCATCAGCAGCTGTGCCGCCTCCTGGCCAGCCTACACGTGTACAAGTGTATGAGGATCAGCTGACCGACGGTATGACCCCTAGTGCTGACAAAGAAGTTCTCCAGCCAGTCGCCGATGACTCGCCAATGTCTGCAGCTCCGACGCGCCCGCCATCGAAGCTGTCGCATCATGTCCATGTAGAGACTCACGGCAACGATGTCATCCTGAAGGTTGATGACGGCGAGATGCGTTGGATGTCGGCTGAGAAGCGTTGGGAGGTCAAGTGGGTATGGAAGTCTGGTGAAGAACCCAATGGCCGTGTTGGTCCTGGTATCAGCGAGTACCCTCGGAAGAAAATTACCGCGGCAGAGGAGACGCAATTCTGCTCTGCTGTAGATGAGTGGATTGAGCGAGGCTGGCTGGTGAAGCACGACGCTGAGACCCATGGTCGCCCTGCCTGTGTCTTGCCATTGATGGCTGTGAGTCAGCCGCACAAGACGTCTACGCCTGTGCGTCCGGTGTTAGATTATCGCCACCTGAATAAGCTGTTGGTGTCCCACCCTGGCACTAAGTCGCCTGTGTGCGCCGAGACGTTGCGCCAGTGGAGGCTCAAGGGTGAAGCTGATGAATTTGAGTTAGTGGACATTACCAAGGCGTACTTGCAAATCCATGTCAGCCCGGAATTGCTACGGTTCCAAGTTGTCGAGTGGCGTGGTGTTCGCTACGTGATGACGCGCATGGCGTTTGGCCTGAGTGTGGCGCCGAAGTTCATGGACACCATCATCAAGTACGCTACCGGCAGCTTGCCCGATACAGATAACTATGTCGACGACATCATTGTCCCCAAGAGTCAACGGACTGTGTTGACAGAACAGCTCGCTAGCTACAGCCTGCCAACTAAGCCTGCTATGGAGATGTCGGCTGCACGGGTTCTAGGACTGCAGCTCAACGAGTCTGATGATGGTCGAGTGCGCTGGTCCCGGCGTGATGAGTCGCATGTCGCATTTGCTGATGTCACGACGAAACGTGAGCTCTACAAGTGGTGTGGCCAGTTGACGAGCCACTACCCTGTTGCGTCATGGCTTCGTCCTCATTGTAGTTGGCTGAAGCGTTTGGCATGTCTGGAGAAGCTTGGCTGGGACGACCCGTTGCCTGCAGATCTCGTTCAGCGCTGCATGAGTCTCGCCTGCCGTTTAAGCCAGCACGATCCTGCTACCGGTGTGTGGCACGTAGACCCCAACGGTGAAAGCCAATGCCAGGTGTGGTGCGATGCGTCTGATATTGCTGTCGGCGTGGCGTTGGAGGTCGGTGGTGACATCGTCGAGGATGGTTCGTGGCTTCGTAAGCCTGACGACAAGCGGCATATTAACATTGCTGAATTGGAAGCCGCTGTCGAAGGCATTTCCCTTGCCGCTAAGTGGGGTGTTTCCCGTTTCAAGCTGTTGACTGACTCTAAGACAGTGGCAGCATGGCTGACGCAAGTAGTAACCAACTCCAAACGTGTGAAGACTGGTGGTCTGCAAGAGCTGCTTGTGCGTCGTCGCCTCCAGATCATCGATGATCTCATCGCTACGCTAGGTCTGACGATCGAGGTCGTGTGGATTCCGACGAACG
The DNA here is from genome assembly GCF_964019385.1 of Sycon ciliatum. Classification (NCBI taxonomy): domain Eukaryota; kingdom Metazoa; phylum Porifera; class Calcarea; order Leucosolenida; family Sycettidae; genus Sycon; species Sycon ciliatum. The sequence goes on from NC_088643.1 coordinate 93,717,220, forward strand.
AGAACCGTGCTGATCAGCTGACGCGTGTCCCGACTGACTGGATCAAGTATGCAAAGGCTCTTGCACCGACTGATGTTGTGGCCGCCTGCCTGTCTGTGGTTGGCCCTGTCACGTTAGCTCAGATACGTGAAGGCCAGAAGGTGGATCCCACCATTCGAGCTGCTGTTGCTCAATTGGAGTGTGGTGAGTTGGTCTCCATTCCTGAGTTCATAAAGGTGCGTGATCAATTGCTTGTTGATGATGGTATGTTAGTGCGTAGTATCAAGTTGCCTATTGATGGTTTGGTGTCTGTGCCAGTGATTCCTACGTCTTTGCAACATGCTGTCGTCTCTTCTGTTCATGTGAATTCTGGCCATGGTAATTGGCGAATGATGTATGATCTGCTTCGTTCTAAGTGCTATTTCCCTTGTATGTCGTCGTTGTGCCTTGAGTTTGTCCGGCGGTGTCAAGCTTGTGTTTCAGCCAGTAGTAAGAGTGGTCCGACGGCTGATCCCGCTCGCCCAGATTTGCCCGGTAAGCCTTGGCAGGAGATTGTTATTGATACTCTTGAACTTGGTTCTGACCGCAGTGGGCGTTTTCATTGTGTTCTTGTGATTGTTGATGTGTTTACTAAATGGGTCGAGGTTGTTCCCCTACGTGCGCATGATGGTCAGTCAGTTGCTGAAGCTGTGACCGATGTTTGTTTGAAGTGGGGCTCCCCAGAAGTTGTTCGTATGGACAATGGTACTGAATTTGTGAATGGCATTGTCGAGTCATTGTTTCGTGTGTTTGGCACGAAGGTGCGTACTGGTGCAGTTAGGCATCCCCAGTCTCAGGGTTCTGCTGAGCGATTTAATCGCACTTTGTTGACCCTCATTCGCAAGATGCTCGACTCCTCGAGTGATTGGAAGTCTGAGTTGCCTGTGCTGTTGCACTACTACCGTACGCGACTCCATGCCGCGATTGGTGTGTCCCCAATGGAAGCTATGTGTGGATGGCTTCCACGTCAGTTAATTGTTGACGAGTCTGCTGTTGGTTCTAGCCTTAGTGATTGGGTGGACAGCCTTGCTGGTCGGTCCGCTCGTATTCGTGACTTTGTCGAAGCTGAGTTGTCGTCTCATGATTTTGTTGAGGGCAGCGCTTCCAATCCATATGCTGTCGGTGATGCTGTGTTGCTCCGTCACCCCGCTCGTTCGCAGAAGCGCTTGCCACCGTTCGAAGCTGGGTGGAAGGTCACCGAGATCCTTGGTCCTGGTTCCGTGCGTATGTGTCGTTCTGTGGATGGCTTTGATCAACAAAAGACTGTTAACATTCAGTTGATTAAACCTGCTGCTGAATCTGTGTTGTCGTGCGAGTCTGGATCTGTGCCTGCGTTGCCCGTGCAGTGTGATCTCGATGTTGAGCCGTTGGCTGTCGCCGATCGTAGTCTGCGTAACCGTCGTCATATCCAACGCCCGAGTCGTTACATCGATTGACACTGTGTTACCTGGGGGACTGGTGTAAATATAGAGATAACACTGTGGTAAATCGACTGCTTTTATTGTTACACTAGTTCTGACGATATTAGTTATTTGATTGTATTCTTACTTTGTAGCTGCGTCCAGGCTCGTTGGAATTCTCATCACGGACTCCATTCTAGTTTCGAAGAGATATATATTCTTGTCCAATTGTTCTCAACAAATTCCTCGTCGTGTGCATTTGTTCTCAAACAAATTCTTCGTAGTATTTGCAGTACGTAGTCTCGCGCTCTTTGATTTGTTTGACTCGCGCGTGACTTTCCTTTCTTTTCTTTTTGTCATGTATGACGTATCGGTATGACGTGAGTGTGTACGCACTCTGTTTATGACCACGTGACTGCATGCTCACGTGGAACTACAGTCAGTAGGCTAGTGCATTTTAGCGACTGCAGCGATCCGATCTTCTTGCTGCAGCGCTGTTTCTTCTTCACTTGTGTCTTTTCTTTGGTCGCTGCACTAGTTTGTGATTACCATGATTACGCGTCAATGGACGACATGGTCGCCATTTTGTGCATGTCCTTTTTCCTGATGGATCTTGGATCTCGTGGAAAAAGAACAGTTTGCTTTTCTCCCAACTTTACCACTATTTCAATATTTCAACTCTTGATTCCTTGTTGACTAGTTGTGGCTCAGTGCATGTGCGAGTGTGCTGGAGTGCTAGCTGGAAGAGATAGAGAGCATAGTGGTGGAGTAACACCCACATCTCATCAGCACCAGTGTCCATTGGTGCCCTGCACCACTGATCTTGAGTCTCCCCCCCCCCCCCTCCTCCCTAGCCCTCGCCGTTATCTCCGGTGGGATGTTCGGGGGATGCGCATGTGTACAAATACATAATTATACAGTGGGTCTCCAGATAAAAATTACCAACTCTGGAAACCCCCCTTTCAAGACTCGGTGCACGCCACTGCTAATCCCTGAATGATCAGCAGCACAGCTCTGCAAGGACAGTCTCACATATTCGTAACCCAGTGCAGACTGTAGTTCTCTCACAGTGAAGCCCATCTCAGTCGACTGGTGCTTCATAGACACCCTAACGGTGGTCCCTGCGTACAGATAGTCAACATATCCAGGTCAGTTGACATCTATATGACTAACCCTGGTTGTAGGGGGTGGGGGTAGGTTTATGGAAGTGGACCGCCACACCAAGACTATACTGCACATGGGTCCCAACAAGGGATCATTGCTGTTGCTTTTACGGTTGTGTACATGATGGATTTGTGCTCAGTCATACATGTGTATGTGCATGTGCATGCGTATGTGTGTGTGTGTGTGTGTGTGTGTGTGTGTGTGTGTGTGTGTGTATGTGTATGTATGTACAGATATCAATGAATGTACCATAATGCAGCCATGTCACACCATGGCAACGTGTACGAATACGATGGGCAGTTATCAATGTAGCTGCAACACTGGCTATACTGGCTCAGGTGTAGTCTGTGCTGATGTGGATGAGTGTGCACTTGGTATTGATACTTGCCATGACAATGCACAGTGTACTAACACCATGGGATCATTTCAATGTCAATGCTCACCTGGATATACTGGTAAGTCACTGCACCAGTGCTGCTCTTGTTGCCAGGTTTGCTGTTTGTTGCCGAGTGTGCTCTTGTTGCCGGGTGTGCTGTTTGATTGCTCTACTCCGCTGTTGCTGGTTGCTATCCTATGGGTGCGGAAAAGTCAGTCAGACTGACGTTTCTTTTTGGTGTGCTATTAATTCAAGGCTTTGCTCTGATGTGGCATCCCGGATGTGTGCTACCGACGCTGCTGCTACGAATGCTGTTATCAATGCAGCTGTTGCTGCCGCCGTAACTGCTGCTATCAACTATGGGTGGTCAGGCTGCTGCTGGCGGCTTGGTGTGACCAGGATAACAGAATAAATGTGTCGCACGGTACCTATGTCTGCTTCCGTGTCTGGGACAAGAAGCCTTGCATGGAATGGACACTAGTTCATGATGCATGATGCACCAAAAGCCGAGCAATGAGTGAAATTTGGCAATCGGCGGACTACAACATGTATTGCAGAATATCTGTATTTGGAGGAGGGGTCGTGAATAATCTATTGCCATCATACTCCTTGCTGTTTTATGGTAAAAATAAATAAATAAAGTAAATTATCGTGTCCGTTCCCGAAGGGAACTCACGACGGCCGGTAACACCCGGTAAAGCTGTTTATGGTAAATATGAGATAACTCCCCCTCCACCTTACACTATATGTGTGTGTGCCGCCCATGTGTCTGCCACACATGCAGGTGATGGAATGAGTTGCACGGACATCAATGAATGCTCACTACCAGTGTCGCCATGCCAGGGAGTCAGAAGCATTTGCACTAATACGGACGGTTCGTTCACGTGTCGGTGCTCCGATGGGTACACGGGAGACGGTCTTCTAGTCTGCACGGATATTGACGAGTGTCAGTTAGCTGATAGTACGTGTCATGTCAATGCTGTATGTACCAACACGATTGGGTCATTCCAATGTGCCTGCACTACTGGCTATACGGGTGATGGACAGACGTGCGTTGATATTGATGAATGTTCTCAACAGCCACCCGTATGTCACGCCCAGGCGTCATGTTCCAACACAGCCGGCTCGTTCAGTTGTATGTGCAACGTGGGGTATAGCGGAGATGGTGTATCTCAGTGTCAGGATATTAACGAATGTACAGAGCGTACTCACGACTGTGTTGCCGATGCCGTATGTACAAACAGCATTGGGTCGTTTACGTGTATGTGTGAGGCTGGATTGACCGGTGCTGGGCGTACACAGTGTTCTGATGTTAATGAGTGTGCTCAGAACACGCACAATTGCAGCAATGATGCTACCTGTACTAACTTACCGCAGTCATTTGCCTGTAGCTGTAACCGTGGTTACACTGGCACCGGTCAGCTCTGTGCCGATATTGATGAATGCGCCGTCGGCACGGACAATTGCCATGCCAACGCCGACTGTTTCAACTCCATCGGGTCTTTCCGTTGTCAATGTCGAATCGGGTACTCTGGCACTGGTGTACAATGTGCTGATGTGAATGAGTGTGAATCAGGCACTGCCACGTGTGATGCTCAAGCAGAATGTGTCAACTCGGCGGGATCATTCAGCTGCACTTGCAACACTGGGTTCTGTGATGCCGGCACTGGACGTGCTGGGCAGTGTTTCGATATTAACGAATGCACACCGGGTGTGTCGACGACGTTCCCCGGCCCGCTGCCGGCCGAATGCCAGCTGGCGCATACCTGCCACGCCAGTGCTACATGTAGCAACAATGCTGGAAGCTTTGCCTGTCAGTGCAACACGGGATATCAAGGATCAGGACAAGTGTGTGTTGGTAAGTGTTTGCAAGCCTCCTCCTGGCACTACAGTCTTGTCAAAGCACTGGTGGAATGGACTCACTGATGTATTCCTAGCTTTATAGCCATGACAGTCAGAGTTATCCATGACGAGTTTGGTGTTTGTATATTGATAAGAGATGACAGTCGAGTATGGAAATGAAAGATAGAATGAAATTGTACGCTGATGGACACTTTGCAAAACAAAGCCTAAGATTGCAGTGGGAAAGGATGTTGACTAGCAGAATGTATGCATGAAACAACACTGCATGATATAACACTACCGATCGGTTCTAGAGTCACCTGTTGATGTGTAATGGTTGTTTTCCCCAAATGTAAGTGGTGTGTTGTATGCTTTGTATGTGTGTTCTGTGTGATCTGTGTGTTCTGTGTGATCTGTGTGTTCTGTGCTGCAGATATTAACGAGTGCACTACAGGTGCATCAGATTGTCATGCCAACGCAGGCTGTACAAACACCCAGGGTTCATTTGTCTGTTCGTGTGACTCTGGTTTCACTGGAGATGGCAGGAACTGCGCAGGTCAGTGCAGTCAGTGTACTCTTACTCAGAGTGATGTAGTCCTGATCATGTGACTACCACTTATCATGTGACCCTACCACTGATCATGTGACCCTGTCACTGATCATGTGACCCTACCACTGATCATGTGACTACATCTGATCACATGACCCTACCACTGATTACGTGACCCTGCCACTGACCATGTGACCCTACCACTGATCACGTGACCATACCACTGATCATGTGACCATGCCACTGATCACATGACCCTACCACTGATCATGTGACCGTATCGCTGACCGTGTTACTCTACCACTGATCATGTGACCCTAGTACTGTTTGATCAGATATTGAGTTTCTCTCCTGTCTCAGTAATGCGCTGCCCTCAGCCCTGCATTACTTGGAGCATATACCCAGCAAAATCATATAACCATGGAGTAAAGTGTTACAAATCTTTCCGTTAGCTCACTCACCTTGTGTATCCGATTGTTCCCAAAACCGCAAATGTGTTTAGTCAGATTAGATCCGACTGTACAATGCATTAGCACGATCAGTATTTGTCCGTTTTTCACCTGTCTGTTGTCCATCCATCAGTCTCTGTCAGTCTGTTTGTGGGTCTGTCTGTCTGTCTGTCCGTCCGTCCGTCCGTCTGTCTGTATTCGTACGGGTATATCTGTCTACATGTATGTTTGTTTTCTCTACTTGCACTTGGCTTCCAGACATCGATGAATGTGCTACTGGTGTACACATGTGTGATGTGAATGCCATGTGTGATAACACTATGGGATCCTATACATGTCGCTGTAACTCTGGATACATGGGCGATGGAATAACATGTACTGGTAAGCACTGCCATCAACTCTCTGCTCTCTTTAAAAGCCTTTGTGAGTGAGTGGTATTCCAACACCAGGTTTTTCACCAATGGGGTCTTCGCCATCAAGCAGGAGCCCACTAGAAGTGGCCAGTCTCTGTCAAGAAATAATGAACACAAAGGTCTATCTAAGACAGTAATAGCTATCTTCAAGAGTAGATAAACAAGAGTGTGCAACTCCGGGATGGGTTGGCCCACTGCGGAATTTTTGTTGACGTAATCTCTTCTACGACACACGCGCTGCGAGTCGTTCGGAAAGTTTTGCCTCGTGCACTTGGCCGGGCTTTACACTACAAGGTCGGTGCCCAGCACGTGCTTTCACTCTGCTCTGCGGCAAAATGTGCGTTTTTCTGAAAAAAAGGTGACGTCAACAAAAAATTCCGCCACTTGCTGGGGTATCTGCAGATTGTGCAGAAGAGATCCGGAGTTGCACACTCTTGTTTATCTACTCTTGCTATCTTCTACCAAGTAAGATGCATTTTGGATATTGATCCATTTCGTGAGACTCTCCGGGGAATGTTTTCAGAGTTCTTGTCTAGTCGATAGAGCACAAGATGAATAGCAGGAGTTTGGATGCAAGTGCAAGAACAGTATGCATAGGTTGACTCTAGATTGGATGGATGAGTTGGTGTGCTGATATGGATGAGTTGGTGTGCTGATAGGATGAGTAGTTGCATGCACTCTGGTCCGCACTCTCCACGCATTTAGATAACATTGGCCCAAACCAGAATGAGTGTTCCGGCAAGGCTGTGAGGCAAGGGAGAGGGAGCGTGCTGCTCTATCTCTGGATATCTAGCTGTTTGGCATGCATTCGTTCTGATCACTGTCCCTCAGTTCTTGGTTAGTCCAGAAAAAGTGAGTTTGATTTGTAGTGTCGAGTGGAGCTAGTATGCTTCCTGTCACAATCACTGACTGCTAATGCTACATTGCTAATGCTACATTGCTAATGCTACATTGCTAATGCTACATTGCTAATGCTACATTGCTAATGCTACATTGCTAATGCTACATTGCTAATGCTACATTGCTAATGCTACATTGCTAATGCTACATTGCTAATGCTACATTGCTAATGCTACATTGCTAATGCTACATTGCTAATGCTACATTGCTAATGCTACATTGCTAATGCTACATTGCTAATGCTACATTGCTAATGCTACATTGCTAATGCTACATTGCTAATGCTACATTGCTAATGCTACATTGCTAATGCTACATTGCTAATGCTACATTTGCTAATGCTACATTGCTAATGCTACATTGCTAATGCTACATTGCTAATGCACTGCAGCATGTACATGTGCTGTTTGTGTGGTGCTTGACTGCTCGACTGCTTGACTGCTTGACTGCTTGACTGTGTTATTTTCAAACTCCAGACTTTGCTGAATGCACTGTCCTGCGACCATGCATACGCAACTCCATGTGCATCGAGCTGGTCGGCTCTTTCCGCTGTATTTGTCTGCCCGGCTACGGTGGTTTCTTCTGCTCAGGTGAGTGAGATGACGAGAAACTAGAATATACGTGACAGTTGCTGCTGCTGCTGCTGCTGCTACCGCTGCTACTGCTGCTGTGGTTGTTCCATTTGATCAAGCCGAGCCTTACCTAATTTATTGTGTCTTTGTGGTCCACTTTCATGACAATAACACACACAGAAGTCTCTGACTATGTTGTCCATGGCCAGGGACACACAGCAAGACGGGTTGGCCTGTACATAACCTGGGACTTCGAAACCAGGTCCATCTGCAAATTATATATTTAAAAAAAGTATTGCTGCTGATGTAGCCCACTCTGGGAGATGTGGAGGTAGGAGAACGAAGATGGTACCGGACATGAATCAACATGCCATAACCATGGTAACAATGGCTGCCATGTCGGAAAACTAGCACCAGCAGACCAGGCAAAGAGCAGCCTATATATACTGGATTGCACTCTTGATTGTACTGGATTGCAATGGATTGCACTGGACTGTGGAAGGTGAAGCGCACACCATTGCATTAGGGTGGCTCACCACCGGCGCACGATCAGCGAAATTTACTGTGAAAGCTTGCTTCGCGTTTCCTCCAACGTTTGTGCAAAGTTTCGCTTTTTGTGATGTCAAATAAAATTTGCGCGAACTTCAACCTCTCTACTGTGTTGTTTGTTCGTATTGCTTCCTCCTTTAGTTGCATTGCTTGATCTCTTTTCTATTGTTCATCTCTGACTGTTGACTGTTCTTGGTATGGATGACTATTTCTATTCAGACATCAATGAATGTGTAACAGCAGGCATGTCCAATTGCAGTGTCAATGCAGTGTGTGAAAACACAGTCGGATCACACTTCTGCCAATGTAACCGAGGATATACTGGCGATGGCTCAACCTGCATTGGTAAGATCTCTGTCTGCCTTTACTCTGCTGATGGCTGCACTGTGTAGTGCTTGGTGTCCAGTGGGCATGATAACGTCCGGACATCGGACATTTTCCGGACGTTTCCGGAGGAAATCCGATAGTGTTTCCGATAGTGACAAGGAACTAAGTACCTCCGTTTGGCTGAGGTACGAGCGACAGAAAGACGACCGGCAATTGGTGGAAATACTAAAATGCGCGGTGTGCGTCAAATTCGAGGAGCAAGTGAAAAGCAGCAAGAATTTTAGCGAGGCTTTCATCGTCGGCTCAAGAAATTTGAGGACGTCCGCATTCAAGGATCATGCTGAAACAGACATGCATAAGCGGGCGATGGGCCTCTTCCGGAGAGAGCAGTCACAGAGCAGCAATCCCATCGATTATGCTCCCATCGCGAAATCGCTGTGCACGGTGGATGCGTCTGCAGCAGCTATCGCTCGTCGAAATGTCGACGTAGCTTACCTTCTCTGCAAGGAGCACGTCGCTTTTGCAAACTTTGAGTCATTCTGTCGGCTAGAGGAGCGGCATGGCGTGAGCTTCAGCACAGGTGGCAAGAATGAGTTGGCCTGCGCAACGTACTGCGACTTCATCGGTCATTCTTTCCGAGAGCAGCTGAAGAATAACCTAGGGAAATCAAATTTCTTCAGTGTCCAGACCGACGGCAGTACTGATGTTGCCAATGTCGAGGAGGAGATGTATCTGGCCTTATTCTGCGATCCCCACTCGTGTTTTATTGTTGGAATGTTCTGCACAGCACGTCGTGCAGCGGTGTTGAAATCGTTGGCGATATTTTTAAGGGTTTTGATACGTCCAGACATGTCCGGCCAAAAATGGAAATGAGAGGACATGCCGTCCGAGCACTTCGAATTTCTTATCATATGCCCTGGTGTCGTGTCTGATGTCATTGTGATGTCAGGGTGATGTCATTGTGATGTCAGGGTGATGTCATTGTGATGACAGGGTGATGTCATTGTGATGTAATGCAGGCATGTACATTTACATATGTGCAATATTGTGGTGCATGTGCCATGTACATGTGCATGACCAAATAGGGTAGACACTTCTCTGTATGTGTGTATGTGTGTGTGTGTGTGTGTGTGTGTGTGTGTGTGTGTGTATGTGTGTGTGTGTGTGTGTGTGTGTGTGTGTGTGTGTGTGTGTGTGTGTGTGTGTGTGTCTGTGTGTGTGTGTGCGTGTGTGTGTGTGCGTGTGTGTGTGTGTGTGTATGTGTGTTAACTGCAGATATTGATGAGTGTACTGACAACTCTAATGATTGTGACACGATGGCACAATGCCGAAACACGGCCGGCAGCTTTACGTGCACATGTAGAGCTGGTTACCAAGGTGACGGCAGGTCCTGCGCAAACATTGATGAATGCGCACTGGGCACGAACAATTGCCATGACAATGCGCTGTGTATCGACACCATGGGCTCTTTCATGTGTGCGTGCGTCAGTGGATATGATGGCAACGGTGTCATGTGCACGGAGAGAGATGAATGTACTCTAGATCAGCCATGCGATGTCAACGCCGCCTGCATCAATACACCCGCATCATTCCAGTGCCGGTGCAATGCTGGTTTCCGTGGCGATGGATTCTCGTGCCAGGAGATCAATGAATGTCTTGAGGGCAGTGATGATTGTGATGTAAACGCAAACTGTGCAAACACCGTTGGTTCATGGACATGTTCATGTCTTCCTGGATTCACTGGTACTGGACAACAGTGTCAGGATATTGATGAATGTGCTTTGCAGACGGACAGTTGCCATGACAATGCTATCTGTACAAATCAAGTACCCGGATTCACATGTCAATGCAACTCTGGCTTCAGCGGTGATGGTGTTGTTTGTGTGAATATCAATGAATGTACAGAAGACATTGATGATTGTCATGCAGCTGCTACCTGTACTGATACACCCGGCTCGTTCACATGTGCATGCCTTGTGGGTTACCGCGGTGATGGTTTGAACTGTGTGGACATCAATGAATGCGATGAAAACTTGGATAATTGCGATGACAATGCCGATTGTGCTAATACACCCGGGTCGTTTACGTGCACCTGTCGCGATGGATTTGTAGGCAGTGGAGTGACGTGCACCGATGTCAACGAATGTGCTGTGCTCAACGGTGGCTGCTCAATCAATGCAGACTGTCTGAACAACATTGGATCGTTTATTTGCAGATGTGTCACTGGGTATACGGGCAGTGGTACTGTCTGTCAAGATATCAATGAGTGTGTGAACCCCGTTGCTAGATGCGGCCCTAACGCTCTCTGCACTAACACACCTGGATCGTTTACATGCGGGTGAGTTTGACTGCATGTCAACCGGTTGTACCTCTTCCAGTCCTGCAGATGTTACTCTGACAACCTTATGCCTCTGTCTCTTGATTTCCTTGTCTCATGCATGCACACATATATACCAATGCAAGCGCTTGCACGCATACACACGTACACACACATGTCAATGCAAGCCGCAAACATGTGCACACATCCCCCCCCCCTCCTCCTCTCTCGCACACACACACGTGTGCACGCACACACACACGCTATAGACACACACGCACATAGCCACACTCCCTATATCCCTCTCTGTGTGCACAATCTACGTCTCTCACATGTTGCACACAGTGACACGAAAAAGATCACTAATATGCTGCTGTACTGATCCAAATGGTTGAAACACTACACGATTGGTCATATTGGGTTTAGCACAGTAACTTCGGTGTTGCACACTCATTTTTAAAATTGGTTTTTATTCATACCATTCAGATGTGTGGCTGGCTTTAGCCTCGTTGGTGGACAATGTGTGGACATTAATGAATGTCAGGATGGCAGCCATCAATGTCATGTCATGGCACAGTGCATAAACACTGCTGGCTCGTTCTTATGTCAGTGTAATACTGGTTATGAGGATGCCCCTGGATCAGTCCCACCGGGGCGCAACTGTGTGGGTATGTGACGGTAATTTTGTGTTTTATTTGTGTGTGTCTGTCTGTCTGTCTGTCTGTCTGTCTGTCTGTCTGTCTGTCTGTCTGTCTGCCTCTCTGTCTGTCTACCCACCCATCAACCAGAATAAAGCGACTGTCCGTTTCCACACAGAGACAGAACTAGTTACGAATGAAACTTTCAGTGGAATCGCACAGTCCCTCTTCTCTTGTTTATTACTTTTTGACAGGGATAAGAATATACAGTTTTCATCATCATAGGGCTTGAAAGTGCTATGTCACAGCCAGCCCGGAGTCATGGCAACGCTGACTTTTGGATCCACTCGGATCCAGTGTTGTATGGATCCATATTCCATACACATGTGGGCGGTGTTTCCTTTACAGCATAGTGACACATGCACCGGTAGTGACTGAACTGCCCCCCCCGGTCAGGAACCCACTGCTGCTACAGGTACATATCACACCTACATGTGCGTGTGACACGTGTGACACGAGGGTTCCACCCGCCACGTCCTATACTTCATCATGGGCAGAGTGGATCCAATGGTATTTGTCGTTAGATTTTGACTTCTGACGTCATCGTTTTCCAGCCTTAGTATGCCCCTGTAGTCACGAACTGGCTCTTTTTTTGTCTGTCTGTATCATTATTTGTTTTGTCTGTCTGTATCATTATTTGTTTTGTCTGTCTGTATCATTATTTGTTTTGTCTGTCTGTATCATTATTTGTTTTGTCTGTCTGTATCATTATTTGTTTTGTCTGTCTGTATCATTATTTGTTTTGTCTGTCTGTATCATTATTTGTTTTGTCTGTCTGTATCATTATTTGTTTTGTCTGTCTGTATCATTATTTGTTTTGTCTGTCTGTATCATTATTTGTTTTGTCTGTCTGTATCATTATTTGTTTTGTCTGTCTGTATCATTATTTGTTTTGTCTGTCTGTATCATTATTTGTTTTGTCTGTCTGTATCATTATTTGTTTTGTCTGTCTGTATCATTATTTGTTTTGTCTGTCTGTATCATTATTTGTTTTGTCTGTCTGTATCATTATTTGTTTTGTCTGTCTGTATCATTATTTGTTTTGTCTGTCTGTATCATTATTTGTTTTGTCTGTCTGTATCATTATTTGTTTTGTCTGTCTGTATCATTATTTGTTTTGTCTGTCTGTATCATTATTTGTTTTGTCTGTCTGTATCATTATTTGTTTTGTCTGTCTGTATCATTATTTGTTTTGTCTGTCTGTATCATTATTTGTTTTGTCTGTCTGTATCATTATTTGTTTTGTCTGTCTGTATCATTATTTGTTTTGTCTGTCTGTATCATTATTTGTTTTGTCTGTCTGTATCATTATTTGTTTTGTCTGTCTGTATCATTATTTGTTTTGTCTGTCTGTATCATTATTTGTTTTGTCTGTCTGTATCATTATTTGTTTTGTCTGTCTGTATCATTATTTGTTTTGTCTGTCTGTATCATTATTTGTTTTGTCTGTCTGTATCATTATTTGTTTTGTCTGTCTGTATCATTATTTGTTTTGTCTGTCTGTATCATTATTTGTTTTGTCTGTCTGTATCATTATTTGTTTTGTCTGTCTGTATCATTATTTGTTTTGTCTGTCTGTATCATTATTTGTTTTGTCTGTCTGTATCATTATTTGTTTTGTCTGTCTGTATCATTATTTGTTTTGTCTGTCTGTATCATTATTTGTTTTGTCTGTCTGTATCATTATTTGTTTTGTCTGTCTGTATCATTATTTGTTTTGTCTGTCTGTATCATTATTTGTTTTGTCTGTCTGTATCATTATTTGTTTTGTCTGTTTGTATCATTATTTGTTTTGTCTGTTTGTATCATTATTTGTTTTGTCTGTTTGTATCATTATTTGTTTTGTCTGTCTGTATCATTATTTGTTTTGTCTGTCTGTATCATTATTTGTTTTGTCTGTCTGTATCATTATTTGTTTTGTCTGTCTGTATCATTATTTGTTTTGTCTGTCTGTATCATTATTTGTTTTGTCTGTCTGTATCATTATTTGTTTTGTCTGTCTGTATCATTATTTGTTTTGTCTGTCTGTATCATTATTTGTTTTGTCTGTCTGTATCATTATTTGTTTTGTCTGTCTGTATCATTATTTGTTTTGTCTGTCTGTATCATTATTTGTTTTGTCTGTCTGTATCATTATTTGTTTTGTCTGTCTGTATCATTATTTGTTTTGTCTGTCTGTATCATTATTTGTTTTGTCTGTCTGTATCATTATTTGTTTTGTCTGTCTGTATCATTATTTGTTTTGTCTGTCTGTATCATTATTTGTTTTGTCTGTCTGTATCATTATTTGTTTTGTCTGTCTGTATCATTATTTGTTTTGTCTGTCTGTATCATTATTTGTTTTGTCTGTCTGTATCATTATTTGTTTTGTCTGTCTGTATCATTATTTGTTTTGTCTGTCTGTATCATTATTTGTTTTGTCTGTCTGTATCATTATTTGTTTTGTCTGTCTGTATCATTATTTGTTTTGTCTGTCTGTATCATTATTTGTTTTGTCTGTCTGTATCATTATTTGTTTTGTCTGTCTGTATCATTATTTGTTTTGTCTGTCTGTATCATTATTTGTTTTGTCTGTCTGTATCATTATTTGTTTTGTCTGTCTGTATCATTATTTGTTTTGTCTGTCTGTATCATTATTTGTTTTGTCTGTCTGTATCATTATTTGTTTTGTCTGTCTGTATCATTATTTGTTTTGTCTGTCTGTATCATTATTTGTTTTGTCTGTCTGTATCATTATTTGTTTTGTCTGTCTGTATCATTATTTGTTTTGTCTGTCTGTATCATTATTTGTTTTGTCTGTCTGTATCATTATTTGTTTTGTCTGTCTGTATCATTATTTGTTTTGTCTGTCTGTATCATTATTTGTTTTGTCTGTCTGTATCATTATTTGTTTTGTCTGTCTGTATCATTATTTGTTTTGTCTGTCTGTATCATTATTTGTTTTGTCTGTCTGTATCATTATTTGTTTTGTCTGTCTGTATCATTATTTGTTTTGTCTGTCTGTATCATTATTTGTTTTGTCTGTCTGTATCATTATTTGTTTTGTCTGTCTGTATCATTATTTGTTTTGTCTGTCTGTATCATTATTTGTTTTGTCTGTCTGTATCATTATTTGTTTTGTCTGTCTGTATCATTATTTGTTTTGTCTGTCTGTATCATTATTTGTTTTGTCTGTCTGTATCATTATTTGTTTTGTCTGTCTGTATCATTATTTGTTTTGTCTGTCTGTATCATTATTTGTTTTGTCTGTCTGTATCATTATTTGCATCACATGTTTTTAAATGTATGGGGTTGACCTTTTAGAAATTGCATTATTGGATTACGCCAATCAGTTTGAGAAGCTGCATCTCAGAACTCCTGAAGATGTACATGGATGATGAAAGGTGATCTTGCACCAGTCATTGACACAAGACCACTGCGATTCAGACAAACAGAAGATCCCTGAAAATACATCACATTTTCCTCCCGTGATGATTTTCCCGGGGACGAAAACTCCACATTAATTCGTAGGTTTCCATTGCACGTATTGCCATGCCCTTTCTGACTTGTAATTGCAGATATAGACGAATGTAGTAGTAATAGCGATGACTGCGATAACAACGCTCTCTGCACCAATACACAGGGATCTTTTTTCTGTACTTGCCTAACTGGCTATGCTGGTGATGGCCGTACATGTACTGGTAAGACCAATAGCCTTCATGTTAGCCTACATGTTAGCCTACATGTTGCTGCTGTTGCATTGTGCTAAGGCCAGTAATGGTGGCTTTTGCTATGTCTAGTTGTCATGGATACATGTTGTTGTCACGGGTACGGGTTGCTTCAGCACACACATAGAGCTGTTGTGTTTGGGGTAGTCTTTGTCTTTTGTCCATGGTGTCAAGTAGTGTTCTCATCGTTTCTTCGTCCCTTACCAAAGAAGAGGTAGACATTGCACATACTGACCACATATGTATATGTAGATGTATATACGGACGACATCAGTGTTTGCTGTGTGACATCATTTTGTCAGTGGGTAACTTTCCTCATGTATACGTGAATATGGTTCAGGCAAGAGAAGGCAGTGACAGTGTTGTTGCATTGCCTTTGTTTAGTTTTAAAAGCATCACTCCTGCCTGCTGCGGTGCACTGGTTGCAATGACTGCAGATATCGATGAATGTGCTACTAACAGAGGAGGATGTAGTACCAGTGCTACTTGTTCTAACACTCTGGGATCATTCTTCTGTCAATGCAACATGGGTTTTCAGGGAGACGGGTTCAATTGCACAGGTAAGTTGCTCACGCAAAGGGTTAACCGAATGACCGACTGGCTTGCTGACTGGCTTACTGACTGGCTTACTGACTGGCTTACTGACTGGCTTGCCGACTGGCTTACCGACTGGCTTACTGACTGGCTTGCTGACTGGCTTGCTGACTGGCTTGCTGACTGGCTTACTGACTGGCTTCCTGACTGGCTTACTGACTGGCTTACTGACTGGCTTACTGACTGGCTTACTGACTGGCTTACTGACTGGCTTACTGACTGGCTTACTGACTGGCTTACTGGCTGGCTTGCTGATTGCTGCCTGGCATGTTGGCAAGCTGGCTGAATGACAGGCTGGTTACTGCTAGGAATGATCTTGTTTTCCTTTTGCATGGTTTGTGCCATGTGCACTACTGGCCTAACCGATACAGTCACAGAGGATGACAATCAAAGTTTCAAAACGACAACCAACTAACCGGTACTTCAATTCCGCACCAGTTCAGTCACTGCATAGACGCCAGGTCTATTGCGGCGAGTACGAATCAACCACACATGCATGTGTGCACAGACAGACAGACAGACAGACACACACACACACACACACACACACACACACACACACACACACACACACACACACATATATATATATATATATATATATATATATACACACATACACACACACACACACACACAGACATACACACAGACATACACACACACATGCACACACACAAACATACACACACATGCGCGCACGCATGCACGCATGCACACACACACACACACACACGTGCACGCACACACACACACATGACATTGTACATGTATTAGCGTCCTCTCGTTGCTGATGTGCTTGCTTCATGACCACATTGTGCTTTCTGCAGATATAGTAGAGTGTCGGTCTCAGCAGTCCAATTGCAATCCCGAAGCACAGTGCATTAACCTAGTGGGCAGCTTCCGCTGTATGTGCAACCCTGGGTTTGACGGAGATGGATTGCTGTTTTGTAGCAGTAAGTCAGCCACCATGCACTTTCTCGCACATACACGCACATACATATGCACATACATATGCACATACACACACACCTGCACACACACACACACCTGCATACACACACACGTATGTGTACGTGTATACGCTTGCAGACGCACATATACACGCATAAGAAAGATTTTAGAGTGACTGTGCGTCGCACACTTTGGGCAGACGTGTGCTGGGAATGAGCGAGAACCCAGGGTACAGCCGGCCACACAAGTCATGACAGGGGACCACAGCACACGTGCATGTCATGCATGGGCCTACTCGTGTGAGTCATTACTTATGTCTGAGTGTTGTATGTGTGTGGGTCTTCACTCATGCATGGGCATACTCGTGTGAGTCATTACTTATGTCTGAGTGTTGTATGTGTGTGGGTCATCACTCATGCATGGGCCTACTCGTGTGAGTCATTACTTATGTCTGAGTGTTGTATGTGTGTGGGTCATCACTCATGCATGGGCCTACTCGTGTGAGTCATTACTTATGTCTGAGTGTTGTATGTGTGTGGGTCATCACTCATGCATTGCTATACTTGTGTGCAGTGGCAGCTAGTACCTACTTGAAGTTATACAATCTAAGTATGTATATTGCATGACGTAGGGGTGATTGCTTTGCAGCCGTATTTTCTGAGCATAAGCCGCTGTGGCGCTGGCCGAGTGTTTGTTTGGGAAAATACTAGTTCGAAATACTAATACTCCTCTGACTGGTATTTCTGGATGTGACCATGCCTAGCTAGTTGAGCGTTGTTCTTGCATGCTTCAGACATCAATGTGCATGTGTGCCTCAGATATCATTGTGCGTGCATGCTTCAGAAATCAATGTCCTCGCATGCTTCAGACACCAATGTGCATTCATGCTTCAGATATCATTGTGCGTGTATACTTCAGATATCAATGTGCATTCATGCTTCAGATATCGTTGTGCTTGTGTACTTCAGGCATTGTTCTTGCATGCTTCAGACATCATCGTGCGTGTATGCTTCAGACATTGTTGTATATCGGTGTGGTGCAGATATCAATGAATGTACTCTTGGCTTGCACAACTGTCCACCGGTTACTGGCATCTGTGAAGACAACCGCGGCTCTTTCACCTGTAATTGTGGACGCGGTTATCTTTACAATATGACATACAATACGTGTGATGGTAAGGTCATTGCCATGCTATGTACGATTGCCATGCTATGTACGATTGCCATGCTATGTACTGCCATGCTATGTACTGCCATGCTATGTACGATTGCCATGCTATGTACTTGCCATGCTATGTACGATTGCCATGCTATGTACTATTGCCTGCAAAGCATGTGCCACATGCAGTAGGGGCTCAGCACGCATCTCATTGTGGTCTCAATGGCTACGAAAAATGATAATTGGCAGCAAACACATTGGTAGATTTTTCTTATGACCAGACGAGACCGGACGACGCTTGCAGACACCAGCACGAATACTGCACCAGTCACACTCCACAACAGTCACGTAGTAGAAGTTGCTCCTGACAAGCCTTGTTTCGTTCCATTATGATGTTGGGAACTCATCAGAGGAGAGGTAGATGTTGAATGACATGGGTTGAACTAAATGATATTGTTTTATAGAAGATATTGGTGCAATGTGTGTACACTCAACGAACTATCATGTGTAACAAATCAACATAAATGGAATAGTGTAAAACGTAGGTGTTATGAACCCTACCGACACAACTATCACAGGTGCTAAGTCAATCACAAGGAGAAAGAGAGGTACACAGAATAGGTTGCGCTGAAAAACTACACGTCACAAAGTATACTGACGTGGCGACAAAGATGGGTGCAAAGTGGTACCTGAGTGACAGTGAACACAATCATGTTGGACGTCTAACCGCGTCACATTGACGTCTAACCGCGTCACATTTGAAAGTTGCTAACTGCACAAGACAAATACTTCACGAACCTGGAAAGCTGACGTTGGGTAGAAAGGAGTGTGGGATGCAGTGGTGAACTGTGAGATGCTAAAGCGACGTTTCCATCCAGATCTTGACTACAGAGTTGGCATTTGACGCTATATCCTTGCAGCAGATCATCCTTCTTCACATCAGTGGCAGATTTCCTGGTCCAGGAGAAGTCGTATCTTTGTTAGCTGCTCCCGGCTAATGATGCCCCCTCACACCGGAACACAGGGGTTTTATGATTGGATAATTAGAAGTATTCGATAAGAGTGTAAACAGAAGGAGAACAGGACAACGACAACTCAAGACAAGACTACAACAGAACTGGAGCATGCGCTCTTCTATGTGAGTGCACATTGCCAAGGGGAACGAGCGGGAAATACGAATGGTGAGTATTCAGGTCGTAGCATACATACACCTATTACACTGTGCCCCCCTAGCTAAAATTCACGTCCACGGGAATGAACGAAATACCTAGGAAACAAACAAAAGAAAACAAACCAAATAATAAACTCAGTCCAGGACATAGTCAGCCAGTCGAGCAGGTGCAGTGCGAACACGGCCAGAACGACGAGAAACAGGAGAAGAAGTACGGACCGGAGCAGACGACGGCGGCTGTAGCGGCGGAAAATCATCATCGGACAGCGTAATCGGGTCAGGACAAGAAGCAGTAACGGCAGGCGGTTGACAGTCGGGAGGACGGGAAACGGCTTCAGGCGGACGAACAAACTTGCCACTGGCAGCATCATATCGGGTGAAACACTCAGACAGAGCAGGATCGGCACACGGAGCAAGAAGACTCTGAGGCTTGAAACAATCAGGTGACGACGGTCCAGCGGCAGATGGACCAGGAGGACGAACAAAAACGGCCGGAGGAAGAATCTCGGCAGCCGGAGGAACATCAGCAGCAAGTGGCATTGCATCAGCAGCTGACAACGGAACATCACGGGCAAGAGACGGCGGACTCGGCGGAGGAGACGGCACATCGGTCACCACGCGGGACATAGCATCGGCATTCAGATGTTGGCGACCTGGACGGTGGACGACTCGGAATTCATATTCGGACAAACAGTCAAGCCAACGTGCTTTCCGTCCGCGGGGTTCCTTCAGGTTCCGGAGTGCAGTCAACGCAGTATTGTCCGTCCTGGCAACAAATGGTCGTGCCAACAAGTAGTGCCTGAAATACTCCGCAAAATAGACCAGAGCAAGGGCCTCACGATCGCTAGCATCGTAGTTGCGCTCAGCTTTCGTCAGTACACGGCTGCCGTACCCAATTGGTCGCTCAGTTCCATCCTGGATCTGGCTGAGGACTGCACCAATCGACACATTGCTCGCATCGGTGTCCAGAATGAATGCACCTGCTGAATCTTCAAACTGGGGGTACGCCATCACCGGCGCACTGGCAAGCGAACGCTTCAGAGCCTGGAACGCCGCTTCGCAAGCTTTCGACCACGCAAAGCGAGCATTCTTGCCTGTCAGAGCAGTCAGCGGAGCAGCACGCTGGGCGAACCCACGGATGAAGCGGCGATAATATCCAGCGAAGCCAAGGAACTCGCGGACAGCTGTGACAGATTTCGGAGTCTTCCAGTTCCTGACCGCGACGAGTTTGGCCTCATCCGGGGAGATGCCCTCCGCTGACACGCGGTGTCCTAAGAAAGTGACCTCCTCCTGGAAGAAGGAGCATTTCTTCAGATTGAACCGCAGTCCAGCGGACCGAACTCGCGCGAATACGGGCAGCAGAATCTGGAGTTGGCCAGACAGCGTTTCGCTGGCATTCAGGACATCATCAAAGAACACACGGCAGAATGGCTGGGCCGGTGTGTTACATAAGCCACTCAGGACTGCTTCCATTACGCGCTGAAATGTCGCTGGGCCATTCCTGCAGCCCATCGGCAAAACATTAAACTCAAACAAGCCCAGTGGCGTGGTAAATGCCGTCTTAGCCTTGTCGCTTCCTTCCATTGCTATTTGCCAGTACCTGACGCTAAGTCAAGGGACGTGAAATACCGACAGCCAGACAGGGAATCAAGCATGTCATCCGCCCTTGGAATCGGGTAGGCGTCAGGTTCGGTGACAGAGTTCAACTTCCTGTAGTCGATACAGAGTCGAAGAGAGCCATCCTTCTTTGGCACCAATACTATGGGTGATGCCCACGGACTAATCGATTCTTGTATTATGCCTTGCTTCAACAGCGTATTCAGTAGATCTTGCAGAGCCTTCCGGCGGTGATATGGAATCCGCCTGGTAGGTTGTTTTATAGGGTTATTTTGTCCTGTGTTAATTTTATGAGGGAATATGTCACAGTAGCCATAGTCATCATCATGCAAGATAAATAAATCGTGATTATCAATAAGGAGTGTGGTGAGCATGCTTTTGGTTTCGGATGAGAGGTTTTGTTGTGATTTAACGTATTCATGAATGGTAGCCTTGCGCTGTTCTGTGAGTTCAGGTGTGTGATCAGTGGTGACGGATGAAACGGCGGCGTCATCTTCATCATCATCATCCATAATGAGAGGAGACAGTTCGGCAATATTGGTGTTTTTATGTATAATAATATTATGCTCAGCGTGATTCTCAATAGTCATGACAATGTGTGAGTGATCGGGACCCACTGTTACAAGTGCAGGTGTCACCGACAACGTAGGAAACTTATCCACAAACGACTCTAGTGGATCAGCAACACAATCCAGAGTTTCCGAACAAGCATCCACATAGACACATGGTACTAGCACAACATGGCCAGCAGGCACAGACAGCTCATCGTCAAGGGCAACACGAGAAGAATACGACGAAACAGGTACATCGTCGGAGCATGCATCAGAATGAGGAGTATGAGTATTACATGAGGGGGAAGTATTACGCGGAACAATACGATCATAGGGCGTACGTGACGGAGGACACCCAGAACCAGAAACCTGCAACGGAACAGACACATCGCCAAACATCACAACACCACGAGCAATATCTAATACACCACCATGCTGCAACAAAAAATCGGAACCAAGAATCATGTCGCAGTGAATACCAGGAGAGACAACAACCGTGTGCTGGAAAGACAGATTTCCTAGCGACATACACAGATCCATGGATCCAACGACAGGAAGTTGTGCGCCATTGACTGCACACAACCGCGGAGCAGACTCTAGAGGAGGTCGCTCTGTCAAATTAGGCAACAATTTAAAATGCACTAACGACACACTTGAACCAGAATCAACAAGAGCAACAACAGGGGACGAAGACGAAGACGAAAGACAAACATCAACGTGCACAATAATGGGTGAGATCGCACCACATACCTCCTCGAGGGGCTCCACTCGGACGACTGACGGCGGCCCCGTGTCACCAGTCCAACCTAGTTTTTTGCGTGCGGGCAAGATGCAATGAAGTGGCCCTCTTCACCACATCCATGGCACACTCCACGCACAGGCCTCGCAAAACTCTGGCCACGACCACGACCACGGCTAGGCGCACCGGCACCAGCACCACGAGCAACAAAACGTACATGGTCTTGCTGGGGTCGGGTGGGGCGATACAGACTCACGCTCTCCATTTTCGCCTCCAAAGCAGAGAGACGCGAATCAAATCTCGACAAAAGCGAAGCCAACTGGTCTCGCTCAGATTCCGACTTCAGTGGACCGACTGCTGTGTAGGGGTCACGACCATGAGCAGTGCGACCGGGCTTCACTTCCGGAGCAGCAGCAAATACGTGCTGTGCATACTGGTGAGGTACGGTGCGGGCCTGCTCGCGAGCATAAATAGCACCTACCTCGATGGCCTTTTGGACCGCCGCATCCAAATCAGTGGGCCGAGGTGACGCCAACGCCAAGCGCAAATCCTTCGATGCCTGGCCATCAATAAAAAGTTGCAAAAGCATTGAATCAAGCAGTGCACCTTGTTGTCCTGGGTAGGCTCGACGAGCGAGCCGACGAAGTTCCGTGGCATACCCGTGCTGAGTTTCACTCGCCAGCTTCACTCGCTGGCGAAGACTGGCCTCGTGCATCAATGCTTGCTGGGGCGGCTCAAGACGGACATGCAGAGCCTCGACTGTGTCGGAAAAGTTCATGTCAGGCGTGTGAGTTAGAATTTCGGTGAACATCTCATGAGCTGTACCAACAAGGCGAGCAGGTAGTAGCCGTAGCTTTTGGTCGTCGTCGTACCCACTCAACTCGCATGTGTGGACGAAATGCCTCATGTACGTGGTGAAATCTTGGCCTGGCTGATTTCCGAATGTCTCAGGAAGCAAAACTGGCTTCGGCAGTGGACGTGCATGTGGTGTGTCTGTGTCCGGCAAACGAAAACGATGGGACAACCCCTGTACCGGCGAACTCTCGCGCTCTTCAGCAATGTTCATGTCACAGCCAGCTTCAGCGAAGCTACGCTCTAGCTTTTCTTGTCTCTTGGATTTCGCTGAACGGCCCATTGTGAAAAAAAAATTGTTTTTGTATTTTTGAATTTTCGAAAAAAAAAATTATCTGCAAAAATTTCCCGTGGACTCGATCGACGCCTCGATCAACTATCGATCTAAATCTATTACGTAACCTATCGTGCGTAGCGGCAAACAACTAAATTTGGCAGAGACAATTCCAAATACTGAAATAGGCAACTACTCTACGGACACAGTGTAGCTAGACTCTACTACCCAGCTAGCTGATATCCTAACAAGACACTAGACAGCAGCCAGTATGCACAAAACACGGACACAGAAAATGTTCCGAAAATGTTTGGCCAGACAGGTTGGCGCCAATGCTTGACCTATGGACTGTAAACCATGGTAAACAATGCATGCAACAAGAAAACGACGAGCAGAAAGAAACACAATGCAGAAAGGAAAATATTGACGAAGAGAGTGGATGAGGATATGGTTTCACTTGCGTGGGCCTTCGTGGTACTTCATAGTCGGCGATCTCCGAAGGCGTACATACTCCGCCAGCGATGTAGTGGTGGACGTTTTCCGCTGCCACCAGTGTTAGCTGCTCCCGGCTAATGATGCCCCCTCACACCGGAACACAGGGGTTTTATGATTGGATAATTAGAAGTATTCGATAAGAGTGTAAACAGAAGGAGAACAGGACAACGACAACTCAAGACAAGACTACAACAGAACTGGAGCATGCGCTCTTCTATGTGAGTGCACATTGCCAAGGGGAACGAGCGGGAAATATGAATGGTGAGTATTCAGGTCGTAGCATACATACACCTATTACATCTTCAAACACATTGTTAGCGGCCAGCGGTTTGATCCAACTATGGCCTGCACAACCAGACAGGCTCCAGCAGGACTACAATATCACAGAAGTAGTTTGGACCTAAATCATATGTGTGAGAGATATAGGGTGTTGAAAAGAGGGCCAAAGAATGAGCTCTTAGGATGAGTTCATTTAGTCTCCTTCTACTCAGAGATTACCGTGTCGTACAGCGTGTATAAGAATGTAGAGAAAAGTAGAATCTGCCATTTCCTGTAGACAACACTAGAGCGCATCTACTCGAAATGGTAGTGTCTTTCCAAACCTGCACATGTACATGTGGGTAAGTACAAATATTCCCGTAGATTGCATGGGAATGTAGCACCAGCAGCATTGTCGATTCTCATGATTTTTTGCGCACGCGCAAAAAATATGTTAACACAGAAGGCGCATGCTCTGTTCCCAACAAACTCTCACACGCTCATTGTTCTCCGAAGTCCACTGTTCCTGACTTCAGTTCTTGCTTTGTCCGCATTGGCAGTGGATTACTTTCTCAACCCACCCACCCACTCCACTATTGTCATCATCATGTTTCCTATTCTAGTTCTCTCCTGTCGGTATCCATTATCATACCGGCCTACAATAACTACACCGATGCCGTCTACCGGCGAAACTCTGTAAATACATGGAGGGGAGTCAACCTTGCTTACCAGGCTCCTCATACGGCTCATTCAGCCTCTCACACTCAGACGGCTCACTCAGCCTCGGCTCACTCAGCCTCTCAATACGGCTCACTCAGCCTCCGCAGCCGGGCCCTGCCCGGCTGCCTCCATACGGCTCACTCAGCCTCCGCAGCAGGGCCCTGCCCAGCTGCCATACACACACATTCACACAGCTCTAAGCTGTCACTCACTCGGAGCCTGGCAAAGCAATTGACAAACCCTCCTATTCCCCAAACTGGTTGCTCGTTGTGTGAGTGCGGCATGCAGATGCTTGTGTTAATAATAGTTTTGGAACATTTTTCATTCATGTATTGTGTATTTCTCTCCGCCAATTACTGTGTTCCACATCCTGACTGTTCAGATCAGAATGAATGTGTTCTGGGCACACATCGGTGTGATGCCAATGCTGATTGTAGCAACACACCAGGTTCATTCAGCTGCGCATGTCAGAGTGGCTTTACCGGCAACGGTCTCACCTGCGCTAACATAGACGAGTGTAGCGATGGAACTCATCGTTGCTCAGCGTTTGCGGAGTGTACGGACACAATGGGATCTCATCAGTGTGTCTGCCGTGCTGGATTTAGTGGTGACGGGAATGTCTGCTCTGATCTGGATGAGTGTGCCCTCGGCATTGACAATTGCCATGCCAACGCCATCTGTACCAACACCATAGGGTCCTTTGAGTGCCGGTGCAATGCTGGTTTCCGTGGCAACGGAGTTGTCTGCCAGGAGATCAATGAATGTCTTGAGGGCAGTGATGATTGTGATGTAAACGCAAACTGTGCAAACACCGTTGGTTCATGGACATGTTCATGTCTTCCTGGATTCACTGGTACTGGACAACAGTGTCAGGATATTGATGAATGTACTTTGCAGACGGACAGTTGCCATGACAATGCTATCTGTACAAATCAAGTACCCGGATTCACATGTCAATGCAACTCTGGCTTCAGTGGTGATGGTGTTGTTTGTGTGAATATCAATGAATGTACAGAAGACATTGATGATTGTCATGCAGCTGCTACCTGTACCGATACACCCGGCTCGTTCACATGTGCATGTCTTGTGGGTTACCGTGGTGATGGTTTGAACTGTGTGGACATCAATGAATGCGATGAAAACTTGGATAATTGCGATGACAATGCCGACTGTGCTAATACGGCCGGATCATTTATGTGCACATGCCAGGCCGGCTTCTCTGGTAACGGTGTTGTGTGTGACAATATTGATGAATGTGTACAACAAACGCACAACTGTAGTTTTGCGGCAACGTGCACAGACACGCCCGGGGCTTTCACATGTATGTGTATAGCTGGCTATACGGGAGATGGACGGCAGTGTGCTGATATCGATGAATGTCAAGATACGACACTCTGCGATAGCAATGCTGACTGTACCAACACGCTAGCATCGTATTTCTGCACGTAAGTCACTAGGTGATAGCTGGGATGGGACATGCTATGTCTCAGCCACTATGCAATAGCCGGAGTTGAACATGCTATGTCGCACTCAGCCTAGAGTCATGGCAGCGCCACCTTTTGCATCTACATTGATCCAGTTTTTGTATGGATCCGTGCTTCTTTGGGTGGTTTTACTTCACGGCAGGGTAACACATTTGCTGGTAGTAACTGGCCTTGGCACTCCAACTCCTCGACCCACTCCTGGTACAGAACAAACCTACCTGTTTGCGACACGACGAGGGGCCCATGCACTACATACTACCGTATTTCCCCGTAAGTTAGTACGTACTAACTTTCGAACTTAGCAGCCACATGAGTACTAACTTTCGGGGGTGGTACTATCTTTCGGGGAGTACTTTTTTTTCGGGGGTAACTGACACGCAGTGGGAAGCCTGCGCAACTCTAGTGTCCGTGCATATGATGTATGTACTGTACGGTGTCTGTACATGTAGGACGGGTACGAACTTACTATCTTTCGGGGGGAACTGTCTTTCGGGGTGATAACCTCGGCAGTGGAAAGTGTATTTTTTATAGGGGGTACTAAGTCATTGGGGAGAACTAACTTACGGGGAAATACGGTATATTCTGAGATGGGCAGAGTGGATCCAATTTAACCCAGAAGTAGTTGTTGAAGTAGTTGTTGACTTTTCTAATTGTCCGCAAACTTCTGACATCACGTTCATGCCCAGTATGAATGACTGCCACCGAATGTCACCATTGCTGCTATAGTATTGCATCCCTTGTGACTGTTGCCATGGATTGAGCCAATCGGTGGTCTTGCAGAGAGTGCAGTATACTGCACGGAAAACTCCCTTTGTCCCGTGCAGTAGTGTATTACGGGCAGCAGTTGATTTGACCTTTGAGCTCGTTTTAGCAATAGAGCAATGATGTACTGGATTTGACATTTGATCTGCTATATCGAATGTCACGCGATATCTGCTGGAGAGTCGAATGTCATGCAATATCTGTCGGAGAGTCGAATGTCGCGTGATATCTGTTGGGGAGTCGAATGTCACGCCATATCTGTTGGAGAGTAGAATGTCATGCAATATCTGTTGGAGAGTCGAATGTCACGCAATATCTGTTGGAGAGTCTCGAGAACAATATGTTTGCTCCTGTTTGAATTGTTCTTGCATCACTGTATGATGTGTGTATATGTGTACCACTGTATGATGTGTCTGTGTATGCATCACTGTATGATGTGTGTGTATCACTGTATGATGTGTGTGTGTATGCACCACTGTATGATGTGTGTGTGTACATGCATCACTCTGTGATGTCTGTGCACGTGTACCCCGGTATGATGTGTGTGTATGGGTGTACCACTGTATGATGTCTGTCTGTGCACGTGTCCATGCAGGTGTCGACCAGGGTACACTGGTAATGGAGTTTCATGTACGGATATAGATGAATGCGCTCTGGGAACGCACCTGTGCGATCTCACCCGGGCTACCTGTCGCAATACACCGGCGTCGTTTGCCTGCACATGTAATGCTGGATTTGAAGGCAACGGGCGGATGTGTGAAGGTATGTGTACTACCATCGCAACAGTACATGGCTCTGTTCTGTGCAGCAGATTAAAAATATGGAGGAAAACATTGACTACTTGGCCGGCGAACATAGTGACGGAGATACTCATCTCCTTTCCCTCATCGTCTTTGCCCCCCCCCCCACCTGAAGTCAGGTAGCCAATCCCTGATGATAGTAACTTCTAACCATAGTTGCTGTTGAAGCAGACCCATGTCTAACCTGCACTCCCAGTGTCAGTGTCAGTGTCACTGGTGTATTGTCATTGACCTGTGTTTCCACGGAGTCTTGAGATGTTGCAATAAATAAATCAAATAATTAATAACAGGAAGTGTGAGTTACGAAGTCTGAAGAGGATGTTGAACGGTCTCTGCTGGGATGACGACTGCACCATAGCTCAGTGGTTTGAGCATCACTAGCTACAAGCGAGGGTCCCTGGTTCGAGTCCTGGTGGTGACAGTCAATTTATTCTTCAGACTTTTCCCGTTTGTGTCTTTCCCTCAAACTAGTCAAAATAAATAAATAAATAAATATGTTGTGTGGATTGACGTTTTGCAGGGCAGTTTAGCTCTTAGCCAACTACAGTCAGTTTCAAAAAGATTAACAATCCTGGCGATCGGCCGGGGAGTTTGCCGTCTTACCGTATGAGCGCTCGAGCGCTGCCTGGAAAAACTCACTGTGAACTCGAAGAAACATTCCGCGCGAAAGCATGAAAAATGACAACTCGCTGACGTCGGTACATGTACGTCTGGTTTACAACAAGCGAGTTCTTCCTCGGAGTCAGAGAGGACATGTCGAAAGTGTGGTAAATGTTGACAAGCGGGATGCGCGCGTCCCAATTCGTTTTGTAACCAATAAAATGGTTTCTTTGAGCTGCCGCGAATGCAATTTACTCTCACGATGTGACGAAAACAACATCGACACAGACTCATTCCCAAGGCCATGACTTGGCAAAGCTATCCGTGTGACTTCGACGACATTTTTGAGAAAAGCAGACGCCTGTGAAAGCTGATAGAAGACGGCGTCGACTCCTAAATTCAAATAAATTGGCGATCTTGAAATACTAAAATAATTCTCAAAAAGAAATCGATCGATCGATGTACCGGTGTATACAACAACAGGTAGCTATGTAGGAGTCGCATTTTGATGGAAAGTATATTTTTCGCAGTAAAGGAGTATTTATTTGTAGAGCTTGTGTGGATACAGATTCCTAGGTTCGAACCCCTCTATGCGGTCTGGGTGGATAGTGGCATAATTGTTTTCGAGGCCGGCACCCCGTGGCGTGTTGGTGTATTCGTTGACTCTGAGCAACCCGTGGAAAGCCAGAGTCACGGCGCTCCAGAACATAGCGCGGTTGTGCGGGCTAGGCACAGTAGACCGCAGGTAGTGCTGTACGCCGGCCAGATCGTCCAAGGTCGCAGCCGTTAGCACTTTCCGGACTGCAGTCTGAGATCTCAGGGGCCCCTGCTGGAGCAGCCTGACACGCGGCGAGGCAAACACATCCAGGCAGAGGCCCTGCAGGACGTGCTGATGTCTCAGCGCCTGGGTGTAGAGTTTCAGAGACAAGCCCAACAAGCCAGACGAGAATTTCCGATTCAGAAAGTTAATCAGACAAGGCTCAGTCACCGGATACGGCGCGACCTGCGGTAGCGCAGCAAAGCGTTCGTAGGAACGCTGCACTGAAGCGTACGTCGTGCTGGAGTTGTCTGCCAGGCCGTGGCGGATGAGCTCCATGGCTGCGTCATCAACTGATGGAGGGTGGACTGCACTGGTGGTGTAGGCGCTGCATCGGCGGGTGAGTTGAGGGTCCGGAAGCGCTGTACCTGCAGACGGGAGAGAGCATCAGCAAGATCATTGCAATATCCGGCGATGTGACGAAGCAAGAGGACAATGTTATGCTGGGCAGCTTTCAATAAGCCGGCCCTGACCAGGTCCATGACTGCTCTATTGGGGGACGTGCCAGAGCGCCAAATGTGGCAGATTGCTTCGTTGTCAGTGTAGAGTAGCACTCGTCTGTCCTCCAGCGTGTGTGCCCAGGTACAGAGGGACAACATCACGGCGTACAACTATTTCCATTCGATAGTGTGCTCAGCTTGGTCAGGAGACCATACGCCATAGGACCACTTGCTGCCGAAAACCAGACCGAAACCGTGTCGATCTGAAGCGTCGGTGTACAGCCCGATGTCTTCGGCTGTGCTCCAGGACGGCTCCATGAGAGGCTTCCGGCCATTCCATTGACTAATACAAGCATCCCACCACAGGATATCAAGCCTTACCTCCGAGGGCACGGCTACCGGTGCATCCAGGCTGGGGAGCGTTGCTGCGCTGTCGAACAAGCGTCGCAGAATGTGCGACCCGCTGGAATGACTTTGGCTGCGAAAGACAGGCTACCGGCCAGGGACAGCAGGTCCCTCTTGGTGCACATCTGCTTTGACAGCCACACGACAAGTGCTGATTGTAGTTCCGCCAGTTTTGCAGCGGGGAGGTGCAGCTCCCTGGCGGCTGTGTCGAGCTCGATACCCAGGAATGTTATTAAAGTTGACGGCGGGCACACTTTGTCCTCTCCGTCGGCCAATGGGATGTTCAGCATATCAAATACAGCCAGCAGGGTCTTGAATTTGAGAATAGCTATGGAGCTGGGCAGCTGGACGTGAAAGAAATCATCTAGGTAATGCAGCAAATCAACTATATCGTAATTAATAACTGCAATCCATGCCACAGCGTCGGCTAGCCTGTTGAACAGAAATGGGGAGGATCTGAGGCCAAATGGTAGTGCCTTATCGACATAGTACGAACCTTCCCAAAAAATGCCAAGTAGGGGCCAGTCATCAGGGGAAACCGGGCAGAGCCGGAAGGCGTGCTTCATGTCAACTTTAGAGTGGAGAGCTCCAGGGCTGTGCTGGAAAATGCAGTGTATTGCGTCATCTACCGTAACATAATGCAGGGAGAATTCGTCGGGATAAATGCCATCGTTAATGCTAGAGCCACTAGGGGCAGATAAATGCATGATGACGCGTACGCCGCCAGACGTCTTGGGCACAATGCCAACACCAGAACATCGGATATTAGGAAACGGGGGTTGGGAATAAGGCCCGGCCATGTGGCCACGCGTGCTCAAAAAACTGGCCAAGGTTGTCAGGCCATCTGACTGTCGGCGCAGCAAGGATGAAGAAGAAACAGCATCGAGAGCTGGAGTAATGCGCATGCTCCCGTGCCGAAGTGCGGGAGTTCAGAGTGCGTGTTCTGCATGTGCACGTGATGCGTTATGGCAAGTACAATGCAAGTATGTTGGTGGGTTGCTAACTTCACTTACCATGCCATGCATGGAAACTTATATTTTTTGGCTGGTCACCAGAGCAGTCCTTATACCTTATACATGTACTGCTGTCGTGCTGTATACCGGCACTACACTGTCTACACGTGCTTTTATGTATAAGCAAGAGTAGATAAACAAGAGTGTGCAACTCCGGATCTCTCCTGCACAATCTGCGGATACCCCGCGCCCACGGCGGAATTTTTTGTTTACGTCACCTTTTTTCAGAGAAACGCGGATTCTGCCGCAGAGCAGTGTGAGAGCACGTGCTGGGCACCGACCTTGTAGTGTAAAGCCCAGCCAAGTGCACGAGGGAAAACTCTCCAAAAGGCTCGCAGCGCGTGCGTCGTCGAAAAGATTACGTCAACAAAAAATTCCGCCGTGGGCCAACCCATCCGCGAGTTGCACACTCTTGTTTATCTACTCTTGGTATGATGTAATATATGATGAAACTCGGGTATTGAGCCAATAATAAAAGTAGAAAGGAAAAGGACATATGGAAACGAGTTAAGAGTAACTCTCCACCACTGTAACTAGATACTATGTACAGTCAGAAAGTGCAACAACTAGGCACAAAACTGACAGAGTACTGAGACATTCGACGTCCTGACACCTAGCTTCAACACATCTCCGTAGCGCATGTAATGTATTATGTCACACAGATATCGATGAATGTAGCATTGGTGCACATGACTGCGATCCGAATGCTGACTGTCAGAACATTGCGGGGTCATTCAGCTGCTCGTGTCGCTCTGGATTTGTAGGTGATGGTAGATCATGTCAAGGTGAGTGCCGTCCTCTAGATAATGGTTCACTATGGTTGTCATGGTTGTCATGGTTATCATGTTTGACATGATTATCATGTTTGACATGGTTGTCATGGTTATCATGGTTGTAGGGAGGGCCCAAATATGCTCAAAATTTTCGCATATTATGCTTTTCGCATATTGGCCACTTGCTTCAAAATATGCTTCGAAATCACACAAAAGCAGAAAAATATGCTCAAATTATGAACTGATATCAGTGATAATTATGCGAATTCTTTGCTCCTTGTAGCATATTTTGGTACAATATGCTAGATTTGCTACTTTATGCGACCTTGAGTTGCGGACACTCTCTTCTCAGGTCAAATTTTCGCCCCGTGTTTGGATGAGCATTTTCCTTCCGGGGTAAGTTTGGAAGTGTTCCCTGACCGAGCGTGCCGTGATAAGTTTCCTTGTCCATTTCCGCAATTTGCCCTATAATTATGCGAATTCTTTGCTCCTTGTAGCAAAATATGCTACATTTGGTACAAGATGCTAGATTTGCTACTTTATGTGACCTTGTGTCAAACGGACCAAAATATGCGAAAATATGCGCAAGCATATTCGGGCCCTCCCTACATGGTTGTCATGGTTGTCTAGACAGTAGTCACTATGGCTGTCATGCCAAAGTGAGCCACAGTCAAGATTGGGGTAAAGGAACTGGGTTTAAGGAACTTAATTTCGTTGTTCTGCCTCCACTACCACTGCTGCTGCTTCCAACAGGGCAGGCAATAGCAGGGGCGTCGCACTCGGCACGGTCACTACGGTATTGACCGTACCACTATTTGCCCCAAGTACCCCGTGAATCAATAAAATGCACTGATTTGGGCTCCAAATTTCCGACATTTTCGGCTCAGCCACCACTCCCCCACGAGTAAATTGTACTTCAGATGGCTGACTGTACCACACTGAAATCCCTTCCGACGCCCCTGAATAGTGCTATTAGACACTAGTAGCTTGTACCCCCTTCCTCCCCTTCCTCCCCTTCCCTCCTCTTCCCTCCCCTTCCCTCCCCTCCCCTCCCCTTCCCTCCCCTTCCCTCCCCTCCCCTTCCCTCCCCTCCCCCTCCTTCCCTTCCCAACACGTACCCTGCACCGCCATCTGAGCATAGCTGTGTAAGGTGTTATCCAGTGCACTCTGGATGCCAGTGGATGCCAGCGTATTCACACACATCCATTACTCATGCATTCAATATTTGATGGTGACGTATTGTGGCACTTTAGTGACAGCGGTATTAGAGGGATTGCGCATGATACGTGTCATGTCTGTGGTGTGTCTGTGCTGTGTGCATGTGTTTGTGCCGTAAGCTGTGTGCATGGCTGTGCTCTGGGCTGTGTGCATGGCTGTGCTCTGGGCTGTGTGCATGGGCTGTGTGCATGGGCTGTGTGCATGGCTGTGCTCTGGGCTGTGTGCATGGCTGTGCTCTGGGCTGTGTGCATGGGCTGTGTGCATGGCTGTGTGCATGGCTGTGTGCATGGCTGTGCTCTGGGCTGTGTGCATGGGCTGTGTGCATGGGCTGTGTACATGGCTGTGTTCTGGGCTGTGTGCATGGGCTGTGTGCATGGCTGTGCTCTGGGCTGTGTGCATGGCTGTGCTCTGGGCAGTGTGCATGGGCTGTGTGCATGGCTGTGTGCATGGCTGTGTGCATGGCTGTGTGCATGGCTGTGTGCATGTATATACTGTGTGCATACCGCATTTCCCCGATTATAAGTCTCACCTTTTTGCACTAAAATTCAGGGTAAAAAAGGGGGTGCGACTTACAATCGAGCATGACTTACTACTGAAGTGAATATATCGCAACACTATTGCTCAAACCTGAAAATGGGGGTGCGACTTATAATCGGGGAAATAGGGTATGTCTATGCTGTGCGTCATCCTGTGCTGTGCCGTGTACATGTGTCTATGCTGTGTGTCATTCTGTGCCGTGTACATGTGTCTATGCTGTGTGTCATTCTGTGCCGTGTACATGTGTCTATGCTGTGTGTCATTCTGTGCTGTGTGCGTGTGTCTGTGTTGCTACATGTTGCTGTGTGCATGTGTCTATGCTGTGTGCATGTTGCTGTGTGCAGACCTGAATGAGTGCACACTGGGCACTCACAACTGCAACGAGACTGCAACCTGTACAAACACACCTGGGTCGTTTACCTGTGCTTGCTTTACTGGTTACCGTGGTGACGGTGTATTCTGTCAGGGTAAGGACGGTGGAGAGAAGGGGAACCTGCCACTAGATAGTGTGCCTCTCTCTCTCAACCAGTAACTTGCATGGCCTTTTGGTGTGTGGCGCGGTCGCGCAAGAGGAGTGTAGCTCGTCTTCTTTTTAGCTGACAACACTTGGCGCCCAACGTGGAGCTCAAACCCACGACCCTGAGATTAAGAGTCTCATGCTTTACCGACAACAACACCACTCACAATAAGTCCTTAGTTCACACATACTCCCTCACTTGCTAGCCTTGTTTTCCATGTGAACTGTTTCAGATATTGAGGAATGTGACAATGGAGATGCGTCATGCCATGTCCAGAGAGGAATGTGCATCAACTCTCCGGGATCCTTTGAGTGTGTTTGTCGTGAAGGATATTTTGGAAATGGATTTTTCTGCCAGGGTGAGTTTAGTGTAATTGGGCTTGTATCCCGTGTGTACTTGCGAATTCAAATAAAAATACACATACATACATACATACTGTAAGACATACATACATACATACATGCATACATACATACATACATACATACATACATACGTACATACATACATACATACATACATACATACATACATACATACATGCATACATACATACATACATAAATACATACATACATACATGCATACATACATACATACATACATACATACATACATGCATGCATGCATGCATGCATACATACATACATACATACATACATACATACATACATACATACATACATACATAGCAGTGGCGTGCACCGAGTCTTGAAAGGGGGGTTTCTAGAGTTGGTAAAAAAAATTCTGGAGACCCACTGTATAATAATGTATTTTGTGCACATGAGCATCCCCGAACATCCCGTCGGAGTTAACGGCGAGGGCTAGGGAGGAGGCTAGGGGGGGGGGGGGGGGGGACTCAAGATCAGGGGTGCAGGGAACCAATGAACACTGGTGCTGATGAGATGCGGGGCTCGTCCGACTGCTATCATCAGATCATGCCGGCACAAACGCGTCTGAGAGGGCAACCAGGTACAGGGGTAGAAAGGACAGGAATAAGAGTAACGAGGAATGAGAAATAAGATTAACGAGGAATGGAGGGAGGGGACGATGTTACATGGAAATGTTGGTACATGTATAACCGGTAGCAGGATAAAACGGGTTACCTTTTACATACCAGCACTTCAAAAAGTATTTGCAAAGAGGGTGCAAAGGTCAATGCACTCATATACAAATATACAATCACATGTTTGTCAAACCCGTAAAAGTTTGATAGGCCTAGCCGCCCAGGCTACATGTATACACTACAGTCTATAAGTATAACACTATGTCTATGGTACTTCACTAGTCCACTCCATGCAGGCATGTTTGTTACATCAAAACACTGCTTACATTCGACGTATTTTTCTTTCTGTTCTTATGACGAAGTTTTCGGCATGTATTGGCAATGTTCCACATGATTTCAATAAAGAGTTATGGACCTTGCTTCGATGGAAGCTCGCGGGAGAAAAGCGAAGCCCCGCGTCCTTGAGTCGCGGCCCGAGCAGCGCTTCGTTCTGAAGCAGCGCAAGTGGATCATGGACGCACATTTTTACGTCTTCCAGTCGACAACGTTTTTGACGAACATCTCTGCTGCGCACATGAGCGAGAACGAAAGGCTGTCATCTTGATTTGAGTCAACAGTTTGGAAGGAGATATCGTCAATCATATCCTTGAACTGACTTGCATCGTGCGTGCTGGACTCAAATTTCGAGGCAAAACAGATTTCTTGAACGTCATCGCCAATCCAGGAGCGAACCAGAGCTAGCCTAGAGATCGATCTCTCTGTGGCTACTCTCCACTGAAGAAAGAGAGAATAATGTATTTTGAACTGCATGCAAAGCAACTCTCTCTCACTTCGAAATAAGGACATAGTCAATGTACTGTAAACTGCCCGTCGATCGACGCGTATGCAGAATAACCAATCCAGTACGAGCGTAGGCACGCTTTTCCTTTGGCAAGATTGCCCGAAAAAAGGTGGTTTCCAGACACCAAAAAACTCATACGGTGCACGCGCCTGCATACGTACATACATACATACATACACTAGTCAGAACAACAGATGGCTTGATCAGTCACAACTTAAAGTTTCATGCCATCTCAGGCACTCATCAGGTGATATGAACATCAAGAAAAATAACCCACTATTTAAAGCCCAGTATGGCGGGACAAGGATAACAGAAAGCGCTAGGGGCGCTATCAACTCATATCCGATTCAGTGTCATAGCCAGTAAGGATCGCGGTACTAAGGTGATAAAGGATAAAGGTGATAAAACTGAGCTGGCCTAGCTAGTGAGTTCCGCGGTGCAAAGATGATGATGGTGACAAGGCGGCAGAGAGCTATCAACTGGCCCTACTGCCTGGAGGCAGGGTGCCGAGAAGATCATGTTATCGGTGTTGACAGCATGAATTTATTTTGATGTCGACATTTGGATATCAACTCCGACCGCTTGTTGAGGCTCGATCTCCTGTCGGCAGTGATTATTCTCGCCTTCTCCTCGAGGCACAGGCTGCATCTTTTTGTTATGTTGCTGTAGGCCTTGGCCTTCTGGACCACTCGCCACTTGATGTCGTGCGTCTTGCCATTATCTTTTAATTCCCACACATGCTTTGAGAGGCCCGTGGATTTGCGGTATCCAGGAAGCTTGATGGATGTCTTGTGGTTCCCGTATCGAAGCTTGAATGGAGGCTCCGTACTGCCAATGTAGGTTTTGGGCCCATCGCTGTGGCCATCACTCGACACCTCCGCCGCGTAGACTATGCTGGTTGCTTGGCACGCTCCGTTGAGAGGGCACTGGTCCTTGCGACGGCAGTTGCACGGCTTGTCCGGTTCCTGGACGCACAATTGACGCTTATTGTGGCCACTGATAATGTGGGCCATATTCGGCAAACAGGAGTAGCTCACCTTCACATTGAAGCGGTTGAAGATTTTGTTCATTTTGGAACCCTTAGGAAAATGCTTGTCGATCAGCCGGAGGAAGGTGCCGGCGATGTTGGTCCGGACACTCTTGGAGTATGGCGGGTTAAACCACACCACATTCCGTTTCCTTTTTCTTTTTTGCTTGCTGCCGTTCATTGCAGCAGGTGGCGTTGGGTCAATGTACTTGATGTTGGCAGGTAATCCGCTGGCCGCTAATGCATTGCGATATGCAGGGGCAGCATCGGCGAATACGCCGCTGTCGGCAGATATGCTTGAGACACGTCGAGCGATCATATCAGGGATGTTCCGTAGTATGGATGGTGGGTGATTGGACATGGCGTTGACGTAGAGAGGTGCGTCTCCAGGTTTACGATACGGCTGGAATTTCCCGGTGTCGAGGCTGAGCGTGACGTCTAGGAAATTCACTGTCGAAAGATTAACGTCGATAGTGATTTTTAGATCAAACTGCTTGAATACTTCGATAATGGACTTCCTCGTGCGGTCGGCAACTGGCCCTGGTGCATTTTTCAGCACGGCAAGGCCGTCGTCTCTGTAAAGTCCAATTCCGGCCTCATCAACGTGCACAGACAACTTGCTCAATAGGAAAGCACCGACGAGCTCACATATCTCTGCTCCATCGTACGATCCCATCGCCACGTCGAAGTTGCATTGTGTATGTATTGTACATACATACATACATACATACACAGTGGCTGAATAATATGATTTCAATGTGATGACCGAGTGGAAACCTACCTGCAAGTACCCTAGAACATAGCCAAGCCTACATGATCTATAGTCCATGCAACTCGCAATCGTAGCCTTTCCCCAAGATCAGTCTAGACAAGTGAAGCCATTTGTGAGCGTGCATTCTTTTGCCCTGCTGCTTCAAGGGACACAGTAACGGGCAGCCCTGTGCAGCCCTGTGCAGCCCTGTGCAGCCCTGTGTCGAAACACACACGACTTAGTATTACAGTCGCGTGTGTCTTCTCCCTGTGTGCTATGATTCCATGTCTTCTCCCTGTGTGCTATGATTCCATGTCTTCTCCCTGTGTGCTATGATTCCATGTCTTCTCCCTGTGTGCTATGATTCCATGTCTTCTCCCTGTGTGCTATGATTCCATGTCTTCTCCCTGTGTGCTATGATTCCATGTCTTCTCCCTGTGTGCTATGATTCCATGTCTTCTCCCTGTGTGCTATGATTCCATGTCTTCTCCCTGTGTGCTATGATTCCATGTCTTCTCCCTGTGTGCTATGATTCCATGTCTTCTCCCTGTGTGCTATGATTCCATGGTAAATCCTGTGTGCTATGATTCCATGGTAAATCCTGTGTGCTATGATTCCATGGTAAATCCTAGTGATCACCCTTGCTTATGGCTAGATGTGTATGGTGGATTCACAGAGCATGTCAATATGTAGCAAAACAAAGCCTCTGTGTTTTCTCTGTCTTTCCTGTTGTGTTGTTGATCATGGCAGATGTGAATGAGTGCTCGACTGGTATGAATAACTGTGATGTGAACGCATTCTGCGAGAACAGCGTTGGTAGTCACTTCTGCACGTGTGCTATTGGCTACTCCGGCAATGGAACGGTTTGTCCAGGTACTCTACACGCTTATGTGTGTACATATGTATTGTGGAGGGGGGGGTCTACTCATACATGTATTGTGGAGGGGGAGGGGGGTCTACTCACACATGTATTGTGGAGGGGGGGGGGGTCTACTCACACATGTATTGTGGAGGGGGAGGGGGGTCTACTCACACATGTATTGTGGAGGGGGAGGGGGGTCTACTCACACATGTATTGTGGAGGGGGGGGGGCATGGGAAACAGTTACCCTATATCCT
This sequence comes from Sycon ciliatum, assembly GCF_964019385.1. Classification (NCBI taxonomy): domain Eukaryota; kingdom Metazoa; phylum Porifera; class Calcarea; order Leucosolenida; family Sycettidae; genus Sycon; species Sycon ciliatum. The sequence continues at coordinate 93,755,995 of NC_088643.1, forward strand.
ATTTTCCTCTTTCCAATATTGTCTTGCCACGCTAAATGCAACGTATGGGGCGAATCCCGGCTTCGCCCCAGACAAATGTGCCTTTATGAACCATCTAATAGCGACTTCCGACTGCATTTTTGTTGAATTGCATGAAAGACACGAAATCGGAAAATGAGTAAGGGGGAGGGGCACATTTTCACAAGCCCCCCCCCCCCCTTTGGCTAGAACCCTGATTATATGTACCTGTGTATTATGCATAAATTGTGTGTCTGGCTGTGTGTCTGGCTGTGTGTCTGGCTGTGTGTCTGGCTGTGTGTCTGGCGGTGTAGATATAAACGAGTGTTCCTTGCAGCCACCGCCGTGTCACGTACAGGCCACGTGCGCAAACGTGCCCGGCAGCTTCAGGTGTGCTTGCAACGACGGTTACCGAGGCAACGGAATGGCTTGCGAGGATATTGACGAGTGCACTGAGAGCACACATGGCTGCAGTCGCCGTGCACTGTGTCTGAACACACTGGGATCTTATGGATGTATGTGTCTACCTGGTTTCCAAGGTAACGGGTTGGTTTGTGCCGATGTGGACGAGTGTACGTTGGGAACGGACAATTGCCATGACAACGCCGAGTGCAGCAACACCGAAGGCAGCTTTACGTGTGCATGCAACACCGGGTATATGGGCAATGGCGTTCTATGTGCGGATGTCAATGAATGTACCAGTGATACGGATAACTGTGCGCCGCAACCCCGAGGTCTCTGCATCAACAACGACGGATCATTCAGTTGTCAGTGCTTAGCAGGGTACACTGGTGATGGGGCAACATGCAGGGACATTGACGAATGTCAGCTGGGTCTTGATAACTGTGATGTCAATGCTGAATGTACCAACACTGCCGGCTCATTCCAATGCAGATGCTTGGCTGGATACAGTGGAGATGGTGTGACGTGCCAGGATGTGAACGAGTGTAACACCGTGTCGCACAATTGCCTCTTCAACGCAGTCTGCTCCAACACAATCGGGTCACATACGTGCATGTGCCTAGCCGGATATACGGGTAATGGAATTGACAACTGTGACAATGTTAACGAGTGTATGCTGGGAACGCATGATTGTGACGTTAACACTGCCGTGTGTATGGACACCATCGGCTCGTTTAACTGTCGTTGTCTGAGTGGATACCAGGGATCCGGCCGCAGTGGTCAGTGTGCCGATATAGATGAATGCGCAAGAAACACGCATACGTGCCACGCCCTGGCCACGTGCGCTAACCAAGTGCCAGGATTCCAGTGTACGTGTAATGCAGGGTACACTGGTGATGGACAGCAGACAGGTGGCACAGGCTGTGTGGATATCGATGAATGTACCGAGGTGCCAAGCCGCTGTGATGTCAACGCCCAGTGCAATAACATGATTGGATCGTTCATCTGTATGTGCAACAGTGGCTGGACTGGCACGGGTGTTAGCTGTATGGGTGAGTGAAGTAGTCACATGACTCATGAACCAGTCACATGACGTTTGACGCTGTCATAATGACTTATGAGTCACATGACTAATGACCATATCACATGACCCATGAACCAGTCACAGTACACACGTACATCATGTTGCACCCTCAGTCTACCGTGTGTGCAATCTTTCGGGGGCAATTGATTTTCCTCGCCAATGTGGAATTGGGTTATGCTGTGGCAGGTCTCTCAGCCTTTCAGTATTTTATGCACTTCACCACCAATTAGGTTGTGTTCAAATTTCAGGTTATAATAGCTGCTATAGTAGCAAAGGCAGCAATAATTGAAACACGCCAATGTTTGGCTTATATCGCAGAAATGCTGCTTGATCAGTACGAACAAGCAAATACTCTTGACATGATTTAGTGATGTTCAGACCGTGTCACCCACCACTACTAGTGGTCTTGCGAGCTGGCTTAGATATTTGGTGCTAGAGGTGATTTATGTTTGCAAGCGGCGGTGCAGCTAATATTCTGCTATTGTGGTATTCACGATTCAAGATACACGTCAGACAGGAAATCAGCTTAAAATCTTATCGAGTTGTATTCACTAAAGAGTACATCGAGAGAAAATTGAGAGAAATGTCTTTTGCCACGTACAATTTAGACATCAATGAATGCTCATTGGGAACTGATAATTGCCATGACAACGCAGTCTGTGCAAACACTGCTGGAAGTTTCAACTGCCAGTGTCTGCAAGGATTTGGTGGAAACGGTCTCCTCTGTGCTGGTAAGCAGCTGCTTGCGTACACAGTATGTCTGTAGATGGTTTGGTTGCTGCTAACCATGGCATACAGTCATGTTCATTACCCGCTGTCAATCGTGTTCACAGAGTGATTCGTCAGGCGAAATAGCACGTCATAGTACATTTGAGATCAGCGGGAAGAAGATGACGACGTCCACTAATTTAGTGTCTGTGCACACGAATATGCTGTGTGTGTGACTCTGCGTGTCAGCTATGATATCATCCCCTGTGGTTCCATGCCTAGCATGTACGTCTGAACCATCCTGCAAAGTTTGAATGACGTAGGTTGAGCGATCGCTCCACGAAACATACTTTTTGAAATTCTCTTCATAGTATATCTTCAACCATTGAAATTTCGAATTTCTTGCTGAGAGGGGTGGCTTGCAACCTCGATATGGCTTGTTCCAGGCATGCTTTGGAGCCATCCCCTGTTGAAGTAGTGGCGGGGAACTGCCCTGCAACTGCTACAACAAAAAATGATTCGATCTGAGAAAGGGTGAGACCGCGAATCTCGGTTGAATATTGAGTATTTCAAGGCTTTTCACGACGACGATGGAGTTCTTTTTGGAGATGGACGTCGCGGCAAAGGACATGGTGTCCGACTTCTGGCGTCTGGTGAAGCCAGGGATCATTTGTCCAGTCAGGTCGGCAGCCTAACCGTCGGTAAGCTTGTGTTTGGATCCCGTTCTGCTCGATGTGGTAGATCACAAACAATTTGATATCGCACAAATTGATCTCAGCATCGTGCGAACGGTATTTTATATTCAGAAAATCCCAAAGTGTCTCTGTGTGGCCGTCCTATGCCACGAGAAACTCCAATCAGGCTCCTATGTCCTCTGCCTTCATGATTGAATGTCCACTTCGTTTGAACAACGAACACAACAATCGAGGACGGCATTGCAATTAAAAATACAGCTATACTGGAGCTGAAAAAAAGAAGAAAAAACGAGCTCAGGATGAGACTCGAGTACACGCATACTCTCCCAACAGGTGAAACGCATTTTTTTGTGAAAAATGCGTGTCGCCGACTGACCAGTAATTTCGCCTGACGGTATGACTATCTAATGAGCGTGGCAGACACACACATACACACACTCTCTCTTAATCTCTCTCTTAGCCCCTCTCATAGTCTCCCTATCTCTCTCTCTCTCTCTCTCTCTCTCTCTCGTTGTATGTTGTCTTGTAGCTCTACCAGTGTTCACAACACGTCCTGCCACACAGCTTTGCACATCAGTCGGCGATAGACTTGTGGCATCATGTGTACTATCCAACAATCCACGACCGGACAGAATTGTGTGGACAATGGAGAACACCACACTAGCCACGATGACTTCAGATCGTGTCAGTGTTGTGCAAAGTGACCTGTGCAGTGTCTTGGAAATCCGCAACGTAACCGCTAGCGACGCTGGTCGATACTCGTGCCTGGCTACCAATGGTGTGGCGTCTGTCTCTGCCTATGTACAAGTTACATTCAACAATTGTCCATGTGTTATGTAAGTGTCAGAATGCTGCTTAAGGTAGTTCGGGACACTTTTGCTCCAAAATCACTTTTTGTCGGATCTTGACCAAAATTTGGTAGTACCGTAGTTCCGCGCATATAAGCCCATGGGCTAATATACGAAATAATGCATTTTCCGGGAAAAAAATCAGTAATAATGGTTCGTTTTTTAGCCCTGGGCCTATATTCGAATTTTGAAGGCAGCTGGCACGCGAAAAAAGTACAAGTCTGTGCGCGGTTGTCCGCCTATAGGCCTACCGAACTTTGAAAGGACTGACTACATGGCTTGTATGTGTCAGATACTTCTTCTTCTTTCGTAATTTTCTAATTCCTGTCCTCTCTTTTCTAAATGCGGCTTATCCATTCGCCTTTATATCATAGGGCCTAGTTCCCGTTTATTGTCCGAATTAAAATAAACCAACCAACCAGTTAAAGCATGTGACTCGGCTGGTGAGACAGCGCCAGGTACATGTGTAACCGGCTCCGACCCGGTTGAAATGGTTGCGCCAGGTACACGTGTACCCGGCTGTCCTACAATCCTAGAGCAGACACTGAAAACAGTGCGAGAACTGGACCGCAAGAACGGTTAACTTATGCTACCATGTAAATCTGCTCACTAAGTAGGTTGCGGACATCACACAACTGCATTATGAAGAAAAGGGGGTTTGTCAATTGACGACCGCTCTATTCAGTTGCTATTCACAATCTGCGCATGCGCTGCATTAAAATTCTTTGTAAATCTGTTGCCGAGTCAATGGTTTTCATATCAGGGCCATCATTCCGCAAAGATGTTTATTCATGGCTCACCCATACGATTTGGAGTCACGTTCTGGTGCTTGTGTGGAGAGGACGGTTATCTCTACCACCTCCGAATAGATACGGGCAAAGAACACAACTCATCTCGACACGGCAGTTATCTTTGGGGAAATGTGCAGTCAGTGCTATGACAGATGTGCTTTTATAAGAACGAAATGGCACTTTTAGTGAGATTTGGCATGCAAATCCCCACCTGGTAGGGCGCAGTCACCCAGTTTCGGTGGAAGTGGCGAGTTTGATTGGGAATAAAGGAGGAAGGGAGCGTCTCAGCTTTCTCGGACCAAGACCATTCGACTCAGCACCCTGAAGACTACGAGTAGTGAAAATTTGATTCTGGGCCATATTTCCCCTTTAATTAACGTCCTAAGGGCATCCATGCACTTGTAGGATCAGCAATGCGTACTATGATTGTGAACAATGGTGGGTCACAGATACGAAAAAAGAAGCCTCGCTGCAGAATTACTACAGTGTCTCTGTCAAAGTGAATCGGTGTCATTTGGTTGTGGATAGGGTGGGTTTCCTTTGATAACTGCTTTCTTGTCTCGAAATAGAATTTAATCATAACAGAGATTGAATTATAAGCTTTGCGTATATGCCGATTTGTGGTTGAAGTGACGTTATGCCTTGCTGGTGTGTGTGTGTGTGTGTGTGTGTGTGTGTGTGTGTGTGTGTACGTGTGTGTGTGTGTGTGTGTGTGTGTGTGTGTGTGTGTGTGTGTGTGTGTGTGTGTGTGTGTGTGTGTGGTGTGTGTGTGTGTGTGTGTGTGTGTGTGTGTGTGTGTGTGGTGTGTGTGTGTGTGTGTGTGGTGTGTGTGTGTGTGTGTGTGTGTGTGTGTGTGTGTGTGTGTGTTTGTCTCTCTCCTCAGACCTTAATCTAACCTACCTTTGTCCTTGGTGAAAAGGTCTCCTGTAGCAGCAACAGCATCCTCCTCATCGTCAGGAGAACATTAGACAGTGCTGCGGCGCAAACCAGTTATGTACAAGACTATAGAACCTGTGTGCAGCATGGTCAGTGACTATGACAGGACTGTGATCGGGCGCTGTGATGTGACTGTGACCCATGCAGTGTGCAGTAGTGACGACCCGTGGCCTGATGGTTCGACTTCTTTTGATTGTCTGTGCTGTTCATTTGCTGTTGCATTGCTTGTGAAGTGCATGCTTCAATGGCCATCATTACATGCTGTGTGTGGGGCAGCCTCATTGAAGGAAGCAATTCAGCTCCTGACCAATGTCCGTTTCATGTTTTCTAGATTGATCTTGGTATTGCATGCTCCTCACAACAGTGGTCATAAACTAATATTTGAGGCCGAAACGCATTCATACTACACTCATTCTGTTCCCGACAATGTTTTGACTTCAAGTTGGTTTGGTCACGGAATCATGGCTGGCGTGATCAGTCACTTGCCCGCCCAGACAGTGCAAGTAGTAGTAGTGCGTAGTACGGGACAAGTAGCGGCATCACTGTCACAGTGTGTGTATGAGCATGGTTGCATGGGGTCCAGGAATTCCATGGGGTCCAGGAATTCCATGGGATCCAGGAATTCCATGGGGTCCAGGAATTCCATGGGGTCCAGCCAAATGAGATACTTGACTGGAAAGTACATTATTGACGAAAATTGAGCTTTGCACAGGTTGGTCAACTTGTTTGAAATAAGGTGCGTCAATGGACGGACCGACCAAACCGGGTGCTACTGCCCTTATGAGAGAGAGAGAGAGAGAGAGAGAGAGAGAGAGTAAGGGGGGGGGGGGGGGTCAGCCGGTCATGGTGGCCATTGTTAGCAGCGGCAGCAGCAGCAGCAGCAGCAGTGTCACAATATCTAGTCCTCAGTCTGTTTCTTTGGGTATACACTACTGTGCATAGCTTGTGTGTGTGTGTGCGTGTGTGCCAGCTAGTTCGGTTGGTGGGTACACTTATGCCAGATAGTGTTGGGCCTGTTGCCAACGGGCTCGGCTGCTTGAAGGTGTATTGTTGTACCTACCACCTTTGTTGGTTTCAGGGTTCATATACTTTCTATTTGAAGTATACATACCTGTTAACCATGGACTACTTCTGGCTAGATAAACTCTTGTGTAATCAATGGTGCTAGTGAAGCTTTTATCAGATCCACTCTGATTTAGCCACCCACACTAGTCTGTGACCAAGTATTACCTCAGTCACTGAGGGCAGGGGTACCTGCAGTTGGATCCCGGGACGGATACCCTGATGCCGTCAATCCTTTTTCTCCACCTTGTCCTCACCCACTTACTGAGGTGTGGTGAGCCCATAAGTGGGATCATTTCAAGTCCACCCTAGTTTGGGGATTTCAGGGGGTGTCGGCCGTTGGGTGGTTCAATGGCCAATTGAGTCATCTTTCCAAGATTCCTTTTGAGTCTCTCTCCCCTCTCCCGGGGAGACCCACGTGACCAGTTTTGGCAGTGAGCAAGTACAAGTACAAGTGTGTGTGTGTGTGTGTGTGTGCGTGCGTGTGTGTGTGCGTGCGTGTGTGTGTGCGTGCAATTAACATTATCTGTTGTGAAGCCCAGGCACATGTATTCTAGTTCTGACATACAGTTGTGGAACACATGCATTCTGACATAATATAAATTATTACAGTTGTGAAAACTACAGTCCCCCCCCCCCCCCCTGCTATTCGCCGCCGCTTGATTCTGAAATATCAGGAGAGCTGTAGCCTGTAGGGAACGGGGTGATGAAGAAGGTGACATGAATGTGAACTTGTGGAGCGGTGCCCTTGTGACTCCTTGGACCCCCCCCCCCCAGTCCTGAGCTGAAAGACGGAGTTCAGGAGGCTGGGTGACTATGATCTGACTACTGGCACGGTACTGACTGCCAGAACGTCAAGACTCTGATTGACTGAGGTACATAACATGAAGGTAGCGGAATACCTCCAACTTCTAAGTCGATTCTGGCAGATTGACAAGTATTGCACATTATAATGAATCATGATTAGCTTGGCTTGGTTTGTTTTCGGTGTCTGCAGAGTGCGATACGCCGATAGTGATCATGGCGATTACAGTCCATTCAGAAAAGGTTGAGCGCTGGCTCTGGAGAGCTCCCGTGTTTGGCGATTTTGTGGTACACTGTGCAGTGCCGCGCGATTCGAAACTTGAAAAAGGGTCCAAAAAGGCACCTCAACAGGGGTTCGAACCGCAAATGTACCGTTATGCAAGTGGAGTGAACGGCCTGGATTTTCATGGTGTTTACCCAATTCAGTGCTTTGGGGGCAAAACCTGGCCGAAATCCTATTCTTGTTATGGCTTGCTTTTTGCAGAAATAGACTTCAAAAACACGGAAGAGCATTCCATGGGGGATTGCCAAAAAAAAGGAGACGAAAACTCAAAATTTGACCCGTTTATGGCCAAAAGCTAGGATATCAACCTTTTCTGAATAGACTGAAGTCTGTAGTACCAGCTAGCTAGCACTAGCAGTGAAGATGAAGTGCCAGCTAGCAGTGAAGTGCCAGTCACAACGGGAGGGGGGGGGGAGGGGGTAGCACCTGGCTCGTTACCAGTGGTTACGCTGGGCACGTGCCACACCACTTCGCGCGAAAGTTCAAAACGTTGAAAGCAGGAAGCGCTTCAGAAAATATCGACGCAGCATCAAACACAAAGAAGAATGGGTGTTTTTCTTCTTATCTCGTGCGATGTGAGAATTGTGACAGAGCTGACGCAGTTATCGTGGTCCACTCAGTCACTATCTCTTAGTCAATGCTTCTAGCTTTCCTAGCACACCGCTCCAGGCAGCTGGTGGATAGCACTGCCGTACCCAAGTCATAATTATAACGCAATCGTAGTCCAGCTGGAGTGGAGGTTCCTGGACTGGCGTCTTTCTCTGTAGCGGCGATACCAGTATTACATGTAATTGTAAATGTAGCAGCAACGCACACTCCCACTCTCAGCTCAGTTGACGTTCACCAGTAATCCAGCTCTGCATCGCTACATTGCGGCACTGCTGTCCGGAGAAATGGATACTAGCGAGCGTGTGTCGATGGAGCCGCTTGCCAAGCGTACATTCTCAGCAGACCCAGCTCAGCAGTGTGGTGATCTGGAGTACCCCGGTGGTACAGTACCCCCAATGCCCACGGTACAGTCATGCAGCTACCAGAGCCAGTTCATTGTGAGTAGCAATGGCTTTGGGGCCTATAACGGTAGCTGCAATGGTGGTTGTAAGCAGATGGAAGTTGATGGGTGCAATACCATGACGAGCAGGCATCCAACGGCGGCTGGAGTTAATCACGGCAGCAGCATTGGTCACTGGCAATCACTGCAGTCTGACGGTGGCCACAGTCGCAGCAATGGACGCAGAATGAAGTGTGGCCTATACATGCCAACGTATGGTGGCTTTCAGAACCTATCCGGAGAGATCAGAGCAGTGACTCTAGAGAAAAATGCATCAGTCCCACTTGGCATTTCCACGTGTGCTAGCGCTGAGCAGAATGGATCTTGTTCGGACACTGGTGATGCGAGAATCTTCATATCTGATATCAAGGTACTAATTACTCCAGCAGTGTGCATAATTGTATTGTGGAATAAACTTTTCTAAGTACTCGCGGATTCCATTGCAGCCATTGACACATTAGGATACCTCAAATCAAAAAGTCTCAAACACAATGCGGTGTCTGTGCTGCATCCGCTGTAAACTGTTCACCAAATTGTCCAGCGTGGCCCATCATCAGGATGACAACAGACGTGCCTGTATTGTGTTTGAGTTGAGGTGCCCTAATGTGATGTGGAATGATGTACAGTCAACTTGCGCTAATAACGACTGCGCATATAACGGCAGTTCGCGAATAACGACAGAATTTCCATGTCCAGAGCAAAGTCCCATCTAGCATGTATACATATAATGAGACTTCGGTTATAAGGACACTTCGCGAATAACGACACTTCTCTGATGCCCCGCCGAGTGTGGTTATACACAAAGTTGACTGTATGTACTATGTACATGTATGGCGCAGTAACACCTACAGTCCATTCAGAAAAGGTTGAGCGCTGGCTCTGGAGAGCTCCCGTGTTTGGCGATTTTGTGGTACACTGTGCAGTGCCGTGCGATTCGAAACTTGAAAAAGGGTCCAAAAAGGCACCTCAACTGGGGTTCGAACCGCAAATGTACTGTTATGCAAGTGGAGTGAACGGCCTGGATTTTCATGGTTTTTACCCAATTCAGTGCTTTGGGGGCAAAACCTGGCCGAAATCCTATTCTTGTTATGGCTTGCTTTTTGGAGAAATAGACTTCAAAAACACAATTGGAAGAGCATTCCATGGGGGATTGCCAAAAAAAAGGAGACGAAAACTCAAACTTTGACCCGTTTATGGCCAAAAGCTAGGATATCAACCTTTTCTGAATGGACTGTACACTAGTCGACAGTGCTTCTCTGGGATAGTCTGTTGGTACAACTAGGAACTAACATTACTAGTATACCGCAGTGTGGTGTTGTGTCCTGCCTGCTCCATGACCAGCATGGATGAAGCACTGAAGTTCTGTGAACTTTGGACTACAATTAGTTTCTCTTTGAGTCGGGTATACATGTAGATGTATACCGGTTCTCGTAAAGCACTTTTTTGGAGGGCAATCTGTGCATGTTCCTTTCTTGTCAATTGACCTTGGATATGGAGTACCTTGGCTTGTTGCTACTGTACTTCACCAGGGGCGTCGGAAAGTGTTTTTAGTGTGGTACGGTCAGCCATCTGAAGTACAGTTTACTCGTGGGGGGGGGGGGGGGGTGGCTGAGCCGAAAATTTTGGAAATTTAGAGTCCAGATCAGTGTGTTTAGTATTGATTCACGGGGTAACTGGGGCAAAAAGTGGCACGGTCAATACCGTAGTGACCGTACCGTGTCGGACGCCCCCGTCCACTGACTACCTTTCTGAGTGCCTTGGTTATAAAATTGCCAAGGTTTACGTGCCCGGAGGTCCATGTACGTTATACCGACGTTTCAGGGCATGCATGCACGCACGCACACGGCAGCAGGGCATGCATGCACGCACACGGCAGCAGGGCATGCATGCACGCACACGGCATACACGGCAGGCCAGTAGTGTACTAGTATGCGATAATTGCGATTGTGATAAGCATCGAGTAGCACAGCACCGCCACGTGGGTGCAAGTTTGGCACGTCGCACATACACGGCTAGAGCATGCTGCACAGTAGGCGCTGAACCCAATATCAACTCTGTATGCTATTGCCATGTACATGTACACGACTGTACTGGACTAGTGTAGTGGGTTACAATATAATATTATAAGGCCATGGTAAAAAATACCTTTGATTCTCAAGTACGCGCGCATCGATTTTTGGCGGCGCACCGACGATTTTTTTAATTTCTATGCATGCATATGCGTGCATGAAAACGGTCAATGCGAAAGGTATGAATCCGGGAGTAGTAAAATACCGGTATTTTTCTACTCCCTGGCCTGAATAATAAAATAATTATAAATTAATTATGAACCTGTGACATACACATGTGTGACCCTATCTTTGGAAATAAAAAAATTGTGGGAATTAAAATAAAAAATCGCTCGCTCGCACCGATTTTCACAGGCTCATGACCTGAGAATCAATTTTACCATGGCCTAACAGTTACTCAGTAAGACTATGCCTGCAGCTGCAGAAAAAGTGCTCAACATCCAATTTCTTGGGGGGAGCAATGACACATGTCAACAAACAATTTGAATATTGTTTGCCTGATGATTGCACACGGTGCATGAAACTCAGAGTAGCGAAACACTACGAGTGATCCATTGTTTGTTGACATGTATTTTAACAGTTCCTATAACCAGGGTGTTGTGTGTGCATATGCGTGTATTCTCTGTACAGCCACATAGCCTAGCAGCGGCGAATAGAAGCTTGCAGAGGGGCATGCAGATTCTCTCTATCAACCACACCACTGTGAGAAACCTGGACCAGCAATCAGTAGACCACCTGCTGCACGACGCATACTACAAGAGCGCTGGTCGGCACATAGAGCTGGTCGTACACCTGGTCTGAGCAAATCGGAAATGCTGATCTCTACACAGGCTGATTGGACTAGGGTAGTGTCCCTAACCTTGCCGTGCTGTTTGGTTAGCAAGGCATCTATCAGCAGACTACAAGTGAACCTACAGCCTGCACACTCTACTGAGAGTACAGCGTTGTTCCAGCACCAGGCTAACTCTTACTTGTACGAGAACCGTGTTGGTAGCAGTGATTATGACTAACTAAGTAAATGCTACTAACTTACACACTACACTACACATGCAGCCCCTACTTCTTAGTATGGAGCGGCGCAGCTACCAGCGTGACTGGTGACTGGTGACTGGTGACCACCTAATCATTACACAGGCTTGCTAGTGTATGTAGTAGTGTTCTATTATTCTATATGATCTCCATTGTACAAATGCTATTCCGTCACAGTGACCAATCTATCCCCGGCCCGTCACATCATCATACCCGTATGCAAATGCTGCCACCCCAGAGCTCTCATCACTATGCCTGCCTTGGTGTTGGAGTTTTGAATGCCGTCCTTGAACATGAGATGTCCGTATTATACCCTTGTTGTTTCAGCTATGCTCCGTCTTCCACTGACAAAATGTATTGCTGTAGTTCCATCACTATGCCTATGGCATCATGGTTGCTAGTACTCAGTACTAGTAGTAGTGTTCGACAAGCACTCTATATTATAGGCTAGGTGTTACACAGTCACTCATAGTCCACACACACGCACACACATGCACACACACACACACGCACGCGCGCGCACACACACACACACACACCACACACACACGCACACACACACACACACACCACACACACACGCACACCACACACACACCACACACACACACGCGCGCGCGCGCGCGCGCACACACACACCACACACACACACCTGTCCTGTCCTGTTGAGCCACTGCCATGAAGGTTACGTGGGCCCCGGAGGGGCAGCTGAGAGAGAGGAGGAGCACACAGCCCTGTGACGATCCAGGTGATGCGGTAAGCGAAATCGGCGGGAGCAGGCGCAAACACATGTGAAAGTTTGAAACCTGACGGTCCTGAACGGTCGGACGACTACAAGTCCGTGAGCAGCGATGACGGGCGCGGCCACGTGTAGACGCAAAGCAGCGGTCACAAGCCTGGCAGTGAGCGATGCAGCACAGCGGAGAAGCAGGCAGGGGCGCACCGACTGCTGACTGGGGGTAAGTACACTTGTGCCTTGCCAGACCTCCACGGGACTTCAGCCAACGGCCACACTCTCCACACTGGCATAATTATCGCATGCACTGTTCTGCTCCGCAACCATGGCAACCGGCTTCGCACGCTCAACCTTACACTTGTGGTTGTGGCGTGCGCGATCACTGGGGCGTGCAAACTGTCGGTCGCAGGTGTAGCAGATGACGGGAGAGGGGGGGCGGGGGGGGGGGGGGGGCGCAGGGTGCAAATGGAGAGAGTGTTCAGCAGGGCTTCTACTGAGGATGCCACAGTTCAGACTCTGAGAGAGCATCTGCGGCTGAATGCCAGTCTCGACTGCGGAAGGACTTCAAAGTTCAATCAATGTGTGTGTGTGTGTGGGGGGGGGGGGGGTGTTCGTTGCTTGTGTTCGTTGTCGCTGTGTTCGTTGTCGTTGTGTTCGTTGTCGTTGTGTTCGTTCGTCTGTCTAGTCTAGTCTTGTAGAATGTAGTATTAATTTTAGATGTAGTTCAATGCTAGTGCAACTAACTACCGGTACTCCGTCTTCGGCTGCCTTTGCTGCTTGCACTAAGTTAGTTGCAGTTGCACTGCGCGACAACAGTAAACACTCGCGGGTCGCGACAGTAGATTCGACGACTCCTTACCCCCTTCGCCCCTGGTGCAGACCACAGACGTCAGTCATGTCGTTCACCATTCACTGTCACACCGCTTGAGCGCCTGTCATGCAGAACCAAGTAAGCGCCTGTGCGAGATGCGAAGTGAGATATCGAGATATGTTAATGTGGGTAGTATGGCTTTCACTTGCGCAATGCGAACACAACGTCACAGGTGTAAGTGTAAGTCATCAGTTTTACTATTACTACTAGGCTGCATAGTCATTGTAGACGTGGTTGGTCTACATAGATCGAGGTTAGACCTAGATCTACGAATGTACGCTCACTCAGTCACAGTCTAGTCTGTCGACGTAAGGCGACGGTACTGCACTGGCAGTGCGTGCCAGCATTATTATCAATGCAAGAATATTATGAGATTCGTCGATGACAAAGAAGTAAAAGACTAAAGACATAAAACGATCAAATGTCCACCGGCGCGGTACCCTTTGGCCTTGCTCTTGTACACATGTGTCATGATGCGTTCTAGTGGGGCAACTAGCAACCGGTAGTTAGTTTTGCAGTGCAGTTGGTACATGGTGACGGAAGCAGTTCCAGCTTTTCCGATCTGTTTCCTTACTAATACTAGTCAACAGAGCTAACTCAGTTGTTGGTGAACACCTTTCGCAGAGACGTAGGTTGCTGGTTAGCAAAAAAAAGCTGCCTCCATTTACTCTTAGCGGTTACAGTACACGTACCTGATACTTTGTAAGCTCGCAGCATAGTCTAGAACTGCATGGAGTTCGAATGGCGGAGAGGGCTCCAACGATCGCCTTGTCTTTCTATACATCAAGCCCAACTCGCCGCGAGCTGAGTGTTCTCCTCGTCGTTACCTTACTGGGATTGTACCTACTCGCTGGGCGAAACATCTCCTCGTGCCAAATTTCAGATCTCCTGCACTCGTCTGCTGCGGCTAGCTCACCTACAAAGGCCGGCAATGTTGCAGCGAAGAGTAGAGACAGTCTGGCCATCAGGGCTGCCTCATTTGTCTACATGATGCAATTGAGGGGTTCGCCGGGCGCGAAATGGATACGGAGGTCGAATTGGAAGAACACGGCGGTCATAAGTCTGTCTTGGAAGGAGAATATCACAACAAGTGCGGTGGCCAATCATCAAAGTAACACATTTCGGATGCTGTACATGCCAAATTCAACGTGGACCACAGGGCGCAACCGCTTGCTGCAAGAAGCTATTCATATAGAGCAGGCTCAGAAGTGGAAGTTCGAGTTTGTGCTATTCCTAGACGAGGATGCAGCCCTGGCGTACCGTTCTGCCTCGCACCCTGATGTAGTAATCCGACATCGTAACGACGATATGGCCTTGCGGAAGCTCAACGATCTTCTTGTCAGGGACAGGCCGATGCGGGCTGGCATTGGATTCAATCCGACTGAAGATCTGGATGGGCCTTTCACCAGAGAGAATTTCGGCTGTGTGCGAAAGTGCCACATGGATCCAATTGTGTCCGCATATCACCGGACAGCAGTAGATATATTACTCCCTTACACCACACTCTATGACACACTGAGCTGGTATGCATCAGGAGTGATCTCAGATTTGTATGCATCCGCTGTGGTGCCAAGCTACTGTCATGTGTATCAAGAAGTACTGGTAGACTTATCGCAGCAATTGCACAACGAATACCCAAAGGACATGGACCTAGAATTGCCGTTTCACTACATCAACAACTGTCTGTCCACGGCTGGTTTCCGTGACTTTATCAATGGGACCAGCGTGCCGCACTTGAAGAATCAACTCACTAGGGGCATGGGTTATCATGGTGGCTTGCATATGGACACCAGATTCCGCCAGGTGGGCGAGTATCCGTGCTCGCGCCAACTGCCCGGCGTCGACTACGAGCAAAAACTAGGCACCGACATCTCGTCCCTGTGGAATCACTGTCTCAATGCCACCAGACTTGAGTGACTGCTCGGCTGTGCTGTGTATCCTTGGGCCGCACCACCCAGACATACTGCATGGTGTACTAACGCCATTGTGCAGATTGGAAAGACCTATAGTACCTGTCGGCTGTCGCTGAACGTTCAGTAGCTGATAATTTCAAAGGTAAAGAGTCTACAGGATTCTGTACTCCGTAACGAGTCGCTTATGATGTCACGAAGCAAAGGTTTATCAATTATTACTTCGAAGTATTTACAATCAAAAGAACCAGCTACAGGTGCTGGAATGGTCGGTCGACACCGTGACTTCAAAGTGGAACAGAATCGTGGAGCTTCTGCGCTCGGATTTCAAAGTCAGCCGATGGCGTAGTGCCAGTATTCTGCGGCTTTGCTTTCCTGTACTAGTGGCCGAGTGTGATCGAGACTTTCTGTACAAGTGGCTCGACCAAGACTTCATACAAGTGGCTCGATCTGATTCCAGTATGATCAAGAAAACCCCGTTTGGCTTTGCAAATGATGAGTAGAATGGGCTATGAAACTTGAGCAGAAGTTCAATAAAATTATACCCGGACTACTGAGGTCTTACTGATTCAGCTGTGACGTTACCAAGATTATGGACTGTGAGTCTGTGACCACGTTACTGTATACTGAGCTTGAGCTATTTACCAGTGATATTTTTATTCAACATAATCCATTATCAAGAGTACTCGACCTCATGCATATACACGTACAATGTACTTCGAATATTTATTCATTTACTTGATGATCATGTGATACCATGAAGCTTCCATCGATACAACCACTGTCCACTGCCCACCGTGAAAAGGTCTGGATTACAGTTTGCCCGGCGGACGCTCAGTGAGTTATGCGGGGTCAGTTTCAGCCCCGGTTCGAGTGTGGGTTACAGAGTGTCAGTGCAGAAATGCCACTGTGGGTTTGGACTTTGGAAACGGATACGTGCACGTGGCAACTGCATGATCATAATAATGAGACGAAATCGTGTTATTGAGTCATACATACATGTACATACGCGAAAACACGTGTACATGTACGTATGTTTTACTGGTGTTTGCCTGCATGGTCTAAAAAGAGAACCATTAATTTATTTCGGTACAGACTTGATGTAGGGCCAGCTGGAACCTGGATGACATGGATGACGCCAAACTTACTATAATACAATAGTCATACAACTCCCTATAGTGATAATAGAGAGGTTCCGGGGTACGATTTTCCGTGCCAAAATCCGTATGGGCACTACGGATTTTTTCCCGGCGTGCTCCATACGCTTTTTCGGCACGGAGAATCCGTGTGGACTGGCTTTCATACGAACCATGTTTCGTATGGAGATTTTGCGTCATCGGGTGCAGAAAGAGTTTTCGCGTACAAATTTGGTACGAGAAACATCAATTTTCCGCGGGAAGTTTTGATTTCGGTACAAATTTTCAAAATAAAAAGGCATAGCGCGGGAATGTGACGTGTTTGCGATCGTAACCTAGGCAATGACGGCAAACACATAAGTTCCGTACCCCGGAACTTTTCACTGCTCGAAAACGACGTATAAAATATCCGTAGCGCCTCCAAGAATTTTGGCACGAAAAATAGTACTCCGGAACCTCCCTATTATGAATGAACCATGCTAACAAAATGCATGTCTGGGCCAAGCATGAACACCTGAAAGCACGTGATTATGACGTAACAATGTCATAACAATCAGAATGAGTCATAGACATGATACATGTAGTATACTACAGTCCATTCATAAAAAGATGGGCGCTGCAGATCTGGCTCTGGCGAGCTCCCGTATTTGGCGATTTTTCGTGATTTCATCGTACACAGTGCAGTGCTGCGAAATTTGAAATTTGAAAAAGGGTCCAAAAAGGGTACCTGAACTGGGGTTCGAACCGCACAATGCAAGTTTGTAGGCGGGGTCAAACGGCCTGGATTTTTATGGTTTTTCCCAATTCAGTGCTGTTGGGGCAAAACCTGGCCGAAATTCTATTCTTGTTATGGCTTGCTTTTTGGACAAAAAAACTTCAGAAACAAAAAAAAAGGAAGAGGATTCCATAGGGATTGCAGAAAAAAATTCGAAAAAAACTCAAAGTTTGACCCATTTATGGCCAAAAGCTAGAAGTCCATCTTTTTCTGAATGGACTGTACAATTGTAGTGTAGTGATGCTCAGCAGCTGCAGCCTCAGATAAGGCCGGGCCGAGGGAGTCGACAAGACAAGTACTATACTCGTAGACCTACTCCAATATTTTACTACTCCCGGATGGCGAATCGACGATCAATCAAACAAGTCACATGACCAGATGATAATGACTAGTATTGACTAGTACTTAGTAGTACCGGTACAAGCTACAAGTCTGCAAGTCTGCAGTTCAAAATTTCGCATTTCTACTCTACTTTTATATGTAGTGCCTCTTCTTGTTCTTCAGCAGGACTTGAACGGCTAGGTGTATGTTAATATAATGAGTTTGTAGACTCCCATTCCGATACCATTGTTTAGTTTGTAGTTTTCGTTGACTGACCTTCCTTCTTCCACTTCTCATCTCCCAAGTCGTGTTGCTCCCAGGTGAAAAACGTATTTTTATCACATTAATTTTGCTGGCAGTGCCAACAGAATTCACTCGCACAGCCCAGGCCTGCCGAACAGCACTGGCCTCATATCAGTGGAGACACGCTGAACCATTGAGAGGACTGAATGATCGAGGAAGATGGAGATTCAAACGACGCGACTCTGGACAGTTCTGGCGTTGGTAGTCACCGAATGTTGTCTTGTGTCAGTTCTAGTATCAATGGCTGCAGTGACTCCCATTAACAGCAATAGCACGGGTAACGTTACTCCTAGCTATAACGTAGACAGTGATAGAAAAGTGTGCTGGAACTGGGGAGCTGACTCCAATGGTCTGGACTGTCCTGTCGACTTGCTCTTCTCGCAAGTCTTGTTCACAGCGCTAGGTATTGTGGCTGCCTTGATACCCGCCGTACTGCAGTGTGTACGCCACTGCAATGGCTATCACAACACATGCCTGTGTCCGTCAGCTTTCTGTGAAGTGATCAGTTTCTTCTCGCCGCTGTTTTTCAGTCTGATCTCAGCTCTCCTGTGCCTCATCTACGTTGCCATAGTCATTGATGACAACCGCTTTGATGATATCACGCTGGGTTTGATCGACTTGAGCTATGAAATGATCCACAGGAAGCCATGGAGAATTGCACTAACATCACTGGCTTGTCTGCAAGTGATATTTGCTTGCATCTTCGCTGGCCATCTGGCAGCAAAATGGCGTGCTCAGCGTTCGGAAGGCACTGGACATTTACAGTCTAGACCGTTTCGATCACGGGGTATGGGCAGAAGCAACTTGAAGGCGTCGCTCTTTGTCACAGATTTATAAACTTTGCGGCTGTTCTGGCATGGTCTGGTGCCGTTGATACTGCCCCCCCCCCCCCTCTCTCTCTCTCTCTGTCTCTCTCCCTCTCTCTTTGTTTATGTGTGTCTTAGTCTCGCCCTGCACTACCAGGTTGCTGAAGGCATGCTCCTTTGGGTGGCTTGTGGTTTGTATCTGTCTGCCAGTTATAACGTGAGTTGCTAACAATCTGGCGCATATCCTTCAATAGTCTGGCATTGTGATATCCAGGCCTGGCGCCTGAGAATTGCATTTACCCATAGGAATTGATTTCAGCATGTTCTCGAGATCCACAATCATGATGGAGACGGTTAGGAGTTACTAGTAGACTGGTATTTCCACTTGATGACTGATAAAAGTTAGAATCGATAACAACTGTTGCCTCCTCTGGAGCTCTAAAAGATCTTATTTTTTGGACAAACGGAATTGACCCTACAGTACTGGTGTGCTTCGCTAATTTCAATTCACAAATTTTATTCCACAAAATAACTTCAGCCTCTCATGCAGGTAATAATATCCTTGTTCTGCTTCAAAGTGAATTGCATAACACATTTGTTCTATGTTCATATCTATGGTCTACAAGTAAAGTTTTTTTAAAGTGTTTATTGTTTTAGTACTTGATGTACATGTATGTTATGTAGGAGGTTGTCTACGTCTGCTGGCGGAATGTTTCTATGCTTCTTTTCTGTGCATCTTTTAGGCAAGTATTTTTTCGTTTATGTTTCATGTTGATCATGTCATGGCTGAATATTACAAGGACATTGTTCCGTTGGTTTTGCTAGGAACTGATGATGATTTTTCCTGTGTGTCCGTGTGTGTGTGTGTGTGCGTGTGTGTGTGTGTGCGTGCGTGTGTGTGTGTGAGAGAGAGAGAGAGAGAGAGAGTAGTAGTAGTAGTGAGTATTGTCGCTTTCGCACCTGGCGTCAGTCAGTTCCCGTAAACTCCAACTGAGCTTTCGTAGTCCAAGATTCGAAGAATTCTCTCTTTGGTAGTGCTGCGGTGGGTGCTGGAGAAACCAAACCCAAACCCTGAGCTCACACTAGCACTGGGAGTCATAGTCCTTACAACGTTGAGACCTAGGAGTCTGACTGAGTCGTTGCGAGACGTAGACGGGGACCTCGTGCAGAACCTCCCGAATCACGTGAAAACCTGTGTTGGGTCGTGACGACGACGTCCACGCAGTACAGTACATGTACCTGTAAGGCTGCCCCCAGGCCATGGCCATGGCTAGGCTCATGACCATGATGACGACATGAATGCTACCGGGTCTACACTCTACAAACAGACTCAGTGTGTCTCAGACTCAGTCTGTGATCGTATGAAGTCTGTTTCGCGATTCGCAACAACACGCGCATAAAGGGGCACGTGCTGTGTTCCCCTGGCCAGTCCCTTTGATTCCCTAATCTTGGTGATCGTGCCCTAGCCCTCCGATCAGCTGGCACTCTGCGCGCGCTCGTTGCAGATTTACGTTACGTAGATCTACACTCCATGTATACAGGACAGACTACGTACAAAACTGTAGAGTGTAGTGTCTTTTTAGTTTGGAGTCCTCGAGTTCAACAGTCCGATCCGATCGTTATTTTTTAGGAATCTGCCTGCTCCTTGATCCTTGCACCTTTCTTCGTTTCTAGCGGCTGAGGCTCCGCTAACTGTACAAATTTGTAGAATAGGCTGGGTTGCTGACTTTAGTTCAGCACACCAGTCACTAGTGTCAAGTAGTGACTTCTAAGTAAGCTCTATGCAACACATGTCCCTAGATCCCTGGCCTGAGCTGACCGGTCGAAACCCACCATGTGCTCGCTAGCTAGTTTCTCTGTGTGCATTCAAATATGCCTAGCAATAACAATTACATGGAGCAATTTTGCCCAGGGCAGAATGTCCGGTGCCAGGACTGAGAATGGTGGATCCTATTCGGTCACGGTGGACGCCTCGCACATCGTGGCACCGTTGGACCGCTTCTGGAGAAGTACTGGATTCTGCCCGCCATTGCCACACCAGAACTTCAGCTCATACGTCATCACAGAAGATGAGATGCAAAACATTGCCCTGATAGGGTCGGTGGCTAGAAGAGGGATTGAGCAAGTACGCATCCACTGGCTACTGGATCTGGTCACTGTAACCGGGTAAGCAAGTTCTGCACATTCTCTGGGAGTTAGTAGTAACGGGCATTGTGTGTGGGGGGGGGGGGGGCGTTTAAAGTCCGTGGCTCTCGGTTATCTACGAGTGAGCTCTACATGCTCAGTACCCAGCACAGCACACGCAGTAAAGCACGGCATTGGGATAACATTCGCAGAACTACAGTGCGTATCGGTTATAGCGTGGTGGTCGTGTAAAAGAATAATACTGCCTACAAGAATGAACTCTCATGTTTTCATAATCATAACATGGATTTCAAGTGCACATTTATTCTTACAAGCAATTTTATCTCATAGTAGAATATATCGGTCCTAAGAATGGACTTTGTGTAGCGAAACATGCCAGATTAGTACAAAGTGTATCGCCTGTAGTAATAACATCTGTCCAATTCCGTTCTGATCTGACTCTCGTTGCGTCATAGTGCTGCAGATTCAACTGTTGTGGTCATGTAACTCACTTTGCATAGCCACATGGTAAGCCTATGGGACTATGACCAGCCACATGCACAGAAGTACTGCGTTGCATGTACGATGATCTTCCTGCCCCTGCGCACGTGCATGTGATATGCCACACTCCATAGCCACTTCTAGGCTAAGCCTTCGCCGTCATTTTATTGGGTCGTCATCCCGTTTGAATGTGCGAAGTGAAATAAAAACCAACCAACCAACACTTGATTTATCGTGTGTAAGAAATATCGGAAATAAGAATAGAAAGTCGTTTTTCAAACACCCACGCTATAACCGATACCTACTGTATTTGCATGACCCCGGCGTGCCATGAACCAACCACACTTTGCATGACTTGTAAATGAAATCTCAGTCGTATGTGGCTTGCCGGAAACCTCTATGCCTTCACAGCAGTATTGGTACTGTATAGACCAAGGTCCTTTCTAAGTGGTTCCTGACAGTGACTAGCTGTACATGTAATGTCACATTATAAAAACTGGGCTTTTTTCCTGTAGAAGCTGATGCCAGTGCTACCGGTATGTTGCTATTCTAAGCAGGCTTGCATTCAAGCCACTTATCT
Organism: Sycon ciliatum; assembly: GCF_964019385.1. Classification (NCBI taxonomy): domain Eukaryota; kingdom Metazoa; phylum Porifera; class Calcarea; order Leucosolenida; family Sycettidae; genus Sycon; species Sycon ciliatum. The sequence goes on from NC_088643.1 coordinate 93,777,814, forward strand.
CTGCATGTAGCCGTTTGAAGAAACTCCGAGGAGCGGCTCTTGACTCAACGCTGCATGCCACAGACTGTACTTTCTGCAACCATCCTCTTTCAGCCCAATAGTGTGATGTGGATTCGAATGTTTAGCTGCTCAGTGCTACTCATAGGCAGCCAACTCGTTGCGCTGTTGCATTTCCTATTCTACTTGTGTTCCTGTGTTGTTTGACAGTGAGTCCAGTACGAATCTGACATATGACTTCTCAACGTTGGACATCCTCATGGATTGGTTGCATCGTAGTCAGCTACGGCCTGGCTTTGAGATCATGGGAAACCCATCCGGTTACTTCACCTCGTTTGACAATAAAACGCAAGTCATACTGTGGAAAGACCTTGTACAGCAAGTTGCAGCACATTATATTACCCGGTACGGCCTGGCTGAAGTTGCCCAGTGGAACTTCGAGACGTGGAATGAACCAAGCAACAAAGATTTCGACAACCTGGACATCACCATTGAGGGTTTTCTGAACTACTACGACGCCTGTTCCGAAGGCCTGCTGGCTGTTGATCCCTCACTACGTCTCGGTGGTCCTGGAGATGGCTGTAGAGATACACAAATGTACTGCTGGGCATTCCTAGCTCACTGCGCCAATGGAACTAACTACTTCACAGGTAAGCCGGCGTTCAAAGAAATCTCGTGTCACTGCTTGGTGCTGCCGGACAAGGGGCTTATCTGTGCATGCCTTTCCTCAGTCTGTTCGTTTGTGGGGTATGTTAATTGCAGCAAGAGGTTTCTGGGCAATTTGAGCCATGCTGGGTCTCCGCAATACTTGTGAGTGAGGGACCGTTAGAGCGGTTACTTGTGATGTCCAAACCAGGGAGTTGTAAAATACCGCCATTTTACAACTCCCTGCTCCCGACTTTCCCCACTGCTACTGTGGGGTATTTTCGTAGCTCATCCACTTCTTTTGTGCTGGCTCTCCCTATACTTGAGTTGTGTCAACTGCAATACTTTTCACTGCCATGCTGTTTTTTGCGCAGGCAAAACAGGTGTCCGAGTTGACTTCATTTCCTTTCATCATAAAGGCAAGGGATCCTCGGACTATATTCTAGACACATCGAACGACACTATCTATGCAATCCGCCGTCAGTATCCTCAACTAGCACATGTCGATATATACAATGATGAAGCAGATCCAGTGGGAGGCTGGAATAAGTTAGAAGACTGGAGAGGTGATGTTAGCTATGCTGCCATGGTTGTCAAGGTGATTGCAGAGCACCAGAATATGTTCCTCTCCACGGCTGAAGCAGCAGCGTTCACGCGTTACGCTCTGCTAAGCAACGACAACGGCTTCTTGAATTGGGACCCCGTGAGCCATTTCAACGAGCGGACACTGACTACTCGGTTTCGCATGAACTTGACAACGCCGCGTAGCGTAGAAATGATCAAGAAGCCCGTCTTGTCTGTCATGAGTCTGCTGGCATTGCTGGGAGAAAATCAGGTAACATGTCATGTGCATACACTGCTGTGTATACTTTCCAGCAGTGTTTCCCATGGGCCAAGGGACTTTCCCCCGGTGACGCTAACAGTGTATACTAATGCAAGTATCTCCTACTGCTATCATGACTGTCCCGACAAGGTGACTATTAGATGTGACGAATGGGGCCCGGTTACGCATGTACAGTACTGCCGGGTGCCGAGGAACGACCAGGCTAGAATTTCACGGAGCACGGCATACCAATGTATACACGGTGGCTCAGCTGTGCACAGACTGTAATACGTGACAATACGAGCGGGGCGTAGTAAGCTAGGAGGCTGACCCCCCCCCCCCCAGCACTTCAGTGACCGACAGTAGTGTATCCCCTTACGTGCACTGTACTGTGGTGTGGTGTAGTGTAGGCTTTGCACCTACTGCTAGGAGCTTTGTTGGTTGCAACGACCTGGCCTGAGAGAAGGCTAGGGTGTGGGGAATATCTGATCCAATGTTGTCCACCACTGCCAGGCTCAAGGTGATAGGTCTCTCTCTCTTTTGGCAGACATCGGTTTTCCGCCGCCATCTCCCATGGAAACTATCACACACACACACACACACACACACACACACACACACACACACACACACACACACACACACACACACACACACGCACGCGCACACACGCACACACACACACACACACACACACACACACACACACGCACGCACACACACGCACACACACACACACACACACACACACACACACACACACACAAAGCCAGCATGATATGTCTCATTGTCCTATTTCTTTCTATCACGCGCTCGTCCTGTGTTGCAGCTTCTGACATCGTGGAAACCAGACACAAACAAAGGCACACTGGGCTCTCTGGCAACGGTTCACAAGCCCAATAGCACTGACCCAATGGACAGCTGGGAGCTTGTCGTGATCTTGTATAGCAGTGATGATACCTCTGATACGGTGGACACCTCACACGTCAGCCTAGACATAGTGAACATTCCGGACTTCAATGAAAATGCTGGAGGTGAGATCAGTGATAATTATGCTACAGTAGATAAAATAGTATACTTCGTACATGTACATCGTTCCCAGTGTTTCCACTCGAATGGAGAAAGGTTTTTAAATTGAACAACTACTTCGAAGTATACAAGATGACTTACAAAACTCCCCACCACGGCATAGACATGCTCTCCGACCGGCCTCATTGACAAACCAACAACATAATTTTACGGCTTCAGTTGATATTGATGCCATAATGCAGCTGTTTCGATCATACAGATCATACACATGTACTCGAAGTATTGAAAGGTTGTAGAGTACTGAACCTCTCCAACCCGGCTCTTGCTCAAGATACATGAACATGTACTTCAGAAGTATTTCTAGATAGGAGATAGGCTAGTGCAGTCAGTGGTATCTTGGTTTGCAGTAGTACATATTTCACACTTTTCTGCTACCGTACTAATGTTACTACTTGTACAGCTGTATGCTCGGCCTCCTACTCGAAGTAGATGTAATCACTAGAAAACAGCTCTCTGCATGTAATTCATGCCACACAGAACAACAACAACATCATACCTGCTCTTTCTTTGTGAGTGCATGTTGTTTCTCTGCCTGTTCTTGTGTCCTGTTATGAACCACCCTACTGTACATGTTGCCATGCTAAGTGGCATGCCTTCATGGCTATCGCGGCATCCGCTGGTAACATATCGTATACGGTTGACCGTTGTGCTCGGGGAAATCAGTCCTCAGTTGGTGCCCTGCACCAGTACATAGTCCTGACCCAATGTCCGCTGAGGCCATCATGCAGGGTGGCGCAATGCAGTCACCTGTGGAGGATCTCACCATCGTGCAGCATGGCACATCATGAACTAAGTGCATTGTGATCTGCCTGTGCTTCTCTGTGTAGAGATTCACATGCACTTCTACAAGATGAACAATGATGCCACTAACCCGTTTGGCATCTTCACTGAAGCCAGTAAACCAGACTACCCAACCAAGGATCTACTCGCCCGAATGCGTGCGTGTCAAGAGCCCCAGTCACAGAGCATTGGCCTTGCCGACCACCGTTCCAAGATGGCTGTGGAAGGGCGTATTGACCTGTCATTCACCCTGGACATGCCCGGAGTGACAGTACTGCACGTCTGCCAGCAGGCAGCCAGTCCTCCACCACAGGTCAGTTACAACAAGGCACACGCTTATCAATGACATCAAGAGTATATAAGCCCCCAAGAGTGTGCAACTCCTGATACCCTTTCTATGGGGTTCGCCGACGGCGAAAACTCACATCACGTGGTGTAGTGTCGCAGTTGTACGTTTACAGCCCATTTTTAGCCAGCAGTGGAGTAATAAAAAAAAGCACACTCTGACAGAAACTAACTGCGCATATGCAAATCCCCAGCATGATCATGGCAGATATTTGGATTGCGCGCACACTATCCTTCGTTTGTACGTAGTACGAAACGTACCTGAGACACGTGATGTGAGTTTTCGCCGCACACTCTTGGGGGATTTTATACTCTTGATGACATCATGGATCTGCATGCACCATAGGTCAGTTACAACTTACGACATGACACACACATCAATGACATCATAGATCTGCATGCACAGGGAGAAATGCTGAGTGCATGTATTCCGTCTTTCGAAAACGCCTATTGTTCACAAGTTGTAAAATAAGATGGCGGCATTACAGACTGAGGCACTAGCGGCTGTTTACGTGGCAACGCGGTCGTAGGGATCCTCAGTTCTATGGTGGACCGCCGTCATTGCAACTCTTTTCGGCACCTGCACGCTGTGTAAGTACCCGCGGTAGCTTTGTGCGCAAGTGCTGCACTGCATGCAGCCCATCCACTGTACCGTGCTGGGTCATTATGCCCTTCCACCAGCGTATACTACAGTGTACGAATCGTTTTATTCCAATCCTAATTAGCAACAGCAACCGTCAAAAAGAAGGCATAAAGCAACAGCAAATGAAGGTATGCAAGAAACACCTAATTTCCTAAAAAGAAAAAGAAAGAGAAAGAGAAAAAGAGTGAATGAAGTTTCACACACTGAAAAGCATGAAATAGAAACCACTAAAAAGCGATCAAATAGACCCCACTCAAACATGGATAAGACACAGTCATCACGTTTCCACAGCAAATCAAAGTAGAACATTCAACCAACAACAAAACAAGAACAACAGCAAGAATGGATCCTGTTTGAATAGTGAAGTAATAAATAAAATCGGTCCATGTGAAAAGAACATTGACGGTCATAGTCAGGTCAAAAGATGGGCACGGGCCCGGCACTCCATGACAAAGCTACGGGCACCGCCACCAGCATGCCTCCTGAGGTAGGACGCACGGGCACCACGAAGGCAGGTAATTTGCCACCGCACAAGGCGCAAACTGATCCTCGAGCGCAACTGCCGCACAACAAGGGAATACGGCAGGTCACATACAGCGTATAGTACAGTGGTCTTGCATTGAGTAGTATGCGTATTTGCAATGGGTTCTTTTTTTTGTCTTCACTTTGCTGCCGTCACCTACATGTAGGTAACCGGATTGTGGCTGCACAATGTGACATCATCAGAAGTGCTAGTGACCTGGCATGGTGTTGACGTGCGCTGTCTGTTCACCTACCAAGTCATGTATTCCACTAGCGGTCCCACCGGCACCTACTCGCAAGCTAACTCCGCACAGCCACTCATCTCGTCATCATTCATCCATGCGTTGAGTGCTAGCGATGTGGAGAAGATGGCTGCCGCATCGGCATCGGTTTCCTACAGAATACAAGCAGTTGACTACGGTGGTAGAAAGGGACCAGCATCTGATCCTATTTCTATTTCACTGTAACAAGGTACATGTACATGACTGTACAGTCAGACCTCGCATAACCGCACACATCCGTTTTCGACAAAAATATCCGGAGAGGCGAGGGAACCGGATAATCGAACACACATACTGTATGTCTGCATAGCATATGCTGTAAATCGGTAAGCTGGGATTTTCTTCCGGATGGCGAGGGATCCGGATAAAAGAGGACCGGATAAGCGAGGTCTGACTGTAGTACTCCAGCAATGATGTGAGTTGCCTCTCAGCCGGACATTCCCATGCAGTTCTACTGCTACTGCTACTGTGGCAATGCCATGGTAACAGCTGATACAGGTACTAGTACATGTACATACTTCAAAGTACTGTTATACTGTTATTAGCAGTACATGTACTACCAGTGCTTGACCAGACGGCAGAGAGCCTTGCTGCTTCCTTGTGTCAGGCAATGCTATCATACCGGTATAATTATAATTATTGTTACATGACGTATACCACACAAGAACACCACGGTACATCTACAACTGTCACCGCACTCAGGGTATGACTGACTTCTATTTTTCAATTCGGGTGATATTTGATTGCTTCATCAGTATGTTGGTGCAGCAAATTGTGCTGCCATTGTGTTACAATGGAAGCCAGGCCCCTTAGGGTTTATACGACTTCCTGACGGAGGCCCATACCATGATGATGATGATGATGATGATGATGGCGTTTCCTTTACATTCTCTTCAAGTGATACCAGTAGTACGGTACATGACTCGATAGTCACTGAGTCAGACCGGGGAGCCCTACACATAGTGACATACCGTCAGCTCCCAGGCATGCTGAGCTTTTTTCACGCTTCTTGTCTCTTGATACCGGGACGCGTAGAGCTCCCGAGTCCTTGCAGACAAGTTAGTTGAGACAACACGACAAACAGGCAGCCAACAGCTACGGCAGCTGCATAGACATGTAGCAACCTCGCTGCATGACGTCAGCTCCCTCACTAGATACGCATGCGCATGAAACCTGTCTTTCTCTTTGTTCTAAAATGAACAACAACTATTAGACGAAGTTGCCCTCTCCTCGGCCCGGAATTGTATTTATTAGGCCTCAGGGTGGTATGTCCCATGAACAGATACGACCTCTGCCATCATGTGTGCCTAAATTGGTGACCCCGACGTGATCCCGGGATTCATCTGTCTCCCCCGTGAACAGATACGACCTCTGCCATCCTGGGTGCCTAAAGACATAATAGTCTACGTCAACATAATATTATCAAGAAAGAGACTTTAGAGTACGTCATAGGGGTAATGTTACTTGTACTCTTATTGCTATGTACTAGCAAGAGTACAATAACCACTGGGCACTACTAGTACTCTTGAACATAGTCGGGTCATGTGTACCGTGCGCGTGATGTGTGACATACAGGTTCCTGCACGAGTACGAGGGCAGTACCGCGGAATCCAGCCCCGATAGCGGCAAGGGCTGGATGGACAGCGGTACTGGGCAAGGGCTGGATGGACAGCGGTACTGGCCGAGTATGACTATGAGTGACCATGGTGACTGGAACGTGTTTCCCGTGTGCAGCCAAGCCAAAGAGCATGCATGCACGCTCACACCATACAATCATGTACATAAAGAGTTAGTCGCTCTTTCCATTGTCCTTGTATTTACGAAACACGCGCCAAGTTCGTGAGCCAATGAACGAAGTGGATTCTGTTCCTGCCCGTCGTCACTTGACGACGGGCAGTGGATCCAGTTCCATCACCTTTGTCAGGCTTTGAGCAGGCAGGACCGCACTTTCCAGCCCGTGCAGTTTGATCTGTCATTGGTCGACTCCAAGGCGACAATCACGTGACATACGGGAAACGTAGGTTGCCATGGTAGTTTGTGTGTGTCAGTAGAAAAATGCGTAGAAAATACCGGTATTTTGTGGACTCCCGGCCTTTTTGTGGTAGTGATAGCGACTACGAGGTGATTCGTCATTATTTAACACGAAAGTAAAAAAGTCTTCCGTAGGGTTCGAGGTGCGAATCTTTCCATTTCTTCCTCCAAAAATGTAATACTGATGTCCTTAGATTGCAATGGTGGGTTGTTCATGCACATAATCCTTGGTGTTGGGAAGCAGGGGGCAGTTGAAAAATGGCAATTTTTCCGCATATTATTTGTTGTGGTCATTTCTTAACATCATGGTAAAATAAGCCTTAGCAGTACAATTTCAAGTCAGTTTTCAATAGAAAGAGACCCTACGTATCCAGGATGGTCCAGCATGACTGGATCAAGATCATGTTGATCCAAATACAAGCCATTCAAGCTTGCCTGATAGCAGTAGGTGTATCACCCTGATTTTATTGGAAAGGCTTCCTGTCTGAAGCCTTTCCATACTGGTACTCGATGTTCCAGTTTTGTGACACGAGAATGGCACGAGAATTAGTGTACCGCTGAGTGTACCGCTATACACGTGGTCGACACGTAGTCGACACGTTGTTGATACTTTTTTGACACGTGACCCCGTCAACGGTCTGCTTTGTGCCAATGCCACTCGGTAAACGCCGATGTCGCGTACGACAAAGACGACTATCCCGTACGCGAAATAGTTGAGAATTGCATGACGTGGACCTGACGGCAAGGACAACTGCGAGGAGGCCCCTTTCGGTACCCCTGACGGGAAGGAGAACTGCAGAAGTCGACGAAGTCGAACGAGGAGGTCCCTTTTCCGTACCCCATACTGCAAAGTGCCATTGGTGGATACCTTGTGCACCTGGAACGACCCCTTAAACGCTGTCGCGGCGACTATCCCGTACGCGAAATAGTTGAGAACTGCTGACGTGGACCTTTTGCACCTGGAACGGCCCCGTAAACGCTGTCGTGTCGGCGGAGTGAATGTGCAGGGTACTAGGGTCAGGGAGTAGTAAAATACAGGGAGGTGACACGAGCATGTACGGCCAGTTTGACACCGTTTTCACCCGGCGGGTGAGATTGGGGTACTATGGGTACCGAAGTGTGTAGACACGCGCGCGGATCAGGATTCTCCTGATCAGGGAGTAGTAAAATACCTACCGCCAAAGGGACTCATACTGCAACCCGTAGAAACTCAGCGCTGAGAATTTCCAACAATTGTCTGCCTTCACAAAGTTTGGTAGTCGACCAAACTACCACTATGTCAGGATAGAAGTCCAGCAAGAGTGGTATCACTTTGGGAGATATCCCTGCGTGCCGTAGATTTTTCCTGTATCGATACAAGCTGTTTACGACGACGTAGCCCGCATTTCAATCCTTGACAAACTTAGGAACATTTCATTCCGAAAAGTGAACTCCCGAATCTCTAGCATACCATAATATGAAATGCTCATCATCACAAAGAAGGTAGAGAAGTACTGGTTGATCACAACTGAGGAGAAATTAGTGCCGATCATGTGGTGTCCTGGAGATTTTTTCGACTTCGAAATCGGTGCACTCGCTTTTCATCTCCAATCGTACACGTATTGTTCTCAAGGAAATCACCTTCGTTCTATTGCTCCATGCCGTCGATCGGGACGAATTTCGGAAGGGTGGTACCTTTACATATGACGATGACACAGATGTATCACAAGAGCAAAACAAATGCTGTTCCATGAGATGGATAGGCCTTTTCACAGAATTAGTTCTTCAACAAATACTCAAGATTGATTCAGCAGATCATCTTTTTTTGCGAAAGAAAAAAAAACAAGCGCGAGGCACCCATCAAAAATCACGATTAGTGGCGTGTCACCTCCCTGTATTTTACTACTCCCTGCTAGGGTGAAAAGAATTGCTGCAAAGACGTCCCCTCTACTAGGCTCTAGGCCTTTGCCTTTGGAGACATCGTCGGCGAACCGAATGCGCAGGGCGAAAAGAATTGCTGCAAAGACGTCCGCTCTAGGCCTTTGGAGACATCGTGGGAACTCCTTCCGGTACTATACAAACTGCTGACGTGGCCGTGGACATGTACATGGAGAGTCATGGTGGGACTTCATGTACATGGATACATGGTGGGAATTCCTTCCGGCACCCCCGTACCGCAAAGCCAACGGTGGGGAAGGAGAAGTGCAGACGTGCAGGAAGACGAACGAGGAGGAACTAGGACGAGCGAGCAATGGCAGGACTAGCTGGACCGTAAGTAATAGCTGAATTGTGCATGACAACTTGACATCCATGCGGCACTCGCCACTTGCCACTGCATATTTCTTTTCCACTAACAATGTCTCTCTTCTGCCCCCTGTGTGTCCACGGCCCTGTTGCTGAATTGGCCCGATGAATCGAATGTCTTCCGCAGCTGGAACGGCCCCGTGAACGCTGTCGCGTCGGCGACTGAATGCGCAGGAGGGAAAATATTGCTGCGAAGACGTCTCCTCTAGACGACGGTAAGGCACCCCATTGATATGTTGCCAGTGTGTGCCAGGGTATCGCGCGATGGTGAATGAGGAATGATGAAGGGTACGGTGGGACTGTAGACCTGTTACCTTCTACTAACACGTTATCAGGTGGAGAGTGTCTTGTACTCACGTTATCAGGTCGAGAGCGTATTGTAGTCACTCTCTCCATTCCTGTACTTCATTACGTTTAAGGTGTACGTATAACTTCTCAAAAAAATTTAATGGTCTACAGTCGTGTCGGAAGGGTACGGTGGGACTGTAGACATGTTACCTTCTAACACGTTATCAGGTGGAGAGTGTCTTGTACTCACGTTATCACTATATCAGGTCGAGAGCGTATTGTAGTCACTCTCTCTATTCCTGTAGTTCATTACGTTTCAGGTGTACGTATAACTTTTCCAAAAAATTTAATGGTTCACGTCTTCAGATAGAGAGCGTATTGCACCCACTGTCTAGTCTCTGTAGTGCATTGAGATTTTGTTGATCGAACATGAAATGGATACACAGACAAAGCCAGGCCAAGTACATGGCGAGATGTCGCCAGAAGAACGTCTTCAGGTAGAGAGCGTATTGCACCCACTGTCTAGTCGATTTTGTGGATCGCACATGAAATGGATACACAGACAAAGCAGGCCAAGTACATGAGAGAGTGGACGATGTGCAGATCGACACGGCCTGCGGGTACTTCATTAAAGTTACCCGTGACATAACTAGGATAAAAGTTAATCACTGCAAAAACATTGCCAAGTATGTGAGCACTTTGGACTTGACAGTAGAGTGCACGGGCGACGCTGACAAAACATACGGCGGTGACTGTCACTATCAAGACAGCAGGGCACATCGCACACAGCATCGCAGATCGTGTCGAATTGCGCATCATAATATTGCAAAATTGCTCCTGTGCATGCAAGTGGATTTCATTGCACTTCTCAGTTTGGGAAATGCTCGATTATGACAATTCTGCGTGTGAGTGCACTAGCCCTGAACAGACATGTAGGTGAACCGTTTGTGGTGTCTCATAGCCTACCTCACGACCTTCTGCTTTCTTTCTTCATCACTTGTATCTTGCAGGTATATCATCCCGTGACGACCACATTGAAGTCTGAATTTGAAGTGTGAAGATGCTTCAGCAACCACATCGTACTTTTCCATTGCTTTCATTGTGCTTCTACTGTGCATGTGTGTAACTTGTGGGGTAAACATGTGATGACATTGTATGCTGGCGACACGGTCAGATGTCCATGCGTCTAACGTACACCTGCATGTTATGCATTGAAAAGGGTTTGCCACTTGCAATCCTGGGACGAGTATCAGGTCCGCTTTGTCCTGTGTGGGCTGTATCAGATTGCTGTTCACTTCTCTATCTGTTGGATATGTGACTTTCTGCAAGTTTCTGGTGTATGATGGCCACGTCCTTGCTTGTCACTTTGTATGATATTACATTCTGTATTCGCTGCTTCCATGGCATGGTCTGCAAACTACAATCCTTGGGCAAATGTCATGTTTGCTATGTTGTGCTTTGGCCGTCAGCTTGTATACACGCTGTAGTTGAATTATTTTTGTTTCACAACTGACTTCCTCAAGTACGGTGGCCACTGCTTTGCATGGCATTATACATGAAGAATTTCCTGTTTGTGTCGTGTGCATGTGCGTATGTGTGCGTGGCCACGTGTGTGTGCCGTGTGCATACACATGTTTGTGTAGTTGGGGTGGGGAGGCGGAACGGAAAAAGAGCTGAAATTATCCATATAAAAATCGCTCTGTGAGCGGTTCTGAAAAACCTTTACTGGTACTGCCCCGTCGTAAAAGTAAGAAATTAGAACTGGCCCATTGTCCCCCCAAATGCGAACTGATCCACCTAAATCGCGAATGACGGGACCCGAACGCACCAGTAGCACGAGGTTCCTACCTGTGGATGCAGATGGGGACGTTGGTCCGGACCATAGGCCATGTACTGTACTAGCGGTAGGCTTCCCTATCATAATAATAAATTCTACTGCTACTACTGGTGTTACCCTATGATAATTGCCGTGATCCTGTGCCCTCCCGACCTCGTGCTACTGGTGCGTTCGGGTCCCGTCATTCGCGATTTAGGTGGATCAGTTCGCATTTGGGGGGACAATGGGCCAGTTCTAATTTCTTACTTTTACGACGGGGCAGTACCAGTAAAGGTTTTTCAGAACCGCTCACAGAGCGATTTTTATATGGATAATATGCAATTGTGATCAACATCTGTTAGTAAATTCAGTAATGGCCAATGTTTGGCCATTACCAGGGCCAACACACCCCATTCCTCCTTCCCGGGCGTCGTTTCCAGTATGTATCTATCATGTGCTTCCTTTTCAGCTAAATATATTGTCACTGGAGGTTGAAACCAGCGGCTATGACTCTCTTATACTCTATTTTATCGTAAACATCGCGCACATGCAGACTGAAAGCTCTTGCAATGTCACTTCCTGAAGGAATATCAGTCTCAATTTTGGAGGCGAACTTGACAGAACATTGATAATGGCAATGGCAAAAAGAAATTTGACGTGACTCTTTGCAGGCGCTGGCAATGAGATATTTTACCGATTTGTTAAGAAATGACGCAATGTTAAAAAATTACGAATCACCTCGTAGTGTAGATCCAGATCCGCGGCTAGCTGTCATCAGATCATGGTCATGATCTGAGCTGGCCTGGTTTCAACGTGACGTTTGAAGTAAGTAAAAGTATGCGCTCAAGATCTGACACGTAGAGATCTACAACAAGGACGCGGGACGACACGTGGCAGTGCAGGGCATGCAAAACAAGAAGGCAAAGCTACCTACAAAGTACAAAGACTGCAAAATGAGTAAGAAAATCCAGATTCCACACACAACAAGCACACGTGAAGAGGAGCAGTGTTTGTTTGTGCTAGGATCAGTAAATTAAAAATTGTTTTTGCTTGGTTGGATTGGAGGTGTGCACGCATGTGATGGTACGGTACGGTGTTGCTACGGCAATGTTGTGATATTTTTGCGTATAAAGCTTTAAAGATCAACATTATTTTGAACTGAAGCTGTGCACATGTGAGAGCTTCGTGTTCGAATTCCTGGTTGGTACGATATAAAGCAAGCTCAGAATGGATGCTCAACTCCTTGCACAATTCAGTGCAATGGGAACCACTGATCGTGAAGTACTGGTCAAAGATTTTCAATTCTATGTCGGTGGGAACGTGGACAAGCAGAGCTGTGTGTTTTTCCTAGAAATGAACAGTTGGAATCTACAAAATGCTGTCGGTGCCTACTTCGAGTACCAGGCTAAAAGCGAGTCTCTGCCCAGCATGGCATTGTTGGCTGATATGACGGTTGGCGAAGGAGAGTCAGTTGCTCCGGAGAAGCTGTTTACCAAGCTATGGCGATTGCGCAACAATGGCATCAGCAGTTGGCCAGAGGGTTGTTACCTAACTTTTGTTCGGGGTGATAGCATAGGCCCTTGCACTAGGGTCAATATGCCCCCATTGGGCAGGAACGTCATGGCTGACGTTCGAATTTCTATGCTCGCTCCACGTGATAGCGGACATTATTGCAGCGAATGGAGAATGTGCATGGCGGATGGTACTTTCTTTGGTGACACAGTGTGGGTAATAGTACAAGTAGCTGATGATGGCTTACTGGACTTGACTCAACAGATGTCATCATTAACAACCAGTGCAGAAGAAGAGCCACCTGCAGTATTTGCTTCTGTAACATTGGTGGAGAATGCCGCATGCGACCAGTCGCAAGCCGTGTCGCTTATGGCATTGCAACCTACAGATCTCGTAGGACAATTGCCTACTGTAGACTTAAGCCAAGTTGAGCAGGACCTGTCCGCATTTAATGTATGACGAAGACGCTCAAACGCAATGTGTACTTGCGTCCCACAATTACAGCAGCAGCAGCCTGCCGTAGTAGTAGTAGCTATCGGTAAGTGGACCCAGAACTTGTAGTTTGCAAGAGTAGTCCTTCCAGCCCTCTCCTCTCGTGTCCTGCTAGTCCACTTCTCCTCTCATACATAGCTACCCCCAGGTAGTGATCTGCCCTACTGCCGTATCCTTACATTCAAGAATGATGTTGCGGCATCAGCCATGGTCAACATGAGGCTATTCTCCCGTGCATCATCTCTTTCCGGTGTCTAGTAAACTCTGGCTTGATCCTAGTGCTTGAAGACTAATCCAGCCATGTACAATTAACGTCATACTCATCATGAAAACTCCTAATGCTGTCATAAAACTAGGGAAATTCTGAAAAACATGAGAATACTCGTGATCTCATTTCGCGTGCCTTCCGAACCATCAAATTTAGGAAGTTTATAATATAACTGGAACTGAAAGACTCCCTTTTGGATACGTTTGTGAAATATGCAACTGCCTCAAGTCCATGTATTGAAAGTCTATTATATTTTGTCTACTAGGTTTTTTTTATGCTGTGCTAGTTTGCTGAGCTGATGTGTCCTCCCTCCTCTGCGCCCTTCGCTTTCGGCCTATATATCGAGCGGAACTTGCTGTGTGTGTGTGTGTATGAATGTTTGTGTGTGTGTGTGTGTGTGAGAGTGTGTGCGTGTGTATATATGAGTGTGTGCGTGTGTGTGTGTGCGTGTGTGTGTGTGTGCGTGTGTGTGTGTGTGTGTGTGTGTGTGTGTGTGTGCGCGCGTATATATATGTGTGTGTGTGTGTGTGTGTATATATGTGTGTGTGTGTGTGTGTACCGGTACGTGTATGTGTGCTGCCAAGTCCTGGCCCGCGCTTGCCTTCCGTTTGGCGTTGCTAGTGCACCTGTCTGTCGCTCTGTAGGGTCTGTGTGCTGTGTTCTCACTGAGAGTGTGGTGGACTGTGTTCTCTATTCTCTGCTTATTTCATGCTACTTCACAGTGCCTGATTTGCGTGTTACTTTTCACTGGTATCTGGTGCACAGGTGTTCGCTAGTGCCTATCTTGATTCCTCCGCGGAATCCTTTCTTTCCTACCTTATATTTTAAAGAATTCTCTTCTCATAACGTCTGGAGTATGTGTCTGCGGCTTTGTGTGTTTATCGTGTATGTGCGTGTGTGTGAGTTGAGTTGAAATAAGTGACAGATTTTTTTTCCTCTGCCTTCTACAGGTAGTTTTTGGGCAGAGCCAGCCTGGGTAGCTAGAACATACGATAGGTTGCGCTGAGCAGGACGACCTACATCTTGCCGTTGCGGCCGAGGAATAAATCAGTGTTGACACGATGGTCACTTCCAATGTGGCCACTCGAGTCGTTCGCCTGCAAACCCCCGCTTAGTGTTTAGCTCGCAACGTGCACCAGCAACTCGGAGATTTGTGCTGTCCATGGGGATGTGGAACGTCAGGACTTTGGTTGACGTGGACGGCAAATTGAATACCTGAGTCTACTGACTTTGGTGACTTGGTCACGTATCCCGAATGCCAGACTGTATCCCTCCTCGTCAGCTGCTGTGTGGTTCGTTGCCGTCCCAACATCAGCTGCACGGACCCCGTAAGCCCTGGAAGGACACAGCGATGACCGACTTGGTGGCTGTTGGTGTCCTTCTGGACCAGCAGCTCAGTACCATTGTCCAGGATCAGGCCGGCGGGTTACCTGCCGTGACGCTATCATGCTGTCCCTGTTACTGGCTGTATAAAAGCCATGTGATACGTGTGAACGCAGTTTTCGACGTCAACAAGATTTTTCGATGCATAAGTGTAACGCTGTTCGCGCAGTCTGTGCACAATGAGTCCGACATTCCCACACCTCCTGGTCTGCCCCATATGGGCCTAATACCCCCCTTCCCGGCCACATTAGCCAGTCATGGCATTGGAAAAGGTGTGTGGGGGGGGGGGGGGACGTGGGCCGTTGGGCGGTTCAATAGCCAATCTTCCGGGGAGACCCACGTAACCAGTTTTGGCAGTGAACAACAAGTACAAGCTAGTGTGTGTATGTCTGTGCGCGTGTGTGTTGTGTACTGTGCGCGTGTGTGTTGTGTACTGTGTGTGTTGTGTACTGTGCGCGTGTGTGTTGTGTACTGTGTGTGTTGTGTACTGTGTGTGTGTTGTGTACTGTGGCTGGTAACTGCATGGGTGTGACGTGTACATGCTACTGTAGCTCTGGCCTGTGAAACTCTCTCCGATAAACAAAACAGCAGTAGCTCAGCATGCACCATACAACCCTACTGCCTAGTACTGGCTAGCACACATCCCTCCAGCACTGCCAACACTGATCTATACTCTTGAGCCGACGTCCTGCTTATTGGATTTTTTCAGAGAGAAAAGCCTCTTGTATGGGCAAAACTTACTGAAAACAATGTTGCACATGTACATACGGATGTCAAAACTAAAAAAAGTAAAAAAAAATGTTTAAAAAAGAGCGAACAGTGACGGTTGTTCTGTAATACATGTATTGGATTGGGACGACCTGTCCATCCAATTATGATGTGTAAGATGCAGTGTTCCACACAGTGCAATAAAAACATGACAGATCTGTAGCATGGAAAGAATTTAGCCTCAGTGGGAAAGTACATTGATTTGTAGATTACGTGTCACCAGCAACACCACAACACTGGTAGGGAAGGGACAGAAAACCTAAAGAAAACAAGCAAGTACATGTAATTACATGTACTGCGTCTACCATCGCTACACTGTAGACCTGTGGATAGGATGGAAGTCAAAAGTGAAAAGAGGATGCTAAATGTAAGCAGCTAAAGAATTGCACTGCGTTTGGCCAGCCAAAAACATTACTAAAATACCCATGGTCCACATGTGTGTTACTGCCTTACTGGCGATGACGCCTGTTGGGAATTCCCTAGTAAAATAAGAAAGAAAGAAAAAATACTGGCTAACACTGCTACAGCTCATCTCAGCAGCAGACTTACAGAAACCCTAGACTAGTGACAGTAGTGTGGAGAACAAGTTAGATAGAAGTGCTGCAGGAAACACACATCCTAGGGATAAAGCTTTGAATAAAAAAGGCAAAATAAGCAAGGGCAGAGCGACACAGGCATTTTGTATGTTATTCAGAATATGACACTGGACTTTGTTGTCAGTTAGACCAGTGCTCTGCAAGTAGTAGTACAACATGGTCTGTGACATAGCCTGCAACAATAAAAACCTAACACAGTACCTAGGAGACAATAATCAAACAACTTTGCAGATCACATGAGCGAGATGGGATGCAAGATTAGGAAAACAAGGAGATTTGTTTGGAGAAGGAACCACCAACCTACATGTACACTACCTGAAAGAGAAAATAGAAAAATAAACCAAAATACTAATAAGCTAGAGAATGCGGACAAAGGAAAAATATCAGATTCACGACAAACCAAAACGAACGCACACCACCCAAACACATGCGCGTGCACACACATACACACATGCGCGCGCGCGTACACACACACACACACACACACACAAGAGCGGGACTACATCCTGCAGACAATACCTTCAGTAGGTATATTGGATAGTGGCTGAGCTACGTTATCCTAGCTGCCACGTGTGCCACCGCTACAAAGAACCTCTGATAGCTGCAAGAGCAGATACAGCTGAACACTAGGTGATGGGTAGAGATCTTAGTAAAAGCTTTGCGTGACTGTGAGGTCAGAAGCTGTCAGATCAATACGTCGGTTACATTGACGATGGCGAGCTTGATCCAGCAACATGTTGAGCATGAGGTAGCCCTTGCCGGATGCAACCAGGCGATCGGCAGCATCACGTGCATCGCGCAGTGTTTGTTTGTCCTAAGCACACGTGCACACGTACACACATACACACGTACACACACACGTACACACACACACGTACACACACACACACACACACATGTACACACACATGCACACACACACACACACATGTACACACACACACACATACACATAAAACCATGTTCAATGTCTTCGTACTGTAGAACCTTCCTTATTACAGGAGAATGTCTGGCTGAGGGCGTGCAATACTATATATGCACACGTGTGCATTTTGTAGTTGGTACAAACAGCAAGTGTTCTAGTTGAGATCTAAGTGGTTCCTGACAGGGCAGCTACACATACAGTCAACTTTGCCAATAACCACACTCGGCGGGGCATCAGAAAAGTGTCCTTATTCGCAAAGCGTCCTTATACCCGAAGTCTCATTATATGTATACAGTCAGATGGGACTTTGCTCTGGGCATGAAAAGTCTGTCGTTATTCGCGAATTGTCGCTATATCCGCAGTCGTTATTAGCGAAGTTGACTGTACTCAGCACAGGTACTGCCAGCCCATACATACTAGTAGGCCATAGCCTCTAGCCAGGTTTTTTAACACACACACAAACACACACACAACCATGCACACATCCAACAATGCGAGGCGTAACCTCAGTGACTCACAATGGATGCCTTGAGGGAAGCCAAGACTCCCTTGGCATGGGTAGAAAACTGCTTGAACAAATCTGAAACACCCAGGCGCTTTAGCTTGATCAGTTTGTTCGCCTCTGCCTCGACAACTGCTATGATACGACAGATAGTATTGACAGCTGAGCTTGAACCATACTGTGCAGGCGAGGTGCAGATTTCTGCAGCAAACTCTTGCATTCGTGACAAGTCCTGAAGCACAAAGCCAACAGACAGAGACCATCAAAGAACCATCAGTGATAATTATAGTAGCAGTGGTGAGGCTTCCTGCAGCTTCATTCATAAAAAAAGGTTTCAGAGCAGACTCGCTCTCTTCCCATTCACTCTGCAAACTCGAACTCATTACCTGATGAGGGCAATTTTGCCGAAACGTTGTAAAAAATTGATCAAATGAGTTCGAGTTTGCAGAGTGAATGGGAAGAGAGCGAGTCTGCTCTGAAACCATGTTTTTAGTGATAATTATGTTACTTCAAAGTGGCAAAGGGCAGTATACATGTACTGGCTTTTGGAAAGTTCATTTTTCATTGCTATCAGGTTCGGCCTCATTTTCTCTGTGCTGCGCTGATGAGTCCACAAAGGACGAAACATTTCTGTCCGCAGATTGATTGAGTGTACCGTGTTGTATGTACATGTATACTGCACACACACACATACACACACACACACACACATACACACACACACACACATACACACACACATACACACACACACACATACACACACATACATACACACACACACACATACACACACACACACACACATACACACACACACACACACATACTGTTCACGTTGCATTATTGTATTGAGCAGTGTTTTGATGGAGGTGTGGGTGAGTAATGGGTGAGTAATGGGTGAGTAATGGGTGAGTAATGGGTGAGTAATGGGTGAATCCCGACACACTGAGTGTGTGTGTGTGTGTGTTGCATTCACTGCTTCACTCACAGTGGTGGCACCCTCCAGTTCGGAGATGAGATCGTCCTGCAGGCACACCGCTGCCACTTCATCGAGCATGAGAGAAGCCCCGTTAGCAAGGTGCAGTCTCCACTGTTCACCCGTAGCTCCACCACTGTTGCCTAACATGATGGACAGCTTCAGTGGCACAGGCAAACATGCTACCACCGCAATCATAGCCTGCAACACAACAACCAAAGAACCAAGAAGTGCAAAAGTGAGAACTTCAGAGCTAGTGAACCAACACTTCTGCCAGTACAGGCGCACATCGTGTACCACAGTAGCAGCACATCGTATACCACAGTAGCAGCACACACTGCATGTACACAACATGTACTACAGACAAGACATTCAATGACCGGGAGTTGATCCAAACAGATGCATGTATGCACTGCAACTACATGAAGGGTGTATTCTACTTATTCACAAAAGCGAACAAGTACAATGTATACGAAGGCAATGAAATCGTTGTTGTACAGATGCAACGTCACGTGTCAAGTATTCCCTCCAGCATAAGACAACTGAATACATAAGTACAGACCACCTTATAGGGCACAAATGATCCATATGATAATTAATAATATGGATAGGCAATACTAACCTACCTACACCTTGGTCACTTTAACTTACATGTACACTATTCAAGTATACTACAGTTCATACAGTGGATACAGTGGATACAGTGGATACAGTGGATACAGTGGATACAGTGGACATAGTGGATACAGTGGATACAGTGGACATAGTGGATACAGTGGATACAGTGGACATAGTGGATACAGTGGATACAGTGGATATAGTGGATACAGTGGAAACAGTGGATACAGTGGATACAGTGGAAACAGTGGATACAGTGGACATAGTGGATACAGTGGACATAGTGGATACAGTGGATACAGTGGACATAGTGGATACAGTGGATACAGTGGATACAGTGGATACAGTGGACATAGTGGATACAGTGGATCAGGATCACATTTGCACATTGGAAAAAAAACCAAGTCAACTGCCCAGAGCACACCGCCTTGGTTATAAGAGCAGAACTTGTGCTGGGATTGCACCATTCAACAGCTTGCAAGGCTGAAGAATTGACCGTCACTAATCAGCCTGGTCTACACCATACAGCTATCTGAAGTGACTTTTTCTGGCCAGTGAATCCCTATTTTCTTTTTTTCTTTTTTTTTTCCCACACACACATCACACCACATACTCCGGCATGCACTGGCTGTTGGTAACCACCCAGGAGAATGAAAGAAAAGTCAGGAAGAGTCTGAGAAAGAGAAGAAAGACGTGTGTGACCATAATCGTCGGGAATCGAACCCGCAACCTATCGATTGGAAATCGCTGCACATACCACTGCAACATATGGGACACACACACACACACACACACACACACACACACACACACACACACACACACACCCATACGCACCCCCCCCCCCCCCCAAACACCCACCTACAAACACACATCACACACCTGGCCAAAATTGGAGCCGATGGGCACCTCGCTCATTCGTAACTTGTGACCAGTATCATCAGCTCCCAGGAAGCTTGCGTTGATGGGGTGATTGCAGACACCTTCGATGATATGAAGTTTGGCCGGCCGAGCCAGCGGCAGTCGACGGATATCAACCTGACCATACGAGTATCTACAAAACCAAACGTCACACAAACAACCTGCACAACGTTATCAAACTAGCAAGTGTAATATAGTACGGAGGTTAAGCAAGACGAATTTCGCGTTCGAGTTTGCACTCTAATGAAAGACGAACTGCCCCGGCACTACGCCACGGACGCGAACGGCAATATCGCACATGTCGAGATACACGGATTCTGTGAGGTGTCCGAAAGAGCCTACGCAGCAGCAATCTACATTGTGTTCATGACAGAGGTGGGCATGCCAGTACAGCTAATCGCTGCAAAGACTCATGTTGCGCCGCTGAAGCAACAGACCATTCCCCGTCTCGAGTTGCTTTCAGCACTGGTATTGGCTCGCCTGATCATCAACGTTGGCAGATCTGAAGAATGTGAAGATAGATCAGATTTTTTTTACTGAATACCACAGTACCAGCAGATGCTGCACAGCGGGGGTGGTGGCATATTGGATTCACTGCTGGTCAGACTCCCAAGTGGCACTGGCGTGGATAGCTGGAGTGGAGCAAACTTGGAAGCAGTTTGTTGAGAGCTGGGTTACAGAGATCCGACGCCTCGTTCCGACGTCCTGCTGGAGCTACTGCCCAACATCTTCAAACCCAGCCGACCTGCCGTCACGAGGAGTGAAGCCCAGTGAGCTCACCAGTACCATCTGGTACACTGGTCCGAAGTGGCTACACGAGCCACAACCCCGAGCAGAAGTCGACAGCGGCTCAGCAATATCGCAGAGCGAAGAAGTCGAGAGAGAGCGGAAAGCAACACCTACCACGGTCATGGCAGTTGGCTGCACCTCGCACAGTAGCATCGAGAAGGTCATCGATGTGAATCGCTTCAGTTCACTAAGCAAACTGCTGCGTGTGACCGCTTACGTCCTGAAGTTCACAGAGCTGTTGAAGCGTCGCAGCAAGACCACACATCTGTCGGCGAAGGATCTCCACAGAGCACATACACTGTGGATGGTCAACACTCAACAGGATCTGTCCAAGGACAAGAAGTACCCTGGTTGGTCTAAGGAGTTCGGCCTTTTCACCGACGAGAGTGGCGTTCTACGATGTGGCGGACGGCTGCAAAACGCCGGACTGTCGCACGATCAAACACATCCGATCTTGCTGAACGCACATCATCCGATCTTGCTGAACGCATATCATCCGATCTTGCTGAACGCACATCATCCGATCTTGCTGAACGCACATCATCCGATCTTGCTGAACGCACATCATACGTTCACACGACTAGCCGTCCTGCAGGCTCATGTCGCTGTATGTCACAATGGTGTCAAGAAGACATTAACCAAGCTGAGTGATCACGTTACTGGATCATTCGTTGTCGGCAATTTGTGCGAAAGATTGTAGGCCAATGCACAGTTTGTCGACGTCTCGAGTCGAAGCCGTACGCTCCGGAAGATCCACCTCCCCTGCCGGATTTCAGGGCCAAGGCGGACTTCCCCCTCAGCTACGTCGGTGTGGACTTCGCAGGGCCATTGTTCATCAGAGAAGGAGCAGACACCAAGAAGGTGCATATCGCGCTTTTCACCTGCGCCGTCAGCCGAGCACTACATCTGGATCTTAGGGGCTCCCGTAAGAAGACCATAGGCCTGTGGGAAACACCCTAGTAAAATAAAAGTTAATAATAATCTTGTGACTGACTTTACAAACTTCAACTGTAATACTGCAGTGACTTGGTGCAACGTGAGAGCATCTTGGGTTATCTTTACAGAACAAAAACTGTAACTTGTCCTAGACAAAGGAATGCAAGAACCCAAGACCCAAAAACGACAAGTGGAGACAAGCACCAGGAAAATAACACGCCAGAAAGCCGTGTGCCATACATGAAGGCCATGGAAACGTCGTAAGCGTGCTATGGAGCAAAGGTAAGTAAAATACTTCAGAAAACATGATGGAGAGAAGACTATATAATCAATTTCTTGGTGCGAACCATTAGTTTGTGACAATAATTATTGTACTTGCATTCTACAAGTAAATGCGTGCAAATATCTAACAACAACCATACGATGTTCCACACTCGCTCCAGATGAGAGTTTACAAGTAGAATTTAGCATACTACATGTACAGGACTTATTCTTACAACAGCGTGATGATAATTGAGTACCGACCATGGTACAATGTGATACTTTCATCTAAAACAGAATATTGCTTCAATTCTATAAAGCGCCGGCGTCAATCAGTTGCTGTCTGGCTTTATTAGCCGACCGGGCACCATCTCTCTTGGGCCGCGTTGCGAAAGAAAAATGCAAAAGTTTGCGATTCAGTTCACAAACAAAAAGTGTTTGTGAACTCAAACGTGAAATTTGTCTTGCTAAACCTCTGTACTATCCAGTGTACAGCAGTGCTGTACTATCCAGTGTACTACGCAGTGCTGTTCTGGATTGTGGATTCCAACACTTTCAATTCATCCTCTAGGTTTCCTTCAACATACCGTATTTCCACAAATAGTAGGCCGGTCTACTATTTTTTCAACCTCGCCCTAACCCGGCCTTATAATCGAGGACGGTCTTGTATTCGATGATGGTCTTTTATTCTTTCAACCCAGTTTGACCCTGGTCTTCTATTTCTCGCCACACATTTTTCCCCCGTTCTTCCATTTTCTTCTACACAGTTTGAGCACGGTCTTCTATTTTTTCCCACAGTTTGAGCACGGTCTTCCATTTTTAACACAAGAACAAAGACTCATTTAGTACGCCCGGTCTTCTAATCGGAGACGGTCTTTTATTTTTTCAATCGCCCCCTGCCCCGGCCTTGTATACGAGGAAGGCGTTGTATACGAGGACAGCCTTTTATTTGCGGAAATACGGTATCTGAAATATGCAGATCTTTCTTTTCTGCATCCCTGGGTAACACAGTTCATTTCACCTGGAGCCTGGTAAGTATTTAGTATTGACAGTCGTTAAACTGTTGACATTTGTGTACATGTACAGTGTGGTAAGTAGTGAGCAGCAAGACCGACATCAACAACACATACAGTTGTACACTACTTGCCTCAGGAAGCCTTCAGCCTTCTGGAAGCTCTGTGTTCGCTGGCACAAGTAGTGAACAAAGGGTGCGGACGCGTTGAACTTCTCCAGCAGCTGCTTCTCACGCCTAGCAGAAGAGAACAAACGCAATGATCAGTACATGGCGATCAGTACATGATGATGATCAGTACATGATGATGATCAGTACATGACGATCACAAGAGTGACAGAACAACGAGTACGAGTAGTTCCGCATGATGACATTCTATGCTCTTTTGCAGCAGGACATCAACCATACTACATGAACCATTACAGGTATGTATTGGAGAACACAACACAGTTCAGTAGTACAGGTGGAATCCTGATAATTCGAATATGGCTTAATTCGAACATACCGCTTAATTAGAAGTTTTTCCAGGACCGATTTCTGTCAATACGATTCCCACATAAATTTTTCTGATAATTCGAACCTCAAACCGGACATGTCCAGTAGTTCCACGGATTCCACTTACATAGGAAATGTGTGGGATTTGTGCTGATAATTCCAAGTTAGCAAAGTGTAATTCGAAGTTCACTGTACACTGTACTGGTCAGTTCAGTTTGCATGAGCAGGCTGTGCCTGTCAGTTCAGTATCCGTGAGATCTGTGTCTAAGGTCCATAGCGCAACTCTGCGTGACCATGAGAGCATTTTGACATACATATTGTGTTGTGGGTTCATGTTTGGATAATTAGAATGTCCGGATAATTAGAGGTTTTTTCTGGCATTTGGAGGTTCGAATTATCAGGATTCCACCTGTAGTAGCAATGACACACGCACACACACGTAATCATTGTACACTGAATCTGATGTGGAGTACCGATGGAGCACTGACACCAAAGCACGGATCACACAGTAACAACGAGAGGGAATCAATACCATGCACTGCACTGTTGATCTAGAACACAACAACGAGAGGGAATCAATACCATGCACTGCACTGTTGATCTAGAACACAACAACGAGAGGGAATCAATACCATGCACTGCACTGTTGATCTAGAACATCATGATTGCAAATGTGATTAGAAATCCTATCACATACTTGAGATAGGCCGGCTTGCCAATGCAGGCAGAGCCCGTCGGACGCAGCAAGTGACGGCCGGCATACTCAGTCTCGCCTATCGGCACTGACTTAGAGACCACACAGGAGTGACGGCAGAAGTCAAGTGCCGTCCGTGCCTTGTCGGCATGTGCAGGTAGCAGCATGAGTAGTGAAGATCCAATGTCAATCGGAATGGGTTGTTGATAGGTCTCGCCGTAGAAATGCTGGGCAATGTCCATGGGATGCAGGAGCTGTGCATTGGCGTGCGGGTAGAGAATCAGACGACTGGCATAGCGACCCACCCAGCTAACCTGTGACAGACACATGCACACAAGACACACGCACAGACACACGGACAGATACACAGGTAGACATATAGACATACATACATACATATACATACATACATACATACATACATACATATACATACAGAGACACATAGACAGATACACATGCACACATCCAGACAGTAACAGACAAGCAGAGTAGTTGGAAGATAACAAGACGAGAGAGAGAGAGAGAGAGAGAGAGAGAGAGAGAGAGAGAGAGAGAGAGAGAGAGAGAGAGAGAGAGAGAGAGAGAGAGTGAGGGAGAGAGAGAGGGAGAGAGAGAGGGAGAGAGAGAGAGAGAGAGAGAGTGAGAGAGAGAGAGGGAGAGAGAGGGAGAGAGAGAGGGAGGGAGAGAGAGAGGGAGAGAGAGAGAGAGAATGTTGGATATGAGAGAAGAGAACATCAGCACACGATGGTAGTGGTGGTGTTGGTGATGTTTACCTCGTGTCTATTCCCAGTACGCATGTCCATGGAGAGGCCGTGATAGCGCTCCGTGTCCCAGAAATCCACTGTCAGATGAAAGCACTCCAGCAAGCGCTGCCACAAACAGAACTGATGTCGGTCAATGTGCTGATTGGTGACAAAGAGTACGTCGGACACTGGGTTGCTGCTCGGTACATAGAATGGCGATACGCGAATAGCCTCGTACGCATACTCGATAAACTTGCCACGCTGCAAACAAGCAACACAGGGGAAAACATAGAACCAAAAACAGTACAATGATCCGAATGCACTTTCAAGTACGTTGTGAATCAAGCATATCACAGAATGTATACGCATACCACAGAGTGTATACGCATACCACAGAATGTATACGCATATCACAGAGTGTATACGCATATCAGAGAGTGTGCAAGCAAATCACATAGTGTGCAAGCATGAGCAAGGTTGTCGTGGAGTGTGCAGTTCTGCAGCTTACAAGGAAGACATCTGCTTGCCAAATACACTTGTCGAAGAGCTCAGCACGGGATTCCATTTCTACATCCACTGTAAGAATCAAGGTTTCACCGGCACGGATGTGATGCACCTGCAATGCATACAAACATACATGTACACACACATGCACACACACACACACACACACACACACACATACACACATACACACACGTGTACACACACACACACACACACACACACACACACGTGTACACACACACACACACACACGTGTACACACACACACACACACACACACACAGTGACACACACACACACACACACACACACATTTAGGAGTGGCATTAAGAGCATTGCAACAATCTTGAAACTTGGAATAGATGTAGCTCTAGCAGGTAAACACATGCTAGAGACAATCATGCTAGAGACAAACATGGTAGAGACAATCATGGTAGAGACAAACATGGTAGAGACAATCATGGTAGAGACAAACACGGTAGAGACAATCATGGTAGAGACAATCATGGTAGAGACAAACACGGTAGAGACAAACATGGTAGAGACAAACATGGTAGAGACAAACATGCTAGAGACAAACATGGTAGAGACAAACATGGTAGAGACAAACATGCTAGAGACAATCATGCTAGAGACAAACATGGTAGAGACAAACATGGTAGAGACAAACATGCTAGAGACAAACATGCTAGAGACAAACATGGTAGAGACAATCATGGTAGAGACAATCATGGTAGAGACAATCACGGTAGAGACAAACATGGTAGAGACAATCATGGTAGAGACAATCACGGTAGAGACAATCATGGTAGAGACAATCATGGTAGAGACAAACATGGTAGAGACAAACATGGTAGAGACAAACATGGTAGAGACAAACATGGTAGAGACAATCATGGTAGAGACAATCATGGTACAGTCGACCTACCCTTATAACGATATTTGCGTCAAACCAATAAATATTGTTATAAGGGTAATATTGTTATAAGGGTAACTGGTTCATTTCATACACATACGTCATAATGCATGGATTTTGTTCATTTTTACACTCTTTATAGCATAACACTGACGTACATGCCCATTATGTACACAGCAAGGCGCCTACTGGTGCCCCCATTGCATTTCGTCATGTCCCAGCGACTTATCAAGTGAAGCTTGCCCTACCTGGATAGTAGTGGGCTCTACATATCCCCTGCTAGATATTGTTATAAAATGGAAAATGTCGATTGGTCAGCCCATTTTATATCGTTATAGGGGTAATATTGTTATAGCAATATTGTTATAGAGGTAAGGCATTGTATACACAAGTCAATGGAGTGATTTGGTTTGCCAGAAAAATATCGTTATAAGGGTAATATCGTTATAGAGGTTATCGTTATAAGGGTAGGTCGACTGTAGAGACAATCATGGTAGAGACAAACATGGTAGAGACAAACATGGTAGAGACAAACATGGTAGAGACAAACATGGTAGAGACAAACATGGTAGAGACAAACATGGTAGAGACAAACATGGTAGAGACAATCATGGTAGAGACAATCATGGTAGAGACAATCATGGTAGAGACAAACATGGTAGAGACAAACATGGTAGAGACAAACATGGTAGAGACAAACATGGTAGAGACAAACATGGTAAAGACAAACATGCTAGAGACAATCATGGTAGAGACAATCATGGTAGAGACAAACATGGTAGAGACAATCATGGTAGAGACAAACATGGTAGAGACAAACATGGTAGAGACAATCACGGTAGAGACAAACATGGTAGAGACAATCATGGTAGAGACAATCACGGTAGAGACAATCACGGTAGAGACAATCATGGTAGAGACAAACATGGTAGAGACAAACATGGTAGAGACAAACATGGTAGAGACAATCATGGTAGAGACAATCATGGTAGAGACAATCATGGTAGAGACAAACATGGTAGAGACAAACATGGTAGAGACAAACATGGTAGAGACAAACATGGTAGAGACAAACATGGTAGAGACAAACATGGTAGAGACAAACATGCTAGAGACAATCATGGTAGAGACAATCATGGTAGAGACAAACATGGTAGAGACAATCATGGTAGAGACAATCATGGTAGAGACAAACATGGTAGAGACAAACATGGTAGAGACAAACATGGTAGAGACAAACATGGTAGAGACAATCATGCTAGAGACAAACATGGTAGAGACAAACATGGTAGAGACAAACATGGTAGAGACAATCATGCTAGAGACAAACATGGTAGAGACAATCATGGTAGAGACAATCATGGTAGAGACAAACACGGTAGAGACAAACATGGTAGAGACAAACATGCTAGAGACAAACATGGTAGAGACAAACATGGTAGAGACAAACATGCTAGAGACAATCATGCTAGAGACAAACATGGTAGAGACAAACATGGTAGAGACAAACATGCTAGAGACAAACATGCTAGAGACAAACATGGTAGAGACAAACATGGTAGAGACAAACATGGTAGAGACAAACATGGTAGAGACAATCATGGTAGAGACAAACATGGTAGAGACAAACATGCTAGAGACAATCATGCTAGAGACAAACATGGTAGAGACAAACATGGTAGAGACAAACATGCTAGAGACAAACATGCTAGAGACAAACATGGTAGAGACAATCATGGTAGAGACAATCATGGTAGAGACAATCACGGTAGAGACAAACATGGTAGAGACAATCATGGTAGAGACAATCACGGTAGAGACAATCATGGTAGAGACAATCATGGTAGAGACAAACATGGTAGAGACAAACATGGTAGAGACAAACATGGTAGAGACAAACATGGTAGAGACAATCATGGTAGAGACAATCATGGTAGAGACAATCATGGTAGAGACAAACATGGTAGAGACAAACATGGTAGAGACAAACATGGTAGAGACAAACATGGTAGAGACAAACATGGTAGAGACAAACATGGTAGAGACAAACATGGTAGAGACAATCATGGTAGAGACAATCATGGTAGAGACAATCATGGTAGAGACAAACATGGTAGAGACAAACATGGTAGAGACAAACATGGTAGAGACAAACATGGTAGAGACAAACATGGTAGAGACAAACATGGTAGAGACAAACATGGTAGAGACAAACATGCTAGAGACAATCATGGTAGAGACAATCATGGTAGAGACAAACATGGTAGAGACAATCATGGTAGAGACAAACATGGTAGAGACAAACATGGTAGAGACAATCACGGTAGAGACAAACATGGTAGAGACAATCATGGTAGAGACAATCACGGTAGAGACAATCATGGTAGAGACAATCATGGTAGAGACAAACATGGTAGAGACAAACATGGTAGAGACAAACATGGTAGAGACAAACATGGTAGAGACAATCATGGTAGAGACAATCATGGTAGAGACAATCATGGTAGAGACAAACATGGTAGAGACAAACATGGTAGAGACAAACATGGTAGAGACAAACATGGTAGAGACAAACATGGTAGAGACAAACATGGTAGAGACAAACATGCTAGAGACAATCATGGTAGAGACAATCATGGTAGAGACAAACATGGTAGAGACAATCATGGTAGAGACAATCATGGTAGAGACAAACACGGTAGAGACAAACATGGTAGAGACAAACATGCTAGAGACAAACATGGTAGAGACAAACATGGTAGAGACAAACATGCTAGAGACAATCATGCTAGAGACAAACATGGTAGAGACAAACATGGTAGAGACAAACATGCTAGAGACAAACATGCTAGAGACAAACATGGTAGAGACAAACATGGTAGAGACAATCATGGTAGAGACAATCATGGTAGAGACAAACATGGTAGAGACAAACATGGTAGAGACAAACATGGTAGAGACAAACATGGTAGAGACAATCATGCTAGAGACAAACATGGTAGAGACAAACATGGTAGAGACAATCATGCTAGAGACAATCATGCTAGAGACAAACATGGTAGAGACAATCATGGTAGAGACAAACACGGTAGAGACAAACATGGTAGAGACAAACATGCTAGAGACAAACATGCTAGAGACAAACATGGTAGAGACAAACATGGTAGAGACAAACATGCTAGAGACAATCATGCTAGAGACAAACATGGTAGAGACAAACATGGTAGAGACAAACATGCTAGAGACAAACATGCTAGAGACAAACATGGTAGAGACAAACATGGTAGAGACAATCATGGTAGAGACAATCACGGTAGAGACAAACATGGTAGAGACAATCATGGTAGAGACAATCATGGTAGAGACAAACATGGTAGAGACAATCATGCTAGAGACAAACATGGTAGAGACAAACATGGTAGAGACAATCATGCTAGAGACAATCATGCTAGAGACAATCATGGTAGAGACAAACACGGTAGAGACAAACATGGTAGAGACAAACATGCTAGAGACAAACATGCTAGAGACAAACATGGTAGAGACAAACATGGTAGAGACAAACATGCTAGAGACAATCATGCTAGAGACAAACATGGTAGAGACAAACATGGTAGAGACAAACATGCTAGAGACAAACATGCTAGAGACAAACATGGTAGAGACAATCATGGTAGAGACAATCATGGTAGAGACAATCACGGTAGAGACAAACATGGTAGAGACAATCATGGTAGAGACAATCACGGTAGAGACAATCATGGTAGAGACAATCATGGTAGAGACAAACATGGTAGAGACAAACATGGTAGAGACAAACATGGTAGAGACAAACATGGTAGAGACAATCATGGTGAAGACAATCATGGTAGAGACAATCATGGTAGAGACAAACATGGTAGAGACAAACATGGTAGAGACAAACATGGTAGAGACAAACATGGTAGAGACAAACATGGTAGAGACAAACATGGTAGAGACAAACATGGTAGAGACAATCATGGTAGAGACAATCATGGTAGAGACAATCATGGTAGAGACAAACATGGTAGAGACAAACATGGTAGAGACAAACATGGTAGAGACAAACATGGTAGAGACAAACATGGTAGAGACAAACATGGTAGAGACAAACATGGTAGAGACAAACATGCTAGAGACAATCATGGTAGAGACAATCATGGTAGAGACAAACATGGTAGAGACAATCATGGTAGAGACAAACATGGTAGAGACAAACATGGTAGAGACAATCACGGTAGAGACAAACATGGTAGAGACAATCATGGTAGAGACAATCACGGTAGAGACAATCATGGTAGAGACAATCATGGTAGAGACAAACATGGTAGAGACAAACATGGTAGAGACAAACATGGTAGAGACAAACATGGTAGAGACAATCATGGTAGAGACAATCATGGTAGAGACAAACATGGTAGAGACAAACATGGTAGAGACAAACATGGTAGAGACAAACATGGTAGAGACAAACATGGTAGAGACAAACATGGTAGAGACAAACATGGTAGAGACAAACATGCTAGAGACAAACATGGTAGAGACAAACATGGTAGAGACAAACATGGTAGAGACAAACATGCTAGAGACAATCATGGTAGAGACAATCATGGTAGAGACAATCATGGTAGAGACAATCATGGTAGAGACAATCATGGTAGAGACAAACATGGTAGAGACAAACATGGTAGAGACAAACATGGTAGAGACAAACATGGTAGAGACAAACATGGTAGAGACAAACATGGTAGAGACAAACATGGTAGAGACAAACATGGTAGAGACAAACATGGTAGAGACAAACATGGTAGAGACAAACATGGTAGAGACAAACATGGTAGAGACAAACATGGTAGAGACAATCATGGAGTCCATGGAGTCCATGGCAGGTACTCTAAATTCAGCTGCTCATGATTTCCATACCTGGATATGCAGGCTGTCAGGAATGTTGGGATCAAACGACACAGTGTATTGGGATTCGGGTGCACGGCCACGGGGCAGGAGACGCGAATCCAAGCGAGTCTAAGCAGTGCAGACAAGTGAGCAAGGAAAGGTACAAGCAAGGAAAGGTACAAGAAAACAAAAAGTGAAGTTCGCACATTCATGTTACCACCGGCTATACAAGTGAAAGGCACAAGAGCAAAACAAACAAAAAAACAATACTCAGCATAGACATGACAAGTTGAGAACAACTTCTCTAGATATGACATACTGTAGTATACTACTTGTGCTATTTTACCAGTGGACAGTTAGACAGGAGTGAGTGAGTGAGTGAGTGTGTGAGTGAGTGAGTGAGTGAGTGAGTGAGTAAGTGAGTGAGTAAGTGAGTGAGTGAGTGAGTGTGTGAATGAGTGAGTGAGTGAGTGAGTGAGAGTGAGTGAGTGAATGAGTGAGTGAGTGAGAGAGTGAGTGGGAGTGAGTGAGTGAGAGAGCCGGCGAGAGTTGACAAGATATATGCAGAGTTGAAAAGTGACGGTTGAAGTCCTACCTTGACAAAGACCTGGCCACCACTGCCAGGCACATCACCATAATCCATGGTGGAGATATTCGTGATCTGCACACAGTGACCAGGCGGTAGAACATCATGGAGCACAGAGCAAAACAAGAAATGAGCATGTCAGCTACTGTACCATGCACCTATTATACAGTAGAGTAAAAATAGTAAAAATAGTAAAAATAGTAAAAAATAGTAATACTAAAGGGAGTGGTGCTTTCTTACAGCTTCGGTGACTTCTCGAGTGCTCTGGATGGCAGTCGTGAGTCAGTCAAAGTGCCAGTTCAAGTCACTGGGAAAAGAGCAAGCTCCAACGTAAGGAGCGACACACAGTTCCTAAATTATCGCCTACCGGTAATTCACTACAACCTCTTCCTCTTCATGCCGGTCAGGCAGACCAAACTAGGGGATGCAGTCACTGGTCAGGCAGACCAAACTAGGTGATGCAGTCACTGGTCAGGCAGACCGAACTAGGTGACATAGCACGGAGTCAGCCCAATGCATGACATTCTAGTTTCACCACGGGCTAACCGACTCTAACATTAGTTACTCAACATCAGCACCAGCACAGTGCACCTGCTAGGATCATCGTGTTGCAAATGATGTGTTAAGTAGTCCTGTGTTCTTACAGCAATCTCTAGGCTGGTGAGTTCTCCACGACCAAGGTGATTGGGTCCGGTGATCTTCTTGATCTGGATGGGATACTGGACGGTCAGCGTACGTTGTAATTCAGCCTGGTGGTGTAGGTATCGTGTACAGATGTACATGATACCCACCATGCACATACACACACGTACACACATACACACACGTACACACACGTACACACATACACACACACATACACACACATAAACACACACACGTACACACACGTACATACACACACACACACACACACACACACATACATGCACATACACACACGCACACACACACACACACACGTACACACACACATACACACACATACACGCACACACACGAACATACACACACACACATACATGCACACATACATGCACACACACACACACGTACACAGACACACACGTACACACGCACATACACACACATACACACACATAAACACAAGATGTTGAGACAATATAGACAGGTCGCTGTAGGAGTGGACTAACTGCCTTGAGTGCAAGACAACGTAAACAGAACATAGAAATAGTCTCCACGCCGTACAGAAAACTTAAACATCAGTTCAGGGTAAGAAATACTATAACAACATATGGTGGACAGGCTGCAACATACCCGCTCAAACGGACGGCCGAGCATTTCAATTCGAGGACAGATCTCAGCTTTGCCGATGAAAGGTCCGGGTGCATTCGGTGGAGGTTGGTCAAAGATGCGACCGCTAAACGAGATGGGAACAACAAAGCTACCACCTGATGGCACCTGCATCAAGAATGAAATCAGAGGCACAAATTACAAAAATAATTTGATGAAAAACAAGATTGCAAAGATGAATAGGGCAAAGATGAATATCAAATGCTAGGCTGGTGAAGTCGAAAGTTGTACATGCTGGCATATCAGAGCACCTGTGACCCGTGAACCAAGACTGGTCAGGCATTCATGGCTGAGTGACTGGTGGTCAAGACTATCACGGCTTCTAGAACATTAGCTGGTCAGTGAGTCAGCTATGCACTGTATGCGCTGTATGCACTGTATGCGCTGTATGCACTGTACGCACTGTATGCGCTGTATGCACTGTATGCGCTGTATACACTGTACGCACTGTATGCGCTGTATGCACTGTATGCGCTGTATGCACTGTATACGCTGTATGCGCTGTATGCACTGTATGACATACACCTCTAATAGAGTCGGGACGGATTGCAGAATGAGCAGTGTCTGGTGAAGAGGAAAACGAAACAGGGAAGACAGAGACAGTACAATACACCTACCTCTGGAATGGTGAACCTTGTCGGCTCAAAGTGCACAGTTTGTGTGGTTGGAAACAAAGCCTCAGCACCGGATGGTAGATGTAGTCCACCATCGTTAGTAAACACTACACCGCTGATGGTGATGCGCTCATTCGGCTCAAATATACCATCATCAATAGCCGAGACAGTGAAGTAGTCAGTCACCAGGGAATCAAAACGTGTCGGAGACGAAAACAAAGGTTCTCCTGCAATCACAAACCAAGATAGCATACGAGCACACGCTGGATGGGTACATTGGAGTACTTTTGTCAAACCTAGAGGAAAGGGTGAACGTCTTCCCCTGACAAACGTCAACAACGCACCCCCCCCCCCCCCCGCCCCAACACACGCACATGCGTGTGCACATATGTGTGCACACACACCTCACTCTCACTCACACACACACACACACACACACACACACACACACACACACACACACACCACACACACCATACATCTTACCAGCTTGACCCAGGACAGTCCACTGCAAGGCCCCATCAGTAGCGAGTCTGCCATCAAGACCACGGTTGCCATCGGAGCCCGAATGGCCAGACATACCCGGAGATCCTGCGGACGAGTTCACAGCAATGGGACATACAATGCACGTCAATACCATCGGCACCATGTTCATGTAGAGCTAGAGTGTGTGTGTGCACTTGGTGGACACACTGGGTGGACACACTTGTTTTGTAGCTCAAGAGGGTACAGTAAAGAAAAAAAGAAAGAAAAATTGGCACGGGTTCGCGTACAGGGCGGGCCAAGAGCCACCTTTCCGTTTCCGTGGGACGCCACCACCCCATGGTCAGGCGTCATCAGGCGCAATAAAGAAGGCAAGCCAATATAGGCAAAAGACAAACAGCCGACCACGTATAGAAGACAAACCAGTGGTGTGTGTTGGTAATCGTCACCATTACATTCAACTCTATTGTGTGAGTGGGCAGTGGCCACACAACTGCTCCAAGCTGAAGAAAATAACAAAATGGATATACAGTAACAGAATGGGCAATGCCAGACATTTGGTGTGGGAGAAGTGATTTTTCTCAAGTCAACTTTTTCGTCGCAACACGTGTGGTTGTAACGTGTTTCCCGAACGTGAAAAAGTACGGATAGGATTCAGAGAAGACATCCTATCAACATAATCTACATGTACATGTATTGGTCATGTCAATCAAGTACAGCGGTGGAGTAGTGTGGTGTTGCTTACCGGAAGAGCCGGAGAAGCCGGAGCTACCGCCAGAATGGTGAGTCCCGTTGCTGTCACGGTAACCACTGCCTCCGCTCCCACCACTACCGCCGCTACCACCACTACCGCCGCTACCGCCCGAACCACCACTACCTGCACCACCACCCTTGCCAGGATCTCCGCGGACGCAATCAATCTACACACAGTCACAGCAACACCACCGGTGCATACATGTACAATGATAGTGATACGGCCGGTAGGCTTCTTTTAAAAGTTACAGACCGGCTGAACAAACTTTGCCGAAATACACCTTTCCAGAAACCATTATTGTTCAGAGAGCTCGCCATCCTTAATCTGAGAAAGTTCTAAATGTAAAAGTCTGCAAAAAAACACGACAGACATCGCGACACAAGTATACAAAGCAGGAGCTTCCACCACCAAAGCCAAAGGTGCTCTGAGAACTAAGCTATCGGCAATCACAAACACGTCCAACGTTCCTTGCAGTAAGTACACTGCACAAGACATTGCATTTGAACGTGAATTCAGTTTGCATGACCTAGGAACAACTCCTGGGAAATATGTCATCAATCAAGAGAGGTTTGTTATAAATGATGTCAAGTCACACGATTTGTCAGCGCTAAACTGAGAGTGGTTGCTTCTCGAAGCAGAGCGCCCTTGGTTGGCAGATTGTACGGGTACAAGCTCTGCTGCTGAACCACACCGCTGCAAACAACCAACTA
>NC_088643.1:93819051-93988291 GCF_964019385.1 Sycon ciliatum
ACTAGAAGTCAGTAGTCAGAACAACACATCAACAACAGGAGTGTGTTGTGCTAGAACTTCAACTCAACAAGATTACCAATTTCATCACTTAGTCAGCTGTCAAACATCTCATCAGCGGATATGATTATGGGAATAAAATTCAATGAAGTCAAGCAAGTCTGAACCATCCCATATTATACAGCAATAAAAGGCATGTCATAAGATTTACAGGCAGCGTTAACGTCTAATGACGAGAACCTATCACTTATTTCACACAAGTATGAGGGTGAGAGAAACGGAGCCGGTTTTACTGCAACAGACGCACAGCTCTAGCTCTGTAGTCACATCACTTGTCGCTTTCAAATAGAGAGTTTAGTCTGGAGGTGCTGCATCTGCACGCATAGCACTAACTTTAGCCTGTGCACGTACAACACCGCGCACAAGTCCCGTGACCTGTACACGAGGTGTAGCGTGGTGAAAGCCACACAGCAACTCGATCATCCATAAAGTAATGTTGTGTGATCATCGCATGACGTAATGCAAATAGGTTCCCAGTGCTGACAGTGTAGGTTGGTGCGGATTACACAGTTTACACTTGCCACACATGCATTGCCACACATGCATTGCCACACATGCATTGCCACACATGCATTGCCACACATGCATTGCCACACATGCATTGCCACACATGCATTGCCACACATGTATTCCAATGACTTACATCAGGGAAATAGAAGGTAAACGGCACATCACCCAGGGCTACTTGCTCGTAGCTAGGCAATGCTGGCTCACCGCCCGGCTGGCTCTGCAATTGCTTGACCTCTTCACGACGCTTCTCAATCTTCTGTGTCATTTCCTCCAGGGATGGATGGAGGACATCGTAAAGACCAACCCACGACTCACCCGTATCCTCCTCACCCGCACCATCACTCTAAAGAATGCAGTCATATCAGGAAATGGAAAAAAAGAAGAAGAAAAGAACGGATTATCTGAATAATGGACTCGGACGGAGAGCCAAGGATAAATTTAGCAAAGAAAAGGATCAAGGAACTACACGTTACGCTATAATTATAATGTCCACTAACACCACCAGTTACTAAACAATCCGCTCATGTGATAACATTGCACGACACTGACCGACGGTACTGACGTTCTACAACTAACTGGTTATCAGCTCTAGCAGCACATTTTGGATGCGCACTCCAACAGCCTTCCAACTTGGAAGGCTCTAAGTTATTATGATAACATAGGAGCTGATTGTTTAGTAGCTGGTGGTGTTAGTGGGAGATTATAGCGGAACTTGTAGTTCCTTGGTCCCTTTTCTTTTCTATAAATTTATCTGAATAAAGTGAGAGTATACTAGTAGTTATCCAGCCTGTGGTTCCCAGTGATCACATTTCTCACACTAATTTACTGGAATTTTTTACAGGCAACAAAACGTTAGAAATAGAGACTGTACTGGCACATAGTCTTCTTGGCTGACAGTAACAACCATTGTGAAGCTACTAGTACTAGCAAACAGCAGAATACAGCCACAATGGCTTACTAACT
Organism: Sycon ciliatum; assembly: GCF_964019385.1. Taxonomy (NCBI): domain Eukaryota; kingdom Metazoa; phylum Porifera; class Calcarea; order Leucosolenida; family Sycettidae; genus Sycon; species Sycon ciliatum. Next base: position 93,820,582 of record NC_088643.1, read on the forward strand.
TTTGATAAGTAATTGCCGTATCTCACTGCCTGTTATGATAGCCTAGGGGTCGTTGCAAAAGTTTTTGTCGTCTCTTGTTCGTTTCAGGGACGAAAAAAAACTTTGCGACAACCCATTATCCAGGACATCATTCCTTGCCACATTTGAGCCCGGAAAAGTATAAGGAAAGGGAACAAGAATTTAACCAGGTTTTACAAAATAAGGACAGATATGCCATGGCAAAACGTATGGAGAAGCAGATCCCAAACCCAGACTTTTCAAATTTCAAGTGGGTTTTTGAGCATCAATTCTGCCAAAATTGGGCTTTCAAAAGCCTACGGGACTATTTTGGATGTACAGTCTGTACTGTAAGTCAGCAAATGTTCGGCGCATATTTATTTTCGGCTATTCTCGGCCTGGGCATTTCTGGCTGAACATTTGTTTCGGCCGAAATTGTGTTTAGGAAAGTTTGGTGTGACAGTGTATACAGGCAGCAGCAGTACAGGCTGATATGTTAATGCGGCCGAAATTAATACGCACCGAAAATTTGCAGACTTATAGCACTCTTGATGGCACGTACCTGATCTCCACCGGGGCAGAAGACACCCTTCCCTGTCTGTCCCATTGCCGCAAAGAATGCACGAAGCTGTGACGCATCCTGTGCTCGGAACTGAACAGGTTTCCCACCGGTACCGGTTGTGATTTCAAATCCGAGGAAATCCGGTGACGACGGATCGGCAGAGAGAGGTCGAACTTGCCCTTCGGTTCCCTGAACGTGCGCATAATCCCGAGTCCCCTTGGCCTTGCGGATAGCAGCTCCAGTAGCGCTGGGTACAACCCGGACTGGCTCCTTCTTCCATCGCTTCAGTATGGCCGTCTTACGCTGGATTTCAGTGGTGTAGTCAGCAGGACGACCAGCAACCAATGTAGGCATTGCCACAGCCGCCATGTTGGTGTGTGGTGTGTGTCAGTGAGTGAACAGCAGTAGCAGCAGCACGGACAGGTATACTGCAGTGCTGGAACCCAGTCAATTGATGTCGTCTACACACTCAGTGCTGATGCTGGTGCAAACCTGCAGCAAAACACACACACAAAGACAGGAGTGGTGGAAGCAGCTGTTGATTGGTCCGGACCAGGGAGTTGTATAGAGGGTCTACACAATTCTCTGGTCCGGCGGCCATACCATAGTCTTTCATACATTGTGTATGATACGGCGGTCACGCATTACCTCAGCAGTAAACATGTGGACAACAGTTAAAAAAACTGTTTTGTCCGGCCATGGCCCGACCAACCATACCGGGTCTGCCGTCCCTGACAGAGATTGTATTACATGTATGTAGTACAATCCACATGTGCATGCGCAGAACACACCCATACTGACCAACCACCAGAAGCTCAATCCCTAGACAAGACCTGCAGAATTCCTGGATTTTTTTTCAAAATCCCTGGATGTCGCAAAAACAAGTGAAAAAGGGCTTTTCCCGCCAAAAAAACGTTCAACTGCAGATCTGCGTACGGCACAGTTCGACCCTGCATTGCAGTTTGATCAGTCGGTGCCCGCCTATAGCGCCTGTCAGTGCAGATCTTGTGGTCAGGTCTTGAAAGTGCCGTGCACAGTTCGAAGTGCGAGTGCGCACCGTACATATTTTTTGAAAAAACCGGGATATTCGAGGCGAATCCATGGAGTTTTCAGGAAAATCCTGTATGAGACGAAACTGTGACTTTTCCGGGAGTTTGCTTGAAATCCCCAGGACCCCGGGAGTAGTGTTGATTTCCCGGGAAAACCGGGAGGGTTGGCCAGTGTGCACACCCCCATGGCGCTTTTAGTGACATTTTGCATACAAATCCCTATCTAGTTGGGCGCAGTCACCCAGTTTCGGTGGAAGAAGCGAGTTGGATTGGGAATACAGGAGGAAGGGAGCGTCTCAGCGTCCTCGGACCAAGACCATTCGACTCGGCACCCCGAAGACTACAACTGGTGAAAATTTGATTTTAGGGTATACTTCCCCTACTGGCACATCACCAAAGCTGATGTGAAAATTTCCATCAGCGTTTTATTTCGGCATTTTGGGTCGGTGCTTAATATAGCCGAAAATGAAATAGCTGCCGAAAAATTGTGTATTTACAGTAGCCAAAATAGCCAGCAGGGGACGTCCGGACCAGAAGTCATTCGCTAGCTATGTGTAGGTACTGGATACTACATTGAAGTAAACAGAAACACGTGCACAGTCACTAGCTGCTGCTGCTGCTGCTGCTGCTGCTGCTGCTGCTGCAGAGCAGAGGCGCTCATGAGCCTGGCTCGCGCTCAGGCCAGTCAGCAGTCCCTGTAGTTTAGATTGGTTGCTTTCTTCTTTCACCAAGCGTGACACCAACATGCACTTGAGCTTTCATCAGAACAATCAACGTACCGGTACGCGGTAGTCACTCCGAACCCCACTTGCACCCTGCACATTCACCAACAACGTACTACTGTTGTATCAAATTTTCAAACTGTTTGGTGAACTACAAAAATAATTTTTACCTGTACTCACTGACTTGCATCCACTGGTCCAGCCGACTCCGGATGCGAGGCAGTGTGGAGATCAGCCTCCGTACCTCGATCAGCAACTCCAGCCTGCAGGAGAGACGAGCTCAACTACAAATGAACAAGAATTATTTTGGTGAACTGCACCTTCTCCTTTCGAATTTCCCACAGTGAGAGTCCACTCCTGATCTCGAGTAGATCTGGATCTACGCGATAGAATTTCAGACCATAGCACGTGCCACTTCCACGTGATAGATGTCGAGTTTGACGCAGGTTGCGGTGGCCACCAAAATGTAGCTCAGCTCCTCTGTAGTGACTTCGTACATGCATTTTTGTATACATAATTCATTTTTCGTAAAAATGGCCCCTGTATATATTTTCACGTGAAAGAAATAAACTTTCTCTTTGGCCCCAACTTCGTTGTGGTCTGGTTGGCCATTGTAGCCGTCATGGTTGACGTAAAACACCATAATTGGTGACCCCTGACACTGCGCTGAGTCGGAGTTGCTGTATGGTTGGCATGGAGCAGGCCATCGCGCCTTCGACCTCCGCGGCCCAGATTGAGCAGGCGCCCAAGCCCACGACCTCACCAGCCCACCTTCCGCCGGTCCGCCGATCCACCGATCCGCCGATCAACCGCCACGATCTCCTAGCCCGCAGCCGCCTCTGACAAGATCAAGATCCGTCCTCCTCTGTCACGCGTACGTTTTCCCTTGTTCTTTTCTCTACTTTCTTTCTCTGGACTGCCTCTGACACGTTCTTCCACCTCTGTCACGCATGTTTCCTCTTTCTCTTTCCTGCATTTTCTACCTTGTTTCGGACCTTGTGTCCACGTCACATACAACGGTATTCCACATGCAGCGCATATTTTTTCTCTTTGTACAGTCTTTCTCTTTGTACAGTGTATTTTTCTTTCCCGTCTTTCCGCTTTGTACGCTTCGCTCACTCTTTCCTTTCCTTTCCAAGATTTTTTTTTTCCGTTTGGCGTTCTTCAGCAACTGCTCTCGGCTTCATCTCTGGTGGGGGTGTAATGTAGTGACTTCGTACATGCATTTTTGTATACATAATTCATTTTTCGTAAAAATGGCCCCTGTATATATTTTCACGTGAAAGAAATAAACTTTCTCTTTGGCCCCAACTTCGTTGTGGTCTGGTTGGCCATTGTAGCCGTCATGGTTGACGTAAAACACCATACCTCTCCCTACCGCGCACCATCGAGGAATGTAGGAGAGCGAGCGCGCGAGAAGGAGGATGGACGGACTCGCTGGTGAGTCTAGTAGTGCATCATAGTATTTTACATGATTTTCCACTTTTGTTCCAAGCAACACCAGGCATATCCATCGATGGGTATCCATCAAGGCTAGTTTACCGACCATACATGTAATTCACTGCATCAGTGCATTACTGTAAGACATGTAATACATGTACTAGTCTAACGAGGAAGCAAATCTATGGCCCGGACATAATCAGTGTGCGGATATGCCTGAAGACTGCAAGATCGTTATCGTATCGGTTCTCGTTCCTGTGACAGGCTATGGATTTTGGACTATCCGGTTAAATTTGCGACTCGTTATAATAACATGTCTTACAGGTAGTGAAGTTAGTTGACTCAGCTGTCAGCAAGAAAGTGGACCTGCAGTTGATCTTGGCACCATAGAGGGGGGGGGGGGGGGGTGCACTCTTGTTCTCAGTACTACTACATAATTATGATCACACCAGAGCAGTTCAGGACAAGACAAAAGGGGAACTGTTGACTTCAACTACGGATCAAAGCTAGAACGCCGAACTAGAACGACATGGAAGCTCAGCAGCACAACGGAAACGCATGCGCGGCTGATACAAACTTAGAGTAGAGGAGTAGAAAGATAATGATCTATCACGTGAGGTAGCTCACTAGTAAGGATATCACATCCCTCCACCATTACATGGCATTAGATCAGGAACACATAAGCAATCATGAGTACAGTCACTGAGAGTCGCGCGCCCAAGAACGTTGTTTCCAAGGGGTTAGCCTGGGACGTTCTTATTTTTTCAGCAATCTGGCTGCGTTCTTACAACATGTTCTTAGAAACAATGCGTACTGGATCATATGTCACATGATCCCACAAGCTCCCAGAAAAACAACACCGCCGTTCTTAACTTTAGGCTGTGGCCTTCTTAGTATTTTAGGCTGGACGTTCTTGGGCTCCACGTTCTTCAGCGTGCGACTCTACTGTATGAGAAATGAGTTCACTATAATTTGTTGCTGATACGAGAAGCGACTGAAGAAACTGTACAAACCATGGGTCGACTGACAGTGCCAAGGACAGATTGACAGCTTGGTCGGAAAATATTACATTGCACTGACGTCTGCCGCGTATTGGGCACCACACACCATGAAGTAACTAGTTATGACGCATGCGGGATTTGCAAGTAGCACAGTGCAAGTGCTGCGATGTAATGACGTACAAATCTTGCAGCAAATCACGAATTGTGCGCCGGTGGCGAGTGCCAGGCACAGGCACCTTTTGAAGCGTATGACTGTACTCCTCACCAGTGCAGTAGTGCAGTCACTGCCATGCCCTGGATGTCACTTGGGACAGTGAGATGTCAATCATCTCTGGGGTTCGGAGTGGGGACTGTATTATTCTTATCATTTGTAACTCAGCCTGAGTACTGACTACTGTACTACTAGTAAAACAATTTTTTTTTGTAGTCTGAATCAGGGAGTAGTACAATATACCACTCCCTGGTCTGAATGCAGGCATGGAAAAAACCTGTACGATTTATTGATTTATTTTTACCGGCAACAATTTATTCCTGCTCTGTAATAGCTGAATGTACTATGTAGTGGTGCAAAAGATACTCACTTGTGAGGTCTGCATTCAACACCAGGATATATGGGTTAAGTGGTGGCTTGCCGATGCGAATGTCTTTGCTTGATGTGTTCCTCAGCACGTCAGGTGATGCGGCCACGAATCCGGCTAACTAACTTTACTTGTTTATGATTGTATTACCGTAGATACTCAGGCAGGAGTAGCTCTACCTGCTATACACTCAGCATGTATAGATGGAGCTGAGAAGCCCGGCCACTCATCTCTACCTCTATGGCCTAGTATGGGTCAATCCGCCATTACTGCTAGCAAACTGCCTCTTATTATGACCATTTCCATTTCCATGCATGGATGTACAGTGGCAATCAGTAGACTAGATAGCCATGCCTGTACTCAACTGTGTGAACATGCAGCACAGTAGAGTTATTGGCCAATCTACTGTAGACTTGTCCTGACCTACCACACCACCCTGTCGATAATCATATGCACCATCTGGCTCAACTGGCATAAATCGTAAATAAAACAACTCACGTCTGGATTGAATTCACAATCGAACACACGCTTGAGTAAAATAAACATCGAATGAATGAAAAGAGAAAAAAATGGATGGGCGGATATAATAATCAAATTTTTGAATATAATTATCATGCCTCGACTGTGGCCCAGCCACATCGAGACAACCTACATACATCAAGAAATCCATGCATGCAGAACGAGTCTGGACACAGAAGGTCTAACTACATGCACATGTTGTCTAAATAAGTAGTGCAGATGTGCAGCCCTGAGGAGAAGTGAGTTGGCTAGTGCTAATAATCACGTCATTAGCAGACTCCTCAGGTCTCTTTCACCTTGTCTTCAGAACGAAACCAGCGTCCAGAAAGCGTATCGGCATAGAAGAGCAGCCATGCATACACAACACCGATAGCACAGTACACGGAGGTGAGTAGCAGGGGCAGGAAGGGCAGAGTCACATGGAGGCCAAGCATGGCGTGTACTATGTCACAGTACACAAACAGTGGCACGAGACCGAGCAGATAGAGCTTTTCCAGAGCATTCAGCTGAGTCGTACCTTGGCCGCTGCATCAGTAAAACAAGCACAAGCGTAAGTAGAACAGGTCTTTGTTGGGTGAACAAACACCTTCAGAGAGTCAAGTCAATGTGTATGCGAGTGGGACAGCAGTGGCTCACATTTATAGTATGTGAAGTAAAGTAGCTTCACATCTCATGAAATTAACAGAAGTTCTAAGGGGTCGCTGCAAATGTTTTCTGTCATCCCTGAAACGAACATCGTTCATTTGGGAGGGGTGTGAGCCAAAATCGCAAGTCGACCCACACCGTACGTGTAACTAGCAACAAGAGTACATGAAAACCAGAGTGTGCAGCCTTGATGGATTGCTGTCACTGCAGCTCAGTTGTACGCACTACGCCACTTCCCGCCTCAGATCTGCACCAAATATGTGATCATGGAATTCCGCCGTGACAGACACCCATAGTAGAAAATGCCCCAAGCTGTGCACTCTGGGTTTCATCTACTCTTGCTAGCAAGCTGCGTTAGGGACGACAACATCTTTTGCGACAACCCCTAAAATTGTGGAGGAAGAAAATCGATTCTGGTAGATTAATAATACACGTGAACTCCAAACACGTTTGTCATGTTCCATGGAAATGTCTGTGGCATTCATACTCTTTATAACCCTAAGCAAAAGTTTGTACTTATTGACTACTTCATGCAGCTTGAATAGAACCTTACTTTACGCAAACCTTGACGCATCGTATTGACCAGATGGACACAAGAAGCAGCAGCAGTACTTTGATAGGAGTTTCTGAGCACAGGCAAGAAAATCAGGGACATGACAGATGTCTGGTGGCAGTTCTACATCACAAGACAGAGAGACACTATGCTGCAGAACAAGCCATGCAAGAGATAAGGATTGTAAGAATACTCTCGTGGACAAGGGTGCATCAGCCTAATTCAATTGGCACATGTGCGCATACTCATAGCTGCTACATAAGCATACAGACAGACAGACACACACACAGACACACACACACACACACACACACACACACACACACACACACACACACACACACACACACAGACAAGCCATCTTAATAAGATCATACCAGCTGGTTGGAAGAGGAGTGGGAACAGCGAGTAGTGACCAGTTATTGATAACAGCAGGTAAATCCTGGCCACTGCTGCTTGTTCAATGGCCAGCAAACTGAGCAAAGATACACACAAGAAACACCAGAAAACTGAGAAAAGGCACACACAAGAAACACCGGCAAGATGAACATCATTACAACTACTTGAAGTACGGTCAAGAATGTATACCCCCAGGAGTGTGCAGCTTTGCTGCACAGGTTGCTATGGCCTATGGGGCCCTACTGAAGGTGAAAGCTGAAAACTCACATCCCGGGGCTAGTGCTCAAGCTGTGCGTGTCCAGTACTAGTATGTTTTTATCGAGGAATAAAGTAGAAAATTAGCACTGCCTAACAGAAAGCCACATGGTTTACACACATGGTTTACACACATGGTTTACACAAGCGATGACAGATACCCAGACCGAGCGCACATTGGCCTGTGTTGTACACGGTACGGAATATACCTGAGATGTGGAACGGAAGATGCGAGTTTTCGCAGTCAGAGACCCCATATACAGAGTTGCACACTCGGGGGTCCAGTGAAGTAGGTTGATCAAAAATAAAAGCCTAAGTCCCATTGCTCACAATATTGTCGGATTATTACAAATGAGGGCTCTACGTCTTCAGAAAGACCTTGACTATCGACTGCAACTATTGTTTTCACTGCTTGGTGCATAGTTGGCGCACAACGAAGCTCGAAGCCAGTGCACGATCAAAAATGCACATTCAAACATTTTGAGTCGCTGTCACGCTGAAAATAACTCTGATATCTTCTCGCTTACCTATGCGTATTGGGGCTGGAAATCCTTCGGGTTTTAGGTATTTTCACAAGACCTTCGTCTGGTTTCTATGAGCCACGATTTTACAAATCAGTGAGCCACTCGTGACAAATCGCGCTGCGCATATTTGTTTGAGTTTGAAAACGTCTTCTTCATCACGGCGCGGCACACACGAATGGCTCTTGGTGTTGTAGTTTCTACGAGTGCGTAGCTGCCATCATTAGCTTTCCAGAGAGTGGTTGTTTGTGAGAAATGGCCAAAGGAGAGCAGAGATAATGTTATATTATAACAAAAGTCGTATTTTTGTAGACTGTGAATTGACTCAATTGCGAACATAATGCGTAGTGAAAAAAAAGGCCCCTACAGTCTGTACATGTGCCTACCTCATAGGGATTGTTATGAGTATAATGGCCTTCTCGTGGACATGCCAGCCAAACAGGAAGGACGAGAAAGCGCACAGTACCAGACAGCGCAGGAACGACTCTGGCCCAACAGGCCTTCGCCATACATGCAACATAGATGGCTGCAGGGCGCAAACACACACATACACACACAATATACAGACACACACACACACACGCAGACACACAGACACACAGACACACACACACACACACACACACACACACACACACACACACACACAAATGAAAACAACCGCCTAAAGGAGCAGAAATTCCCGTGCGCATGAGAAGACCTAAATACTTTGGCTCAGCAAGTTGGAAAGCACTCGTTCATCAGCTCGGGCCGCAGGCAGATACGTGTATTTCTTGTGTGGTCGAGGCACTCAGAGCACTGATGCAAACACTAAACTTAATATCAAAGAACAAGATGGAAATTCAGCCAAGGTTGACAAAGAGTAGGAGCGTGGATAGGACACTAGCACTATACTATACATGTACTACCTCTAATTAGGGCTGAAACAATTATACTGATAACTCGCATATCGATCGTTAAGAGTGCAAGAAGAGGATGACAAGATTCTTCGCTCTAGAAACAACGTGAAATTTTCTAGTTCATGTTGATAAACCAGCCAGATGTTATCAGTGCTGACTCTGCTGAGCCATAAATTTCTAACGTAGCAAAGGTATCATGGAATTTCTTCATAAACTGGTGTTCGAAATACACGGGTAGAGCCGACAAGAATTGATAAACCAATATATCAATCATTAACGATATCGGTTGATCGTTAGGAGTTAGGAGTTATTGAATGATGGTTTCAGCCCTACCTCTAATACTGACATGAAAAGGTTTTATTCCCGTAGCTATGCAGAAGACGTTACTTCAGTAACGTCTGGCGCTAGCCAGGGTCCACACAGCTTTAATTTGGTGTTTGTTTGTTTGTGGCGGACGGACCTCCGTCTGGCGCTATCCCGTATCTGTCCCGTACCGTACCATCAGAGACAGCTGGCCACAATATTCTAATAGGGCTTTCAAATACAAGATCATAACGTGAAGCAACTTGGAAGAATGAGTATGAATGCGAAGTGTATCGGGTAATGCATGTAGGGCGATTGTGCGGGTTTGAATCCCAGGTTATGCCTTGAAAAAAAATAGGAGAATTTATAATTTATAACATCCCTATGCTTTTTTTGCCTAGGTCATCAAGGTGGTAGACGTTCTCGTATTACCCTCGACCGCACCTGTCCCGTACCGTACCGTACCATCAAAGACGGCTGGCCACAAACAGCTGGCCACAATATTCAAATAGGGCTTTCAAATGCAAGATCATAACGTGAAGCAACTTGGAAGAATTAGTATGTATGCGAAGTGTATCGGGGGGATGCATGCAGGGCGATAGTGCGGGTTCGAATCCCAGGTTGTCTTGAAAAAAAAATAGGAGAAATGAAAAATTTATAACATCCCTATGCTTTTTTTTGCCTAGGTCATCAAGGCAAAACAGCAGAGCATAGGGCCCTGAGCTTCCAAGCTCTCTCGTTGCAAGCAGCAGAATGGGAGAACAACAATGGTAGAAGAACACTACATCTAATACCACCACTTAAAGGGGAAGTTAAGGCAAAAATTAAAATTTCACCAGTTGTAGTCTTCGGGGTGCTGAGTCGAATGATCTTGGTCCGAGAAAGCTGAAACTGGGTGACTGCGCCCTACTAGATGGGGATTTGTATGCAAAATGTCACTAAAAGCGCCATTTCGTTCTTATAAAAGCATGGATGACCGCGGTTGGCCCATATGTTGTACTCTTTTGGACGCTGAGTCGACTGGTTTTGACGGTCCGAAAAGGCTGCGATGCAGCGTTCCTCCTTTATTCCCAATCGAACATGGTTGAACAAGCGGTCACGTGCTCCTGGGTGCCCAAATCACCTGGTCACGACGCCAGCAGGCGACAACTTTCACACCAAGGTTCAACTCGATTTCAACTCGAGTGACAGGACTGCACCCAAAAAAGGTCAAACAGGCTAGTAAGTTGTACCCTGCAGGTACGTACGGTGACCAGGTGACTGGCGTACGCAGGAGCACGTGACCGCTTGTTCAACCATGTTCGATTGGGAATAAAGGAGGAACGCTGCATCGCAGCCTTTTCGGACCAAAACCAGTCGACTCAGCGTCCAAAAGACTACAACATATGGGCCAATCGCGGTCATCCGAGCTTTTATAAGAACGAAATGGCGCTTTTAGTGACATTTTGCATACAAATCCCCATCTAGTAGGGCGCAGTCACCCAGTTTCGGTGGAAGTGCGCGAGTTCGATTGGGATTCAAGTAGGAAGGGAGCGTCTCAGCTTCCTCGGACCACGACCATTCAACTCAGCGGCCCGAAGACTACAACTGGTGAAATTTTAATTTTTGCCTTAAAGGGGAAGTATACCCTAAAATCAAATTTTCACCAGTTGTAGTCTTCTGGGTGCTGAGTCGAATGGTCTTGGTCCGAGGAAGCTGAGACGCTCCCTTCCTACTTGAATCCCAATCGAACTCGCGCACTTCCACCGAAACTGGGTGACTGCGCCCTACTAGATGAGGATTTGTATGCAAAATCTCACTAAAAGCGCCATTTCGTTCTTATAAAAGCACGGATGACCGCGATTAGCCCATATGTTGTAGTCTTTTGGACGCTGAGTCGACTGGTTTTGGTCCGAAAAGGCTGCGATGCAGCGTTCCTCCTTTATTCCCAATCGAACATGGTTGAAGAAGCGGTCACGTGCTCCTGGGTGCCCAAATCACCTGGTCACCACGCCAGCAGGCGACAACTTTCACACCAAGGTTCAACTCGAGTTCAACTCGAGTGACAGGACTGCACCCAAAAAAGGTCAAACAGGCTAGTAAGTTGTACCCTGCCGGCACGGTGACCAGGTGACTGGTGTACGCAGGAGCACGTGACCGCTTGTTCAACCATGTTCGATTGGGAATAAAGGAGGAACGCTGCATCGCAGCCTTTTCGGACCAAAACCAGTCGACTCAGCGTCCAAAAGACTACAACATATGGGCCAATCGCGGTCATCCGTGCTTTTATAAGAACGAAATGGCGCTTTTAGTGACATGCGCAGTCACCCAGTTTCGGTGGAAGTGCGCGAGTTCGATTGGGAATAAAGGAGGAAGGGAGCGTCTCAGCTTCCTCGGACCAAGACCATTCGACTCAGCACCCCGAAGACTACAACTGGTGAAAATTTGATTTTAGGGTATACTTCCCCTTTAACTTCCCCTTTAAGCCTTACCAGTATTGTCAGTAGAGTACAGATAGCAGTAGCAATGGGTGGCACAGCCGGTAGAATGACATGCTCCACATCACCAACCAAGCCACTAGTCAATGAAGCTGTTGGCAACGACACGGCCATTCCAAGCCGCCGAGCTGCATAGCAAGACACAGACAGGTGCACGGGTACAGTGAGCAGTGCTCACAAGGCAGGGACACTCAACGAGTCATAATACACACACCATGTACCACACTTGTTGCTCACTGCCAAAACTGGTCACGTGGGTCTCCCCGGGAGAGGGGAGAGAGACTCAAAAGGAATCTTGGAAAGATGACTCAATTGGCTATTGAACCGCCCAACGGCCGACACCCCCTGAAGTCCCCAAAACTCTGGGTGGATTTGAAAATGATCCCACTTATGGGCTCACCACACCTCAGTAAGTGGGCGAGGACAAGGTGCAGAAAAAGGATTGACGGCATCAGGGTATCCGTCCAGGGATCCAACTGCGGTTACCCCTGCCCCCAGTGAAGGTAATACATGCTACTAGTGTGGGTGGCTAAATCAGAGTGGATCTGATATAAGCCTCCCTAGCACCATTGATTACACAAGAGTTAATCTAGCCAGAAGCAGTCCATGGTTAACAGGTATGTATACTTCAAATAGAAAGTATATGAACCCTGGAACCAACAAAGGTGGCAGGTACAACATTACACCTTCAAGTAGCCGAGCCCGTTGGCAACAGACCCAACACAATCAGGCATAAGTGTACCCACCAACCGAACCACACACACACACACACACACACACACATACACACACGCACACACACACACACACACACACACACACACACACACACACACACACACACACACACACCACACACATACACACACTGTACTTACACACACGTTGCCCACTCACACTCAACACTCACGCACGCCAGACTAAAGTAACATGCAACCCTTCCTCATATACAACAGCTTGGGAAATTACTTCAAATTAGGCCACCAGCCTGCCGTTCGTTTCTCCCCCAAAACTCAACACGTTTCCATGCCAAATACGAAAGAAAGAAAAACAATCAATCACATCACTGATGATTGATGACTGATGATTGTTCTTTTTCATATCTGACTTGCAAAGTGTCGAGTTTGGGGGAGAGAAGAGCAGCCCGCAGGTGGATTAACTTCCCAATGCTTTGACATTCTCCGGGAATTCTTCACTTGAAATTGCAATAGGAAAACTTCATACCTAACACAACAGCAGCCTTGTCTGCTACATTGTACAGGGCCCAGATGTTCGGTGCCCAGTACGCATGGCAGAGACCACGTTTGAAGGGGAACAAACGAGACAACACCTGTGGTAGCTGTTGCTGCAGACACAAAGGTAAACACAGACACAAAGGTAAACACACACACACACACACACACACACACACACACACACACACACACACACACACACACACACACACATACACACACACTTATTTTGAGGCGACATTCAACGAAACACCCACATCGGTGACAACAGAAACAAAAACCAGCAGTTTAGAAATGATGGAGAGAGCAAATACAGCAATACCAGAGTACTGGATCTGACAGAGTACTAGTACATGTATTTTGCACACTTTAGACGCACAATTCATGCTCAAAAGTCAAAACTCACACTCCGTAATTTACAAGCTGTAAGTTGACCCCGGTTATAAGTCGACATCCCATAAGGCGGACTTATCACAGGGAAAATACAATATTGGTTAGGGGCAAGTTGTTTTACTCTTCATGCAATATTACTGCAATTCCGGGACAGGAGCGGCTCAACTAGTACCTAGTACTATAGAGTATTGTTGATATCCGGTCATGTCCCGGAATTTCCTACGTGTGACGCACACAGAACGAGTCTGGACACGGATGGTCTAACTACATGCACGCATGCTGTCTAAATAAGTAGTGCAGATGTGCAGCCCTGAGGAGAAGTGAGTTGGCTAATGCTGATGATCACGTCATTAGCAGACCCCTCATGTCTCTTTCACCTTGTCTTCAGAACGAAACCAGCGTCCAGAGATCAACTTCAGTGTTGAATACAGTGCAGCAGAGCAGACCGAAGGAGAGGGTGCTTTGCTGCAACAAGTGACAGTTTGCCTGCATGTATTTCACATACTGTATTTCCCCGATTATAAGTCGCACTTGATTATAAGTCGCAACCCATTTTTAGGTCTGAACCAAATTGTTTCAATACATTCACCTAAGTAGGAAGTCACACTCAATTGTAAGTCGCAACCCCTTCTTTGTTTTTGAAGTAGAGTGTAAAAAGGTGCGACTTACAATCGGGGAAATACGGTAATCACATTATACCAGCCTTTGAAAGTGTTCATACAGCTCCAGTGGATCGATGTGAACCATTCACAATGAGCTTACCATGTAGATAAAAGGCCCAAACGACACAGCAAACACGGCCACAACCACCACGCCCAACTTGACGAGATTGGAGAAGGAGAATGTCCAAATTGAGACAGTCGCCGCAGTCAGGGAGTCCTCTGCAAACACGGGACGAGAAGAGAGATACAAATAGTAAAACACACAACGCCACAACAACCGTATTAACGGAACAAGTAAAAAAGGTCATGCCGAAATCTCCAAAAAGCAAAAAGACTGTAGATATCATTACTTTCCCTGCCCTGTGAAACTTGTCTTTGCTCTGCATGGTACTCATTTTAAAACTGTTGCAAACCATCTTATCACCACATCACACTGAGTACCGTGTACATGTAAGTTGTAACAGGATCCAGGCACACAGAACACAGAGCACCCCCAACAGAACAACATACAACACACAGAACACAGACCACCCCCAACAGAACAACATACAACACACAGAACACAGACCACCCCCAACAGAACAACATACAACACACAGAACACAGACCACCCCCAACAGAACAACATACAACACACAGAACACAGACCACCCCCAACAGAACAACATACAACACACAGAACACAGACCACCCCCAACAGAACAACATACAACACACAGAACACAGACCACCCCCAACAGAACAACATACAACACACAGAACACAGACCACCCCCAACAGAACAACATACAACACACAGAACACAGACCACCCCCAACAGAACAACATACAACACACAGAACACAGACCACCCCCAACAGAACAACATACAACACACAGAACACAGACCACCCCCAACAGAACAACATACAACACACAGAACACAGACCACCCCCAACAGAACAACATACAACACACAGAACACAGACCACCCCCAACAGAACAACATACAACACACAGAACACAGACCACCCCCAACAGAACAACATACAACACACAGAACACAGACCACCCCCAACAGAACAACATACAACACACACAAACTAGCAGTACAGTGTACTGTACTTACTTCTGCGCGATGGGAAGCAGTAAACTCGGAAGAGATAGATGAAATACGCCGGGCTCACATACAGGAAGATGTGCTTGAAGTTGAGAAGGGCGGCAAAAAGAAATGCTGCTGCAATAACTCGGCCCTGTCAGCAGATAGAGGTGCGAGAAACAAATATTAGAGCATATTCTGACAGTATGATAGTGATGCCTATGGAGGCTTTGCGAAGAACATCAGAATGACGGGGATTCCTACGTACATGCACATCGAAGGTAAGAGTGTGCAAGCTATCACTGGATAGATAGACAGACAGCTATGGTCAGTGAGAGAGAGAGAGAGAGAGCGAGAGAGAGAGAGAGAGAGAGAGAGAGAGAGAGAGAGAGAGAGAGAGAGAGAGAGAGAGAGAGAGAGAGAGAGAGAGAGATAGAGAGATAGAGAGAGAGAGAGAGAACAAAAAGAAGAGGAGACTATATCCGCGCATTGCAAAACTGACCTCCATCATGCGTGTTATGGACAGTAGCCATATTCCCATCAGGAATCCATTGTACTGGAAATGAATATCTGAAGAGACCGGGTCAAGGAAGTTTGTGCATCATCGAGATACAGGTAAGTTAGTTATGTTGGGTCTAGAGTTGAGTGTGTGCATTGGTTTCTGGTCCACCTGTCACTCGTACTGCATTGGTTTCTGGTCCACCTGTCACTCGTACTGCATTGTGCTGGCACTAGTAGTCATGTTCATTGTTCAATCCACAAAATGTGATACAGAAAGTGAAGAACCATCCGAGGTAAATAGCCATTGTAAACATTGCATTGTGCTGATGGTGGTGGTGGTGGCACTGCTGCTGCTGCTGCTGCCGTTGCCACCGTAGTCATCATGCTAGAATATGTAGTGGTGACAGGTCACATTGCAGCAATACACTCGAAGACGTGCACCATGCAGACAATAGAGAGGTTCCGCACTACGTAAAGTTGAGCTACTTTACGTTAGTAGGCGGGAAAAACCCGTGAATTCGCGAGTTTGCACTCCACTTACGGAAAGTTGTCTACGGAGAGTACGTAGATAGGGCTCTCATAACGTAGCTGGTCCGTAAGTGGATTGGGGTACAAATTTATGACTCTCTCCCCAGGTCGATCTGGTCATACACTGCCGCGTTCGGAGTTGCCAAGGGCAGCTACGTGATTTGAAAACTCCGTATGGCGGAACCCAGATGCGCATGCAGTTTACGTAAGACTTTCCGTAGATCGACTACGCTTTTTACTAACGTAATTACGTTATGCGGAACCTCTCTATTGTCAAAACAGTGTACAGTCCAGAGGGTACGCCGGACTTCATTCCAAGAGGTCCCCTGCCTGCGCTATCTACATGCACACACCTCGCCATGAAAACAGATTGTTTCGGCAACAAAAACTGCCAAAATAGCTTGGTTTTCAGGCATGGCATAGCACGGTGAACCGGTCAGGACACGCTCTCGCATACTAATACTGATACCACAAGTGCAATGTACATGTATGTACAGTGTATGTACAGTGCAATGTACTGTCGTGGACATGGAAATCTGGTCGCACGTCTAGCGACCGCAGGGCGCTGGCGATGCAGCCGTGAGTACGCATACACACATTCAGTTGGGCGCTGCAGCGCGCTGGCCGCATCGGATCAACATGCGCACTGCCTGCAACGTTCTGTACGCACCGAGGGCACCGGTCCCGGGTCATTCGACTGGATTTCCACGTCCACGACAGTATCATGTGTATGTACAGTGTGACTGGTTCTTGGAAGTACATAGTGGCATTGCAAGAAGCCATGAAGCCAGAGCACATGCAGGACAGGAAAAAGGAGGATACGGTCAACAATGAGTAGACCAAAGTTGCAGAGAATCAGAACACAAAGGAACAGTATTCTCTCCTCCAACAGGACGTGCTTAGACTTCTTGCGAAGCCATTGGCAGTACCTAGCGCAACACAGCACACAATGATAGACGCAAGTTGTACGAAATACATAGGTACAGTGTTACACAGCACACAGCACACAGCACACAGCACACAGCACACAGCACATAGCACAGCACACAAACAGTCAAACCCACACTCACGCATAGACTACTTGCACTGTGGACAGTAAACTCATTTCCTGACACCCCAATACAAATTGTAATCAGGCATTGTAATGAATGTGGCATCAGCGACCTCGTGGAAAGCCATTCCATTTACTTTGGTAAGCAGTAGCTTCCTCTTTCGACTTGCACATACTTGACCAGTAGTTCTGTGTAGAGCCACTGACCTAGTGGCGTCAACAAGACTCAAGAGTGCATTTTTGAAAGGAAGCACATCATTCACAAGCAGGTCCCAACCCGGCAATACTGAGCAAAGTCCTTTCGGATTCGGGCTCAATGTGATATTGACTACAGATGGAGCCCTATTCGACTATGGACGGACTGTCCCTAGAGAAGTCTCCACAGGACGGACCAAACAAACCTGTACTCCTAACAGTATTTAGAGCTTTACATGAGTTCATGATAAGCTAAGCTGGCTTGGTAATACACTGTATACCAGCAACACCACCAGCAGCAGCAGCAGCAGCAGCAGCAGCAACACCACCAGCAGCAGCAGCAGCAGCAGCAACACCACCAGCAGCAGCAACACCACCAGCAGCAGCAGCAGCAGCAGCAGCAACACCACCACCAGCAGCAGCAGCAGCAGCAACACCACCAGCAGCAGCAGCAGCAGCAGCAGCAGCAACACCACCACCAGCAGCAACACCACCAGCAGCAGCAGCAGCAGCAGCAGCAGCAGCAACACCACCAGCAGCAGCAGCAGCAGCAGCAGCAGCAACACCACCAGCAGCAGCAGCAGCAGCAGCAGCAACACCACCAGCAGCAGCAGCAGCAGCAACACCACCAGCAGCAGCAGCAGCAGCAGCAACACCACCAGCAGCAACAGCACAGTGACAGAGTCTATGAACTTACTGCTGCACGGCATAGACCAGCACAAAGTCAGTCAGAATCACACTGCCTCGTTGAAACGCTACGCACAGCGGTGCAGCATAGTTGAGGTTCGTTACCGAGACTATTTGTGGATCAATGAGGACGGCGACCTGAGATAGAAGCCACTCGAACCACGCAAAGAACGGTGGATAGTCCAGAGTCCATTCCGACGTGTTCTAGGAAAAAAGAAATGCGGGGAAAAAAAGAAGAAATTTTGATTTGAAACAAACTTCGGTTTTTACCGACAGTCCTTTGTGGGAGTACTTGAAGAGTTTCAACCGCAAAAGCACTGCCCCATACAAGAGTGCCTAGCCACTAGGCCATAGGATGAGTGAGAGATGATTATTTGTGCTAAAGTCTTAGTGCAGATACTGTCAGCATGCACTCAGTGCTCCGCTTTACAAGTTTGCTATTCCAACTTGCTCAGCAGGCTACAACGTTAGTGACCACACATACAGCTGCAGCCAATGCCCCCAGCCCCACCACCCGTCCCCTCTCCACACAGCGGAGGGGACGGCACCGCATTTCAGCCCGAAACCTGGTGGGCCAACTAGAGCACTTTGTGGCGGATTTGGTGTCGCAGTAGAATTGGCCCACGTGCCATCTCCTCTGCATTGGGTCGGATTTCATTGCCTCAAATCGTCTGTATAACTTTTACAATAATTATATTGAAAATAAAATAAATAAAGAATCAGGAAAGATGAGTGCATATACTAGTAAATGAGGACAACAGTGAGAGTCGTACGTACTTCAAAATACCACTTGGACACAGGCAGACTGTTCGTGATTGCCAGCCAATTTCGGTGCACTTCGAAGTCTGTGGAGCGACTGATTGTTACAGGAAAAACAAAAGAATAAAACGATCATGTTCAAGCCAGTCCTCCACGACCACAGCAATGTTTCGCTGATATCACCATGTACGTACTACGTCCGAAATAGAAGAACTTTGGCAACACTCAAAATAATACCCCAGCCAAAGGGCAAAAGATCCTTGCTGGAGACCATCACGACACGTTTCCTTTACAAGCCACAGAAAGCTGAGCTCCTTCCACCGTGAATACTCAATGTGCCATGTCAGGAACTTCTACAAGCAGACTTCGCCACAAGCAAGCAATCCATTCACTTTCAAGAATCTATTGCTATTGTTTATGTCGACATCAGTCGATTTGAATCGGGGAAACTTTTTTTACTTTTTTTCACGACGTGGATTCTACGATTTTTCAAAAGAAAAGCACCACGTGGTGCCATGGCAACTTGCCAATTACTATAATAATTATTATTTATTTTTTCCAGAGCAGATATTTTTCCAGTAGGCAGAACATGAACATGATTGGACTGCATGTGTAGGGAGTAGCCAGATATCGATAGTGACACTCACCCACCCTTTGAAAGTTTGTTAATAGTAACGTTACTTCTACAGAGATTCCCCATAGAGAAACAGAACGAGAGCATGTTAGCAGTCATCAGCTGCACAGGACAATCAGTAGAGCTGGGCACCCTGCCATTGATAACCTCCAGACATACAGTAACACCGAGAATTCATACTCTTACAACACACGCCACAAGAGAAGCACGCAAATCTGCAAATGTGGATGTGCACCCACAGCCCCCCCCCCCCCCCACACACACACACACAAACACGCGCATGCACTCAAGCGAGTACACAACAAGCAGCTCAAGTCACCCCAACCCATCATGCATGTGATCTGAATAAATCGATTTGTAAAATAAAAACATCGAAAGAAGACAAAAACGGTGACAGAAAGTTGGGTGGAACATGAGCAGAAGAAAAAAAATCTTGATGCAGAGCAATAGATACTGAAAGAAAGGAAAGAACAGAATTGCAATGACAATACAAATCTGTTCTGAGCATTCCTAAAACAAAACGGACAATTTGATACCTAGACATGAAAGCTAGTAGCAGACATAAGAGATGCACAACACCAAGACTTGGTCAATCACCACTTAGTGGTGATTGAGCGGGTGTGAGTAAGGCGTTTGATATAATCTGAGCAGCAACAAGTATACCAGTACACTGTGCAGCTGGTTCAACTCAGGGCTAGTTTATAGGGGTTAGTGTGGAGAGGTGTGATGGACAAGAGTAAATCTGTATCAGCATAGGACCGGGTTGATAGATCAAGACATACACTAGCAGGAGAGAAGAGGAGAAAAAAAGGGGCACTCATGCTCAGGAGAAGAGTCACAGATAGTTGAATCTAAGGTTGGATCATCAGTACTAAATCAAACCGTGATAGGATGGCTACCTGCACAGCAGGGCAGTCAAGTAGGCAACTAGATAGCAGAAAGAGCTAAAGGCAGCAGCAGGCAAGCGGTGGGAGAATAGAGTGATCGCGGTCACTAAGAATACTATCTTGCACATACATGTACGGCGTGTACAGCTGCGTAATGATCAAGCCAGGCGAGTGCTAATATCAAGCAAGCCGGTGCGCATAAGGGGTGCTATGGACTAAAATAGGACGGTGGTAATATGCTGCACATACTTAGATTGGTGCATTTGATGTGGACGCTGTTGTAGGATTTCTCGTACATATATAAATATAAAAGGGAGTCCAAAACGACACCTGCTGAAGGGCATACGGTATGTGAAAGAACAGCTATATGACACACACACACACACGCACACACACACACACACACACACACACACACACACACACACACACACACACACACACACACACACACACTACGAGTTGAATATCGGCATTGAGGACGTGTTGACCGTTGCTCCAGCCGATTTCCTTTTGAACCACTGCAATCAATCAAACACACCAGTGCAGATAGGTTCAGACAGACGTGCAACGACACAATTTTAGTGTCAGTTTCCATAGTAGTCGTGCTAAGTTTATTCTCGCTTACACAGTTGCAGTGATTTGCACTCTTCTACTTGTCTGCCATGTGTACTTGTTTGCCGAGTGGACGGCCCGGCATTCTTCTTGCACGCTCCAGACAGCAGCCGTGAGTCAGTCAATCGTCAGTCAGTCAGCAGGAAGCGCGAGCTCCATCGTTTTGAGCAGCCACCCCCCCCCCCCTCTACTTGTTTGTTATGATACTTTTCTCTCTTTGTTCTTCTTGCATTTTCTGTTTTGTTCTGCCTTTCAAACTGTACGTACGGTGCAGTGAAGTTTAGAGCACGTGCGTGGTTGCATACTCGTACATGACATCACGCGTTTTTGCTTCTCAGTCTTTCAGCATGTGGTCCGTGTCGGTGCAGCGCAGTGTTTTCCCTGCACTTGGTTGGGAGCTTGCATGCTTCCAGAACTCCGCACTGAGCTAAGCTGCTTTGCTGTTTCTCTACCTTTTCGCTTGAGGGTCAGTATTCTTTTTGGATATTGTTTGAGAAAATACAGCTTGAGCTATGGAAAGTCATGAGGGAGAGGAGCCATGACACCATGCCACATGATGTAACACAAACAAAACAGTCTGTCCACACCATGCTGTATCTGGTTTCCACCAGCTGCTCCAACAATGAGCACAGCACCCAGGGACAACCCTAGCTGACAGACCAAGGCCCCACCAGATGGCAAAACAGAGAAGATAGTGTGAGCATAGTTCTTCTCAGCGCATGGATCTTGAGTAGCACTATGCATGAAGAACATGAAGAGACTTACACTGCTCTTGTTGCGTGGGCCAAGACTTCCTTCGTCTCCATCACCAATGAAGCCTTTACTAGTCGACAAGCTGATTTTGTGACTGCTTGCTGAAGAGGATTTCTTCACTTGGATGTTGAGCAGGGTCAATGCTTTGCTTGCTGTATAGTTATAGGGTGGGAAGCAAACAGACAGACGGACAGACAGACGGACGGACAGACAGACAGACGGACAGACAGACACACAGACTCACAGATGGACAGACAGACGGACGGACAGACAGACGGACGGACAGACAGACGGATAGACAGACAGGCAGACAGCTTCTCATTTATATATGATGTCAGTTCATCAGGTCAGGGCGCATGGATCTATGGTCTGTCGCTCGGTTTTGACTACCGTAGTTGCGAAGTACCTGTACAAATTCCTTGAACTGTTGATCTCTGGTTATGCATGATGACACCAGAAGGCCAAATGGTCACGAAAGGCTGGTGTCATAAAAAATGTCTGCCGTGGTTTGAGAGATCATTGAGTTGCACACTTGATCAGGTATTCTTGGTAACAGCATTGAACACAACCATGCACACGACACCAACACCGAGCACACACACACACACACACACACACACACACACACACACACACACACACACACACACACACACACACACACACACACACACACACACACACACACACACACACAGACACGCACACACACACAGACACGCGTACACACATACACACACGTGCACACACACACACACACACACACAAACACACACACATATACACACACACACACGCACACGCACGCACACACATCACGGTAACTATGATGACATGGCTGCACTTACCATTGTGATTAACACCTTTCAGCAATCTCTCTACATGTGTAAGAACATAGAGAAGATTTCACACATACAATCACACAAAGAGCAGAAGTCACACATACCATCCCACGAAGAGCAGAATTCAATTCACACATTATAATCCAACAAAGAGCAGAATTCACTCAAACAACCTCACAATGAACAGAATTCAATTCACACAAACAACCTCACAATGAACAGAATTCAATTCACATGAACAACCCCGGAAAGAAGTGGCTGGAACACAATACTCTCACAGTCAATCTTGCAACAGGGCTGGTACATGTACCGTTCTCCAGACAGGAGCTTACTGCATTGTTGCCAAAAGAGCACTTCTACCACTCCGGTTGTGTACATTTCCAAGACTAGTTTCAATGATCAGAGTAAAAACATTCACACAGTTAGAGTACTTTTATGACAGTGAGAGTAATTTTATCACACAACATAAGTCACCTTTCACGGCATCCGGTAGCTTCTTGTGGGCAACATGATACGCTAGTTTGCCACGGCTGTCCCTCAAGTTTGCATCCGCACCTGACCAGCACGGACACACACACACCTCAGATCTCAGACCTGCCCATCGCGGAAGCGATGATAGCGAACAGCTATGTTAGACATTGCAACTTGTGCTGGGATTACACCATTCAACAGCTTGCAAGGCTGATGAATTGACCGCCACTAATTTAAGCCTGGTATCCGCGCGCGCGCGCACACACACACGCACGCGCACACACGCACACACGCGTACAATATCAATTGCAAACAAACCAAAGAAAATGCAAACATGGGTGAAAGCAGTAGCAACAAGGCATGGCACGTTGATAGACAACTGACAACATTGATAACTAGTGGGGGGGGGGGGGGGGGGGTGTAAGCTAGTCTCACCAGCATCCAATAACTCCGTGCATATGGCTGTTTGTCCATATTTACTGGCAAGATGAAGGGGACTACAGCCCTGTAAACAACACAACACGCCATTAACTTTGGTTAATATAAATAGGAAATTGAGTGAGAATACAACTGACAACACCTCCGTCGAACTCGGATGGTGAGCCAATGTTATAAATAAAAAGGAGAAGGACAAAATGATACGAGTTAGAATTAGGTGTCCAGTTGTTGAATGTCTCAGTACCCCTTGTCAGTTTAGTGCCAGTTTGTTGCACTCGCTGCCTGTATTATGATCTGACAACACCGTTATTATTATTTTAAAATAACAAGCCATTTTTAAAACTACCGTGCAGTACATGAAATCGTCGACAATAATGTACATGTAGCATGGGAACTTACACTCTGACGTAACGAAGAACAGGAGCAAGCAAGGCAGCAAATCCACATGGGGTGTGTACACAACCAAACACAACAGGAAACACAGCAATGAGTTGAAACATGAAGTAGATCACAAGTAGACCACATACACACAACGACACAAGATTCCGTGCAAGCACGCCAAAGCTTGGACACAACACACTCTGGATAGAACCTGCCAGCGCAGAGATGAGAGCCATGCCATAACTAGAACGCCGGCAATACTGATAATAGTGATAAGGCAAGTGATCGCCTGCAATACACACTACACCGTACTCCTGAGTAGAGCATGTTCCAGGCAGTACATGTACGCAAGTCATTCAAACATGAAACTTACATGCTGCACGTGCCAAGAGTCCACGGGCAGCCAAAGAGCCAGCCAGACAGTCAGTCAGTCAGTCATAGTAGAGTGAATGCAAATAAATATAGCAGAACATAGGTACATTAGCATTGTCAAGACTAGCTGCTCAAATAATTGCCATCATGAGCATAAAAAAGAGCCAACATCAATACAACTGAACATTCAGTCGTGCTACTTGAAACTCAACCTGAAGTGCCCGTTTGCCACCCAGGACTTCACATAGCCTTTTGGGCACCCTGGAACTTGTGTGAATACTGTTGGACACAAGCACGCCATGCCAGCAAAGCACTCTGAAAAACAGTCCGTGCGACCCAACATGTAGTTCTCATTCAGGATTACTTGAAGTTGTGCACCCAGCACCTCTTCTCACCAGCCTAGGGCCATAGTCATAGCAACTAAATACACAAGGTGCTGGCTGTATGGTTATGACCTTACAGTTCGAATATTAGTATTTGCCTTGTTGTCCAGACAGAGATTCAGCATGTCTTTATTGCCAAACTTGCACGCCCAATGCAAAGCGGTCTACAGCAGAAACGGAAACAAAATCATGCAAAAAATTCAGCAGCACACAAGAAGATAATACAGCTAAGATGTGGAAAGGATATACGAAGGAAAGTCTGACAGTTGAGCATTGCATAAGCATGTCACTTGCCCCATAAGACTATACGCCACACATTATGCATACAAAGATGCCCACAGAGCAATACAGCTACCGTACACATAACTATACTTACAAACTGTAAAAGGAAATCCATTGGAAGCCAGGACGCACCATCCGTCAAATATACAAAGATGTGTATAGAAAGACACACACACACACACACACATACACGCGCGCGCGCGCACACACACACACACATGCCAACAAGCACGCATGCAGATACCCAAGCACACACGCAGTACGAAGTAAGACTCTTTGAAAGGAAAAAGCAAGAAAATTCCAGGATAAATTTCTTCATGCAATAAGAACAAAATTCTCTTGACTAGCAACCAGTGACTGTGCAATCTACAGCAGAAGCCGGTAGGTCTAAGGCTGCTCTAGCTCAACATAACACCACGCATACTCTTCCCGCAGAGCTAAGCGTAACAACGGACATTCGAATGTGAAGTACCATAGTCCTGTACCAGTATACTCCGCAAAGGGAAACTGTACGGATCACAAACCGAGAAAAGAACTTACGCCCTGTTGAGATGAGACCAGTAGGCAGATTCGAATCAAGATGAGAGAGAGCATGCACAGAATAGAGAGAGAGAGAGAGAGAGAGAGAGAGAGAGAGAGAGAGAGAGAGAGAGAGAGAGAGAGAGAGAGAGAGAGAGAGAGAGAGAGAGAGAGGAGAGAGAGAGAAATAAGACAACATGAGTTGGTAGCAAACTGTGAATCATGTACTTCTCATACAAGAATAATGGCCGGCTGGCGGTGGCGGTAGCTTCAACGATGCACATGCACCCCACACCCAGTGATGCCAGACATGCGCTGACACGGAGTAAATCTACACAACTTCAGGCTCAACACATAGAAATACACTACAGGTGTAACATAATCTTTGTGCTGAACATTGAATTCAAACAGTGTTGAATTTTTTTCACCTGCAAAAGGGTGGGTGGGGCCGGGAAAAACTAAAGCCTTTTCATTTTGAAAACAATACAAAACACAATCATTGGTAACCGAGGGCGGCCTCAAAGTGAGAACAAGCAGTGACACGACAAACAAGTAGGATAAGGGAGCTTGGTGGCGTCCAGTAGACTGCAGACAGCAGTCACTTCTATCCTTCCAAGTCAACTCACCGTGAAATAATCCTGCAAGGGACAACATGAATGTACAGCACCGCACAAGTGAATATACGTACACACACACACACACACGCACGTGCACGCACACGCGCACACACACACACACACATACAGGGGTAGCTTGCTGATTGATAGTGGCAGTGTGTCTGTGTGACAAAGAATACGAGGGAGTCATTTACTGTAGCACTCCCAAAAGCGTTAACGTGCTCCTTTATCTCTCAGAGTGTAGCATTGACCCACATAGAAGAGGACTCTATTTTCTGGGGAATACCCGAGACCAAGCCACAGTAAAAGAGAAGATGGTGGAACTTGTAGTGGCTGACCTCATGGTCACAGCATCACGAGTAGTGAAGGGATGTATCACAGGAGAGGGCTGAATAAAGATTTCGATTGTTATTGCGCTAGAGTGCAGAGAGCAGCAACATGTATGAGTACTCGTATCGATGCCCATCATAATGAGAACACATGCACCTTTGTATGCATGACGGTGATATTGGATAGTATTGTATCTATGCCGATGATATTGAACAGCTGTTAGTGAACGCACATACACTCCAACGACTATGTTCCACTTACTCTGCGATCAACATGGATGTCTTCTTCTGCAATCATCTTCTCCATTTCACCAACATACTGCGCATTGACATGGTTGAACCAGGTCCTTTCTGATGGGTCAACAATGGGCTGCATGGACACGTAAACACAAATGGACGATGGCCATACTATAATCAGTAATCAGTATAAAACAATATTAGGGAGGTTTCGCTCTACGTAATTACGTTTGAAAATCCGTATGTCGTACACGCCAGGGAGCGAGGGCAACTTTCATACGTAAATCTCTCTACGGATTTCCGTAGGAAAGCTCTTTCCTGCGTTGGGTCCTCCGTAGGACTTTTTGAAATATTTTTCGCATTTCTGCATTTGTCCATGGCAACGTTCAAGCCGCGCGAAACACAAGGTACACATACCGTACACCACGTGCAAAATGAAATGGAAAACACGGTTTCGGTTCATGGTGCATGCGGTGGGCTCATGCAGCCAACGCGTCTCCAAAGCA
Organism: Sycon ciliatum; assembly: GCF_964019385.1. Lineage (NCBI taxonomy): Eukaryota > Metazoa > Porifera > Calcarea > Leucosolenida > Sycettidae > Sycon > Sycon ciliatum. Next base: position 93,847,857 of record NC_088643.1, read on the forward strand.
ACAACGCATGTTTAGCAGTCGTGGAGAAATCACGTAGAGCGAAACCCAACAGCTCTGATTTTTACGTATGAAAATTCCGTGCAGTTCCTACGTTATTTTCATACGCAATTCCGTAGAGCGAAACCTCCCTTTTAAGAGGATGAAAAAAGTGTTTTAACTCCGAGTTTCAAGCACTAAGCGATCATCAGTATACACATACAAATCTCAGACTCGAGTTGACCACCCATACTTCAAAGAAGGAGCTTCGAAAAACCTTCAATTTCCTACACCGTGGCCGCTGGTCGCATTCAGCAGGACATCGCTAGTCACAGTGCATTTTGAATGTGGGGGCGGCCATGCCTGGCGAAGTGGCCCCTAGTCACGTTAGTCTTTAGTTACAAGCTTTACTGTATTAGCAAGTGTATATAACAGCAAGAGTGTGTGCAAGTATGATCTTCCAGCTATGGGTACGTGCGGCGCACTGCTATTATTACGTAGTGAAATGACGATCAAGCTCCTGGATTCGAGTTTTCCTACAGTTTAGCCGCAACAATATCAGGCGCAATACGGCAAGCTCAAAGGAAGTGCCTGTGCCTGACACATCATGTACAACATCATTCGAAGACCCAAGAAAAGCGGACTTAGAAGCAGGAAACCGTAGCAGATCAATATCGGATAACGACGCACTGGCTCGCAGTTAGTGGCTACGTGATGTGCGCGCCAGATCCCCGTATGCAAATTTGCACACACGGGGGGGGGGGGGGGGTGCTCTTGGTATAAGTTAGTGCAATAGTGGCACACTGGCACTGTGTACATGTGGCAGTCAGGACTCAGGACTCGGTATGTTTCCTATGACAGTAATGTTTGCTATGCGTTCGTTGTCTTCAGTGGGATTCTGAGATGGAACAACAATCATGCAATAATCATAAATCAAATGACTGTCTATCAGCTACACTGAGATCTGTGAGAGAAGACAACGCTCAATGACTCATGCACTGATCATGTAGCGAGTTATAGAGCAAGCAGCCGCCGACCGGACCGACCCTTGTCCTTGGGTTGCACGCTCACTGGCTCACCGCTGGCTGCACACTGAGAAAATGAATGACTTTTGATTGCTTGAAGGAGAGAGTGCATTGGGTTCACAATCTGACACTGAAAACCAAATCTTCATGACTGTACTGGGCTCTTACCCCGTTCGCAAGAACGCGTGGGCCACCAAAAAAAAACAGAATGCACCAGGCCAGGCCACAGACATTCTAGCGACAAAAATCAACGAACACCACTCACTAGGAGCTCACCCTTTCTCTTGGTCGCGCACTTTGCAGCGAGGCTTCGACTGAAGATTGGCCATAGTAATTGGGCAGAGCGATCTTACCGGGTTTCGCTGTCGGTGGTGATCTGCTCCGTGTGCCTAGCTTCATCTCCAGCGCCAGGGGCATATTCTCAGGATCTATAGTTGCCTGTGCAACACCGGGTGCGGACTGAACGACGTCAAAGCTCTGGCTCACTGGTCGAGGTCGATCGCCGTCACTGCTGACTGAGTACGAACCCCTTTTGCCTGCAGTAGTACTACCTCTGCGCCGGAAAGATCCTCCAAAGTTAGAAACCAGTGAAGCAGCTCGCCCGCGAAACTGTGCCGTTCCGGATGTCGTTAGCGATATCGGCTCCATTCCTCCCTAGGATCCCTGAGCTGCCTGGACTACTGCTCAGATCGCACGGTGCTGCCACGACCACTAAATCAGATACACCGCACCGCACACACGATGTTGTGGCGTCTACGGTCGATCTACAGAGCAACGCTGGGCGGAAGACTGCCGTTATCTACTGACTGTAGCGGCTAGAATCTGTGATACGGGCGCGAAACGAAGAAGTCCAACGCTCTGATCGGTAGACGTAGCCGGTTTACTCCAACCATGTGAACGCAACTCAGACAACGGATCGCTCGCAGATCTACTCTCGAGTCGGTCGGTCTCTGCACCATAAATTCTGAATCAATGAATCCTGAAGCGGTGATGCGAGTCACAGTCAGTGGGTGATACTCAAGTAAAAGAGTCAATGGACTGCACTGCAGTGCCACTTCTGCGCTACCTAGACCTGGAGGCTGTCCTAGGCTGTAGCGTCAGTAGATCTACTACATGTACTGGTCTAACAGCTACGCCGTCAAGTAACAGTCATAATAATTATTCGAATCGGTATCTACAAGAGCGTCAACAACAAACCATCAGGCATCAGGCATCGCTGCATCGCAGACCTAGTATTTTACAGTACAGAGCCATACCAGTAAGATCTACTCACAGGAGACAGATAGACCAGGGTCCAGTCTGTTGAGTGTTGTGTTTTGTTCCTGTAGGCTGTAGATCTACCTGCCAACTGCAGTGAAACATGACTTTAGTCTTTGAGTTTGAGAGATCTCCCTCTACTCCAGTTTGGGAGCGCTCCCAGGCAGTAGGGAGGTACTAGGTAAGTACTAGTATACTATAGTCGGCCTCAGCGGATCAGATCATCATTCTCATGCCCTCAAAAATTATTTCACACGTTGTAGGGGTAAACATGGGTCATGGGCATGTAGTGCCATGCCATGGCATACGTCCTTGACCATACATAAGACTAAGAGTAAGACTAAGAGGGAGGAAAAGAGTGCCAGGCACAAGTGCGCCACATGCACAGCTAGCACTGAGTTTGTAGACGCTTGTTTATCATACTTGCTGCAAAATCCGTGCTGAACACTCCTAGATTAGAATAAAAGTACACCCGGACGTCTCTTATCCGGGCACCTTGGGACCGGGTACTGCCCGTATCTCAGAATAACTCATCTACCATGTATCATATCACTTTTTGAAGAAGTTTATTTGGAACGTATTGCACATGTTCAGGATACAAAAGGAACCCATTGGTAAAAATGTGTGGATTACATAGGTTGGCAGTGAAAAATAAGCACTTCCGAATACGGAAAAAGTTCAAAACCCCCAAATTCGAAGTATTTGTGCTATAGGAACTCAAGCTAAAGGTGCCCGGTAGAGAGACGTGCCCGTATCTGAGGCGTCCGGATAAGAGGCGTTTGAGTGTACTGTAAATAATACAAAATTTCGGCACTTCACGATTTTTGACATTTCGGCGGCGATCATTTATTTTCGGCGTGGGGTAGAGGGCATGGTATAGTGCGAGAGATGCTGTGAAAAATTTCATCGGCTTTTTAATTTAGGCGTTTTGGGTCGATGCCGAATATAGCCGAAATTAAATAGCTGCCGAAAATTTGTATATTTACAGTATAGGAGACTTGTACATGACTGTAATGATGTATAGTGTACTCAGCACGGATTTTGACGGACTTATAAATAATAATTATTCCCGTAGCTATGCAGAAGACGTTACTTCAGTAACGTCTGGCGCTAGCCAGGGTCCACACAGCTTTAATTTGGTGTTTGTTTGTGTGTTTGTTTGTGTCACGCCTGGCGCTATCCGTATCTGACGGCAAAAAAGCATAGGATGTTATAAATTTTTCAATTCTCCTTTTTTCAGGCATATCCTGGGATTCGAACCCGCACTATCGCCCTACATGCATTCCCCCATACACTTCGCATTCATACCCATTCTTCCAAGTTGCGTTACGTTATTATCTTGCGTTTGAAAGCCCTATTTGAATATTGCGGGAAGCTGTATGTGGTCAGCTGTGTTTGATGGTACGGTACGGGAGACGGTGTCGTATTACCCTCGATCGTACCTGTCCCGTCCCTATCCCCTACCGTACCGTGCCATCAAAGACGGCTGGCCACAATGCATATAACTCAAATAGGGCTTTCAATAACATCCCTATGCTTTTTTTTTGTCTAGGTCATCAAGGAAAAAAAGCATAGCGTAGGGCCCTGAGCTTCCAAGCTCTCTCGTTATAACTTTTAAAATATTATGGGCTCGCGCTCGCGTACAGGGCTGGTCAAGAACCACCTTTCCGTTTCAGTGGGACGCCACCAGCACATGATCCGGTGTCAGATGCAGCTCTTTAACGGGGGGAGAGAATCGATAATTCTCTGAACAATTGTTGCTCAAGCGAGCAAGTAGGAGTTTCACTTTTTATTTCCTCATTTCGGCTTTACCGTCTCTAACCCGCGGCTCTTGGACAAGGATTGAGCCCGAAATCGCTGGCGCTCTTAACGAGGTTATTTCTCGGGCGATTGCTCTGCTTTCTTCTTGCCTCAATCACTTTACGGATAATTCTGATGGCAGCGGGATAGCCATCAGTTTCAGGATGATCTGGTTGCTTTCAAAGAGCATCAAGACCGCACTGAAATTGGTGGCCTTTTTTAACATCACAGTGGGCCCTTCTATTCAGTCTTCACCTGACCAATGCAGTACGTGCAGCTGGAGCAGAAAGAGAGCCACGCGCCTGATGGGCCATGCTCCTGGATCTTCTTCGGGCCCTGGTATGCATCATGGTACATGCCGTCAGTTCATTGTTGGTTGCACTCCGTCAACACTATCACAACTAAAATTATAATTAATAGAAAGATACCGTTTGTGCCAAGCCATAGCCCCCTGGTGGTTAACGATAACTAGTATAGACTCTTGTTCTGGTAGTGACGCGTAGGTGAGTGCAATGCATCCTGTTAACCAGGCCGGGGGTACTCAAATAGAGGCCTGATGGATTTCCATTTGCATTCCTGTTTGAGGTATTCGCAGAAGGCCGGGCTTTACATACTACCTTGGGATATCAATCTGCTCTCTAGCTCTTTTCTGCCGATAGCTAATTCTACCATTGGCCACTCACCCATGTGCTGTCCGCCTGCTGAAAGACACACTCATCCATCAGCCCCTCGCTACACCCAGGGGTGTCGGAACTGGCGCGGCAGGTGCGGACAAAGCCGCACCAACAATTTCATCAATAATCTCAAAATGTGATAATGTGATTTTTGAAGTAATAGGATATGGGCTATTTGGGCCCAATCAGTTTCCAATTCAACGTTTCCAGGGGAGGGCCCTGGACCACCAACTCTTCATGCCCGCACCAATGACTATGTTGAATACCTTCCGATGCCCCTGGCACTCACACCTGGGATGTCACAGACAGTCCAGATCAGTTTGGTGACATGACCAATAAACAGCTTGCCCTTTGCTTCGTTATGTTTCTGGCTCTTGCTGGAGCTTCTCAAGGTCGTGAACTCTGCGAGCTGCCATCTGATGGTCTTATTGTGAGGTGCTGCGAGGAGCATAGAGATCTATGTCTTATAGCCGACGTCAAATGCCTGGTATGGCATATTGCAGAGTCCTCAAAAACAGAACATTGTACCTCTTAGTATGTTACATATCGAGTATACTTGAAGTGCGGTACACTAAGTTTCACTGCAACATAATCCTCTGCCGGCATCGGATATCATGCACATTTCAGGGACCAAGTGCATGTTTTTTTTGAAATTTTCCCACTAATAATTATTACTTCGAAGTAAATAAAAGGGGGTTTGTCAACTGACAACCGCTCTATTTAGTTGCTATTCACTCTTTATGTGATGTCCACCACTTTCTGAACTAATAATTATTTGAGTCAGAATTCGGATATACAGTCGACTCCACTCTACACGAATTCACATAATTACACCAACTTTCGTGATATAGCGAACTATTGTCCATGTCCCTGTTTGAACCCATACAAAATGACCCTTTGCAGCAGGGAGTAGTAAAATGCCAGGTATTTTACTACTCCCATGCTTTGTAGCGAACAGATTTCGTTTATAACGAACCACATCTTGAAGAGGCGCGTGTAAACCAAGTGTACCAATACCGTCATGGGCCATATGATGATAGTCATGATGTTTTGCTTGTATGGTGTACGTGCATTTCTGCTATAAAGAACTTTGGCTGTAAGGAACTAATTCTCCCGCACAATCGTGTTCGTTATGTCAGAAGTCTACTGCAGAGCATTTTCAGCTAGTATTAAACTTTGAATGTGCCAGTTTTCCGTCCCCTGGAGGCAGCATAGTCAAAATTCAGCTATAACGTACCCTGGGCCTGGATATGACATTCTTTTTTCTTGGCATCAATAAAAAGTGCAATTCTGAGGACACAACATTTGCAGTTTTCCAGTCATTTGACCTCAGTGGATATAGAGTCACCTTGGCTATAACAGTACCGTTGAATTCCAATCTCCCTTGCAGGTACACTATGCTGAAGTTTCAATGTACTTCAGTGCATGATACTTAGAAGTTTCATATACAGTCCACCTACCCTTATAACGATAATTGCGTGAGACCAAGAAATATTGTTAAAAGGGTACTGGTTCATTTCATAAATGTACGTCATAACGCATGATTTTTGTTCATTTTTTACACTCTTCAGAGCATAAAAACTTGCGTACATGTCTGTTCTATGCACATTATGTACATAGCAAGGCATCACTGGTGCTCCAATTGCAATTTTTATCATGTCCCAGCGACATCAAGTGAGACTTGCCCTACTTGGATAGTGGAGTCTACATATTTCCTGCTAAATATTGTTATGAAATGGAAAATGCCGAGTGGTCAGCCCATTTTATATCGTCCTAGGCGTACTATTGTTATAGCAATATTGATATAAGGATAATGCATTTTATCACTCTTCTATATCGACCTCCACTAATTCTCGTGATCCTTGACTGGTCCTATATTACCTATATCGCCGCAATATCGACCGCTTATATCGACCGCTTGTATCGACCGCTTGTATCGACCACAGGCATTGTAATCTTTCGACTTTGGAGGGACTTAGAATTTTTCTCTCCACTTCAAAAAGAAAAATTGAAAGAAAGAAGACAAAGGAAGAGAACAAGCAGGATTTGAACTCACAACAGTATGAATCTCAAGCAACCTCTTATACCACCCAGCCACTGTGCTGCAGATGCTGAACTCTGTTGTTCTAAAGCTGTGTTCACAACTGGCGCGTGGACGCGGTACGCTTGCGGTTCATGCGCCCCCAAACGCGCGCTCAGCCTTTCACAAAAAACAGCAATCCGAGCCGTATTTAGCGCGTGCGACACCTTCAAGTACTAATTTGTTGACCCCGCCAGTCAAAGTGACTGGCATGTACGCTGATACGCGCTGAAAATTCCAACATGTTGGAAGTTCCATTTCGGCGCGTTTCCGTACGCATGGCGCCCCAAAAGCCAGCAAAAATACGCGTGTACGCGTGGTTTCACGCGTACACGCGCCAGTTGTGAACACAGCTTTACAGTCCTGTACCCAAAATAGGCAACATCCTATGTACACTACCTATGTACACTACCTATGTACACTATAGTACAAATACTATACTACAAATGTTAAAATAGCTCCTAAAGGTTCAAATTTTGGGGTTATGGCAAAGGAATCGTGATAAATAGGATATTGACCTCGACTTCGGTCTATATGGGAAATATAGGCCTCGTAAAAGACCTCGGCGGACCTCGGTCTTTTACTCGGCCTATATTTCCCATATAGACCTCTTCTTGGTCAATATCCTATACGTATACAAAAGTCAATGGAGTGATTTGGGTTGACAAAAAAATATCGTAAGGGTAGGTCGACTGTAATTCACTGTATTATAGTACAGTACATAAAGCCAGCTAATGATGACTATTATTGGAGTAAGGGGTCGCCCATAATTATCGAACTTTTTTCACGAAACGAAATAATTTCGTTATGGGGTTGGAGGGGGTTGACCAATTTCGTTTCAGAAAACTTCGATACATGTACATGGCCATAGGAGCAGTGACACACTTGCGACTTTTGTTGTATAATTATGCATGTATATGTCAACAATTTGTACGTTCTGAGGGGGAGGGAGGGAGGGGTTGGGTCTAAACTAAAATAATTCATTTGGTGAAAAAGTTCGATATTAGATATCCTTAGCTAAAAAAATGCTAACGTAAACGCAAAACTTTCCGTACTTCGGATCGTTCAAGCTGACTTATCCCTTAGCACAATGTACGTTATAGTTCAGACGAAGTAGTCGTGACAACCATGGCGATATGAATATTCGTGGAAACAGGTGCGGGAAATTCAAAATTTTGAACCAGGGATTAGTTTGCTGTCGTTCCCAAAGAATCCCTTGGCGAGGTCTTTCACTCTGGGATACCAGACGCACTGCGAAAATGAATTTTCGCGGTTCCCAGGTCCTTCGAAACCCTTTCCCAAAGGCAGCACCGAAGACTGTAAGGGTTCTCCAGCTCCAGCACGTCTGGGAGAGGCCGATGAATTTCTTCCTCAGGAGTGCCGTGGAACTGGTCCTTTGTTTCCCAGATGGGGTAGAGGGTGAAAGGCACGAAGAAGAGGACGCAGACATTGTCAACCGAAAGGCAAAACTCGCCAAAAATACTAAAATGTCACAAGAGGAAGCAATCTCTCGATTCTCATCTCGATCTGCACGTGCTTTTTATCTCCCGCCAGTTACAAAACAATGCGAGTTTTTGCATTTTTTGCAGAATTACTATAACGAACGTCGGCCCGTTATGTTGAGCTCTGTAACGTTTTTCCGTTACCCGATAACGTATTTTGTCACGACTGGGAGAGAGTACCGTAAAAGTTAGCGTTATCGTACTTTTGCTAAGGATGTCTATTAACAGACGGCCCCTAACACTACACTGTCCCCCGTGAATTCTGTGACTCCGCGGATTGCAGAATTTCTGCAGAATCCAGTAGTGTCCGCAGAATTCAGAAAATCCCGCCGAATATTGCAGAAAAGAGAGAAAAGCTGCTTTTCTGGAGACTTTCAATCTATTTTCACAGCCAAACCAACCTGCTTGTGACTTTCAAAATCAACTTGCAGTATATTTTAGAGCTTTTAATTTTCTCGACCAGGATTTCGGATAATTTTGGTTCAGAATTTATAGGGACAACAAACTTCCGTGGGGTTGCGGAAATTCGATCTGTTTTTACGCTCATTTTCCTTGCAGAATTGCCGCAGAATAGAGAAGGACTTGCAGAATTTACTGTTTTCAGGAGCAGAATTCTGCACGGAATTTCTGATATTCTGCCGCGGAATTCACGGGGGACAGACTACGTGTAAAGCCAACACATGGGCGGCCACTGAAACCAGATTTTGCCTGTAGTCTGGGAATTTAACATCTTGCTTAGACTAATCGCCAGCATTACACAAGAAAGCTGAAGCTCGCTCAGCACTTGTGAGCATTCACGAGCACTCGCCAAGTCTAACACACGGATGTGACACCCAGGTTTATAATAGGGCCTTTCGTCATAAACACAGGGCAAAATAAGAGCCGCAAGCTTCCTCAGCCTTCTCAAGCTGGTTAATTCCCCAAAACACGGTGTATTGAGCAAGAAGTGCTACCATGGTGCTTTCTTGCCGGTTTGCCGAGTCGAAGGTTCAAATTAATGAAATTACCAGGCTTTTGATGCAGTAGCATACAAGTACTAGTATAGCTTCTTTGCCTGCTCGGGCACCCAATCGCTACATTCGCTTTTGGACATGTGCTAGAGGTTGTCTTGATAATTTCACGTTGCAGAGACTGTCGGGGGCCGAAGAACAGAACGCCGAAGAACAAACAGGCTAGAATTTCACGAAGCACAGCATACTGAGCGACATATGCGCGGAGACTCGACTGCACATATATGTAGACTGCAGTGCACGAAAAAATTAATAAAAATGGCCTACAAGTAGGCTACGGCGCTGTTCTTCGGCACTTGACAGTCCAGCATAAATATTCCACAGTATGCTGTCATAAAAGTACTCACCCTGTCTCCTGCAGCTTCTTGATCTTCCTGGCCACCTTCTCCATCAGATCCCACCAGCTCACTATCTGTGTTATCCTCTGATGTAACTGTCAATACTTTCGACGGTCGTACTCCAGAGGTGCTCAAGGATCTGCTGATCTTACTCACTGTAATAGCAGAAGTAGATTGACTTTTGACTGGATCTGGTGATGGTAGCTTTATTTCTCCTGTCGGAGAGCCTATCTCACTCAACTCATCCTCGTCACCTCTACCCAGAACAATATTGCCAGCATGTCTCCTATGTTCCATCACAAGCTTTCTTGCCAAGCACTGCAAATCGAAGAGCAGACCAGAGGCCATGTCTGGCATAATAGTATTGTCAGTTGTTCCCTGTGGTGGATGCCACTGGCCAGCCGCACTTTGAGGTTTTCGATCCAAATTTGCACTATAGCGTCGGCCAATTCCGGCAATAATTCCAGTATTTCCTGGAACTTGCGGAAGCCGAATGTCCGTTACACTATTTGAACCTGCTGTCAGATGGATTTTCTTTGGCGGTTGACTTGCCCGCCGCCTGGCGGTGGGAGACAACCGGGCGAGAAGGCTCCATGGTGGCGATGAGCTTGGATCCGTCCCGGAGTGAATTCCATGGAGGGAGCTTGTTGAGCCAACCGAGCTCATCCTCGAAACGTGAGGGTTGACAGTCAGAGGGTTGAATTACTGTTTTCTAAATAGCTCTACACTGCTACTGAGGTACTTCTTTCTGCGTGAAGCCTTTGTGATCGGTCTATCTCGTCAATGGCACCCAAGAACAACCTCAGATAAGGAAATAATCACATCTTAGACCGATCTTGTGACAAGACACAGACTTTCATCGTCCAGAACATCTATCTTGCATTTTCGTTTGAATCCACACCGCAGCATTGTTTGTTTGTGTGTGTGACCGCAACGACATTGACAATCATGGAGATCCACTTCCAAGCTACACACTTGCAAGAGTCCAGAGTTCAAGATAGGGTTCCTTTTATGGAGTCATTTGATTCTTCTTTTCGATGCAGTTCTCTACTCTACAAAAAGTCAAGGAAGCTTTTCGAAGGGAGTAAATTATTTAATTAGAATTAGAAAATTATTGATTGCTGAAACATCAATCCATTCTACGAAAGTGTAGCAAGAGTACCCCCCGGGCCCCCCCCCCCATGTACTCTTGATTCTAGCTGTCAAGTCATATTTTTCGTTGAAGGGGATGGCCATATGGATGGGCGGCGCAGGAGAGTCAAAACCCTAAATCCAGATTGCGGAAGAAATAAGAACATCGTGACATGACCCCTGGGATTGGGAAACAACATTCTCCAGCAGAATTCCACAACCAGGAAATCGGGAGTGGGACTACTCTCTGGACACAACACAGGCCCTGCCTGCCCTTCAAAACTGCGGTTCGCACCAGAGAGCCGAGCCCCTACTCTTGATGTAGGGCTCCCTGGTTCGCACCATAGTCACGCCATGCGCCAGTGCACATCCACCACTAGCACACTACGAAGAAATGTTCAACATGCACCAAAATAATGTCGTGAAAACATGGCTTTTCCAGAAACACTATAAAATCGTGGACCAAGCAAGCAGGCTGCAGATGCTATCATAAAAATATAGAAAATGGGATATTATCATGCAAGCATGGCAGCGGATCAGGCAAATTAAGCATGGCTGGAATCAGAGCCAGCCAAGCGCATCCTCATCGCATTTCAATTCAAGATACCGCTGCTTGCAACTGTTACAGGCTCAAAGGGCTGTGAACAGATCTGACCAACGATGACAATGACAGCGCCGAAGCAGATGTGGGTACGTGCCACTCGCGGACACTTGCCAAGCGCAGAATGATGCTAGTGGATGAGTACAAATACTGAGCATTGGGGCATAGAGCGCGTGACAGGTAGAAAAATGGGGTCAACGTCAACAACTACTAATCAATGTACAGAAATGGGGCAAAGGCTACAAACATAAAACACATCCGAATTCAAGACGGTGAGGATAACGAAAATCCGAAATAAAACGCAGCAAGGTGAGAAAGACCTACCAGTACTTATGGGGAAATTTTGTTCAGGTGGCTGTGTCTTGGAAACGTTGCAAATGAAAGGATGCCTATGTGAAGTATCGTGAGCTGGGGCATAACATATGATGTTTTATACTGGATGGATGCATGACTAGCATGATGGGAAGCAGTTAATGACATGTAGAGAATACTTATGACTTCATGACCACCTGGAGAGGGCAGTTAGGGGTGGGGCTAAATGCACAGCATTATTATCAAACACAGCCTAAATCCATCCCTGGTGCAGCTCTTGATTGCAAACGTTGAAAAAAAAAATAAAAAAATAAAAAAGAAGTCCAAAACACGGATACCGTGATCAATGGGAGAAGCTACGATTGGAGCGGCGCCCACCGACATGTCTCCGCTTTGGCGGTCGGTCACAGAACTGACAGCGGCATAACGCCAGCGTTAATATGCTATGTTGGCAAAGGTCTGTTGCAGACGGACGAAGCATGGATGAAATTTGTGTCATAGACACAAGCAGTTGGTGCATCGACTTAGAGAGATGGGAAAGGTGCTGTGACAGAGAAAACACACACACAGAACAGTAATAAATGAGAATCAGTTTAATACTGGACATGTGTGAAAGGGCAATGAGGCCAGTAAAAGAACTCATGGGTAATAAACTAAATGAAGAATTCGAAACGGTCAGAGATAGGGATGCAGATGGATTGCTTACCAGTAATTGACCGTTTCGTAACGCATGCCACTCATCACCCTCTTTTGGTAAAGGACCACCGCCTGCTGCTTCATACGCCATTAAGCCGAGTGAGAAGACGTCCGCCTTCGTCAGATCAGTGCATTGATCTTGGAGGACCTCTTTCGCAAGATAGCGAACGTCACCTTCATCATCAACACCAGCTGGTTCCTATTTTCATCAAAGTAAAATAGAAAACAGTCGCACGCAGTGTACATTGGCAACGGCACTGTAAAACTTAGCGTTGTTGGTTATAGTAAACAGGGATGAATTTATCCGGTATCGCATCGCAGTTTGCTACGCAAAATCGATCTACTGCTACTCAAAATCACAGTGGCACGCAGAAAACTGCCATACATACACATATAGGATATCCATGCCTTTTTGTAGCTTACACCACAATTGAGATTTTGCATAGCAAAAACTGCTATGCAAAAACCTGACAGGAAATTCATCCCTGGTAAAGCACTATGCTTGACAGATATCGCTGGGGCACAATGGTGTCCAAGTGTGGGAGGGTGTATAGCAGCAGCAACACCACAGTGTTCTTAAGTTTGATGTTGAGGCCGTGCAAGAAAGTTGACTGAGCAACAGCACACCAGAACGAGTGGTCAATTTCTCACATCTAGCAGATCAAAGGAGCAAAAGGCACCACTTATCTCAGGATCGTGCTTGCAGAACCATTTTCCATCTGCACACTTGCAATGAAACAAAAATGCAATTCTACCCTACTGCACCTTGATGTGTGTGGCACAGAGGGGGTGGGGAGTCATACCGTACAAGGTATGCACAGCAAGTCTGTGGCAGGGGTTTTACTGAACTTGCACTAGAAGCACGGCAAAAAGCTACAGAAGCAAGAAAAAGTTGGAGAAAACTGGACACACACTATCACTCACCGATGAGAGATCTGTTCGCATTGCATGACCTAGGTCACCGATCTTGTAGACACATTTTTCGATACAGATACAATTGGCGGGGAGGGATTCTTCGGATGAGCTAGAACAGCAGGAACATCCGGGCGATACGATAGTTACGGGTGAGGGAGAAGATGGATATGGAGGTGATATGGGAAACTTAAAATGACTCGACTCTCCTTTAGACGCAGGTGACGCCAAAGGTCCATTCGGTCTGCGACACAGGAAGATGTTGCCCGGCTTAATATCAAGATGAGCAAGGTTGTGCGCATGAATGTGGGCCAAGCCACGCGAGATCTGCAAAATACAGAAGCAAACAGGCACGAAGTGGTAAGAACCAAAGGGTACCGCCAGGACACTGTGTCTCACCAGATTCATCCCCCCCCCCCCCCCATCCGGTCCTGATTTACAGAGAGTGAAAGAAAATCTTAGCGGTATGTCCAAGTGGAAATACGGTCACATGGTGAAAGAACACCAGTGCACTGGGGTCATACACAGCCCTACAGCAATTCACAGTCTGGAACTAGTTGCGGTAAGGACAACATAGGTGTGCAGCGTGCAAATGTACCACCTACAGATAAGAGTCGCTCATCTACCTAACTTAAACACTGTATAAGCAGAAATATTCGCCCGGAATTTCATCTTTTCCGTCCAAGGAGCCTTTGGACTAAATTTTGGACTAAATTAAATGCCGGACAAATGTCGATTTAGAAAGGAAGAGGACATATGGATACGAGTTAAGAGTAACTCTCCATCACTGTAACCAGATACTATACGTCAAATGGCTCAGTACTTTGTCAGCTTTGTGCCTAGTTGTTGCACTTTCTGACTGTATATGGTATCTGGTTACAGTGATGGAGAGTTACTCTTAACTCGTATCCATACGTCCTCTTCCTTTCTAAATTTATTATTGGCTCAACATCCGAGTTTTAAATGTCGATTTGTCCAGCTTTTCAATACACTCTTATGATCCATGGACGAAATTTACAACCGGACGAACTCTCTTTCTTAGGAGTTGGACGAAATGACCGGCCAAATTTTCTGCCTGTACAGTAGTGTGAAGATGACACCAATGAATTGTAGAGAGTTCAATGGGAGGTGTGCATCTAAGATAACCGTCACCTTTTTGCGGGGCAAGTTACCCATACTTGGCAGGTACAACCCGTTATAGTACATGTATGAGTAAGGCCTCACAAAGTTCATGACCTTTTATGCAGAGTTGGTATCAAGGTGTGTACGGTTGTAGTGGACATGCCCCGCAAAACGTAATGGCGGGAAATTGATGCATACGTTCCATTGCAAGCAAGATTCCAATAACGATAATATAGGCCCACGTAATACTTAGGTTGGGTATAAAGCAGGCATCTATACCACAGTTGTAAGAATTTCCGCTGTGTGTAACATTACGGTATACTTAACGCACAAATTTGGATAAATGTTGACATCACATGGAACTAACCTGCAACATGAGTTGCTTGACTTCAGGTTCTTGGAACTTCACATCCGCTAAAATAGCATCCTGGAGACTGCCACTATTGCAGTACTCAAACTGGATAAACAGATGGAAGTTCTCCAACCACGAGCTGTAGTACCTGCAACAAACCACCGCACAATAGCACCAACAGCTCATTTCTTCGATCATTCCGTGAAATAAATGGGAAGAAGGGGAGCCACCGAGGTCATAAAAGTCCTTGGAACAGTATAATTATTATACTGTTCCAAGGGTCTAAAGTTTCAAAAGGTCGCTATTTCTCCGGAAATCCCAATGGGGCTCTCTTGATTTCGTTGCAGATTCAGAATCAAGATGCACTTACTTCCCGGTTGGTTTACCAAATGAACGAATTCTGTTAACAATTTTGGTGGAAAAGACCATGAACATTTATGACAATAGACACCCTTAGCAAAAACGTTATGTTGTAACGGTAATTACCGTAAGGGGAAAAATACCGAGATTTGGGTTCGACCTTCAGCAAGATGCACGCTGATTTTAGTACATGAGAATAGCTTTTATTTCGCGCGCGCGCGCGCGCGGTACAACCATTCATGGCGCCAAATACGCGCAAGATGAAATCGGTACGCAATACGCAATATTTGGCCAAAAACGTACCGTTTGTCACAATGATAAATCAGCCCCCATAACGTTTTTACGCTGCAGCTTTAACGCTATTTGGGTGATCAAGGTAAGAGTACCGTAAAAAAAAATAGCGCTACCGTTGTTTGCTAAGGGTGTCTAATGGTAGAAACATACTGTCGCAAAACCCCATGACAAACAAGTACAAAACACAAGCACCCAAACTTTTGTGCCAAAGAAACAGATCCCAACATAACTAGTAGTGTTGGAACGAATAATCGAATAATCGAATAATTTAGAATATTCGTGGGGTGAACGAATAATCGAATAGTCGTAGGAATTATCAGAAATCGAAAAAAAAAAAAAAAAAAAAAAAAAAAAAAAAAAAAAAACATCTATGCTCAGTGCTGACCCTACTGATATTTGCACTGCGTAGATCTGCTCGTAGTATTTCTTCTCAATCTCTTCTCCTCCAAGTTTTAATCTCCTATCGGTATCTAGTAATCCTAGTATCTAGTAATACTTCTGTTCTTTCCATACGAGGGAAACATGGATGCAGTGAATGTGATTTTCGGTCTTTGACCACTTTCGACCAAGACCCTATGCAAAGCTGTATCAGGCGTTGCATACTCTGGGGGGTTATGTACTCTTAAGATCTTGGCGGCACAGGTTAACCGGTTTTGCACCTCCACATAACAAAATCCGATAATCAGCAAAAAAATCAAAAAAAAACTACTTAAAAGTGCTGAAAAAGTGTTGAAAAATGCCATCATGCGTATGATAGAATATAGATTATTCGTTCGATGGAGGGCGAAATTATTCGATAGATTATTCGTTCGAAGAATCCGTGTTCGGTTTAAACACTAATAACTAGTTATTGCTGTCACAGAGGACGAGTTGACATAATCAAAGGCGACCTATTGAATTATTCCCTTCACCCATCGTTAAAGTGAAAACCCTGGTCCAGAGGGCTAACACCTAGATACCCATGGGTCCTGATGAATACTTCATCATAGTGCTCTCAAAGTATCAAGCTATGAGCAGGAAGCCTTCCAGAAATTCAATACTTTCGCAAGGAAACTTGCAGCGCTTCCAGATATTTTGCACAGAGGACAAAGCAAGAAACCATTCACAAACTACGCACGACAGCTGCATACCCTCTGACTCCATGCAATATTAGTACGACATGGTTAAACTTAAAACAAACGTCAAGATTCACTCAAAACACTGCTCACTACAATGCCCACACATGTACAAGAAGACATGACAAGTACAGAACCTGCCATTTTCAAACACAAATACTCCACGACAAAGAATTTCACCTCAATGGTATGAAATATTCTCCTCCTGCTGCTAGAGATATGTCAACATTACTCACCTGACTACATGAGGATGAGCCGATAATTGGTGGTGAGTCCGAGCCTCCCTAAGAGCAGCGACGTCTTCAGAAATATCTTGAATTGGACATTTGGACTTTTTCACAGCATACGTCCCGTTGTCCACGCGATTCCTACACTTATACACACTTCCAAATGCTCCAGATCCAATATGGTCCATTTCCTCGAATTCCTGATGGTATCTTCCAGCACTTTCACTGATGGCATTGGCTGGAGTTCGAATAAAAGTTGTTCTCAAAGCTGACCTTGGTGGAGCAGGAGTACATGGCATAATAGTCTCGCTGGGGTAGTAACGACGTCTACGCTTTGTAGCTTGACCAAGATGCTCCGGCGTTGTAGGCGGAGAGGGGCTGGGTGACTCCCTCTCCGCATCGCTGAAGAGACAAATTCTCAGCTGATCATAACAGTCCATCGTCCATTCTTTTCCTGGGCTTCCACATAGATCTTTGCTGTCTTCGATCTTCCTTCCCATTCCGCACTCGACGCATGCGCACGTTGTTGTTTCAAATTTGGCGCCAAACAGAAGTGTCAAGGCAAGTCGACAGCACTTGACAGCGAAAATGACGATGCTGGTGACAAAGGCCTTGTTTTCGGCCAACTGTAATGATCCTCACAGTCAGCACAAAAGAAAGCTTCAAGTCCAGGAGCAGAGAACTGTTCGTACATCTTGCAATAAAAATATCTAAATTGGGACTTGTCTCAACTCGTTTCGTCTGAAGCAACCAGTCAGGACTCGTTCGGGAATCTCCTAGAAGTGCGAGAAGTCGACAATCACTTGTTCCCCTCCATACAGCTTCGTCGGGAGCTTAGATCAGGCACTTGACAGGAAAGGATGACTCTCCTTCCTCCTGCGAGCCCTCTCCTAAGCATTTAGAAGTGGAAAGAACTAAACAGTGACGGTGATGGCGTGGAACAACAAATCATAAGAAAATTTGTGTCACAAGGCAATAAACGGTTGAGGTTGTACATGTACAAGGTGTACGCGTCTATGGTACTTCCGCGGTGTGATGAGTCAAAAATGCAACAGTATTCTGGCCAACAGACAAGTAACATGCTGACGAAAGCCTTTGTAATTTTTGTTTCAAAAATAACTGTCAGCAAGTACCCTCGGCGTGCACCGACACGCGGTCCAAAATGATTAGGACAGCCATTATTTTGGAGATTGTTTAGTGAATTCATCCATCGTGAGCGCAGGTGAATCAACGGATGAGATGTCACGCAAGTAGCTCAGGCTGAGCACACTCGTGAGTCGTACTCCCTGTACTCACTCAGCAGTCTTGAATTTGTTTCTGCAACGACAGCATAATGATTATTATCATCATGGGCAAGATACTACTATTAGTATATTGTACTAGTAAGCCAGTATTCATAGGTCATGTATGCGGCTGAGTGTGGTCTATACTCAGTCTTGAAGTTGAAGAGATAAGAATTGTTTTTACATACTGAGAATACTACTGTAAAAGCAGAAATTCTCGGTGGTGTTTTATTTTCGGTAACTTCGGTGCCGACAATTTTTACCGAAAATAAAACGCACCGAAAATTTTGGTACAACCAATTCTGTATACATGTAGTACTAGTACACTTCCCTGGAGAACGGGTTTTACCGAAAATTTCCCTCTACCGAACCGCCGATTTTGGAGAATACCGAAAATATTACACCACCAAAAATTTCTGCTTTTACAGTACTTTCTAGTGGCAAGAGTACATAACCTATGTATATGCTATGTACTCTTCGTAGTAGTAAGCAATGAAAGAATTGCGCCGATCATATCAGTGTCCATGGCCACTGAGCAACGTGGAGATAATTATCAGTGTGGCAATGCTGCTACAGTCAGACCTCGCTTACTAGCCTTAGCCGGTCCTCTTTTATCCGGATCCCTCACCATCCGGAAGAGATCGTTGGTTACCGATTTACAGCGTATGGCATGCATACATACAGTATGTGTGTTCGATTATCCTGTTCCCTCGCCTATCCTGATATTTCTGTGGAAAACGGATGTGTGCGGCTAACATAATATGTAAGTGAGGTCAGGCTGTACTACGACTTTACTACTACAGTATGATCGGGCGCCGTAGAACCCTTTGCCGAAGAACACTTAGGCTTGAAAATGGCACAAATTGAAGAACAATCCAGGCTAGGTTTGCAGGTCTAAGAACACATGTACTGCTTTATACGTGGTGTGATCGCATGGCATGATGCTCTCCACAATCGCGGAATAACTTCGGAACAAAGCCACTAAAAATCAGAATATTATATTCGCCTTGAGCCCCTCCTCCATTCTTCAGCACCAGATCTACTGTAGTGCTAGCAGTGAGACTGAGTACATGTAGTACATCACTATACAAGCCTAGTACTACTCCAAAGTTGCTATGATCATGTACATGTAGTATTTTTTTTAAATGGAGTAGTAAAATAGTACTCCCTGGTCCAGGTACCGAGCACCTTACATACAATAGATTCGCGCGCTGAAGAACGTGGAGCCCAAGAACACCCAGCCTGAATAACTAAGAACGCCCCAGCCTAAAGTTAAGAACGTCGGTGTTGGTTTTCTGCGAGCTTGTGGGATACATAGGGCTCAGTACGGATTGTTTCTAAGAACGTGTTATAAGAATGCAGCCAGATTGCTGAAAAAATAGGAACGTCCCAGGCTAGCCCCTTGGAAACAACGTTCTTGGGCGCGTGACTCTACTGTAGAAAGTTACGTAGACAACGTGTCAATAGCGGTGTCGTTGGCTCTTACATTGTGACCACAATAATAGAAAAGCTGACTAGAAAAGCTGACAGGCTTTTGCTGACAGGCTTTTCTAAATGATCACTCGAAAAAAATCATGAACATGTAGTTACAACATTGCTAAAACTTATTATAAGGCGACTTACTTCGGGTCACTCCACTCAGTAGCTGCATCTAGGATCGGTCGTTCAGGTTCCGGTTTTCCCCAAGTGTTGCCAGACATATTCAATGTTAATGCCAGGCTTTTCACAGTGCAACAGTACATTTGTTTTACACACCACCCAGCACTATCAGGGTCCCGCCGGCCCGGCCGGGGACAGATCTCGGTCACGCAGACTAAGGAGTGCGGGGAGCTATAAATATTGTAGTTGCGCCCATGCCCCTGCCATCGAGCATCCAGGGTATAGAGCCATGATTATACTTTCTGTTGTACTTACCAGACAGTAAAACATTTCTGCGGTCGCATGGAAAGAGTTGGTTGGGTGACCGGAAGCAATGAATTAATTCCGGGTGGCAAAGGAAAAAGGATGGCATTCAGAAAAGTTTCCCGGTCCGATGTTTATAGCAGCCAAGTAAATGATGTCCTCTCTCAGTTCTCTCACATCCACATCGTGTATTTCTAATCATTTAGAAACTGCATGTCCCTGATGCAAGCATAAGCGCATGAGCCATTAGTATAAATAGTTCATTGAAAAATGCCCAGCTTCATCATTCTAAAAGTGACTCATCAGAGCAAACAAATAATGAATGGACACAACAGGATGTCTTGGTGGTTTTTAAAGGCTACAAAATGTACAGGTACTAGGTGTGCTGGGTAAAATCTGACCCAAAGTGCATATTTGGCGCCCTGGACTGGCCCACACACAGCCCTTGATGGCCAGGAAGTGGTGCGAATGCTGGTGGATATACATGACATTGTACACATGTACAAATCCGGTCATGTAATGCAATGGGAAGTGGCCCAGGAGATTTCATCTACATGTACATGTAGCTAAACTGTACTATTTTTCACAAGTTTGCTATCGAAATGCAAAGAGGCCCCATGGGAATTACACCACAATTGGAAATGTGCATGTGTGTGTGTGTGTATCAATTCTGTTTTTTGGATTGTGCGTGTGACATGTGCTGTTAAAGGAGATTTACCCGTGTAAAGCGACAAACTTTCGCGGCGCGCAAATTTAGCGTTTTTATAAATTGGGCTGGTTCACGATGAGAAGCTTTTGCGATTCTATCTCTGCAGTTGGATCTTGTACTGTCTACAATCAATGTACGGAGAGATTAGCGGCGATTTATATTCGCGAATGTGTGCTGGTCGCGAAAATAGCGAAATTTAATCTCTAGCGAAAGTTTCTCACTTTACAGTAGTAAAATCCTGTAAGAATTTCGGCTAGCTTTGTAGATGGACTTTGAAACTTGATTAGCGTTCTGAGCACCAATTTGATTGCCCAAATAAGAGTGTTCAAGTTTTCCATACATGTATATGGACTTCCCTTATGGGATGATTTGGTTCGATTTGTCCCCTTTATTTATTTATTTTTTTTTTATTCAACTCAATCGCGTCGCATATGCAAGCAACGCCAGAGATGAGGGACTGATATGGTACTTACCCTCCAGTCATCCGTGCTGAAAGGGGTGCATCTATGAAGGCTGGGGAATTGTTGGTTTGCGTTGTGCAACCCTTGTCACAGGGCCGCTTCTCCCCGGCCCCGCACACATATTTTCTACCAACATCCCAAAACTGGCACGCCACATGCAAGCTATGCCGGGGCCGCAGGTCATACACACCCCACACGTACACGCGCTCCACATATGTAATAGTCACGTTCGCACAGTATATGCCGTATAAGCCAACCATTTGCTTTGGGTGCGGTCACACCAAGGCTGTTTTTACAGGGCTGGCGCACGACCCCCGCGGGACACTTCTCCTATCCTTGCCCCTCTGATGTGTTAAAAGTTACAAGTATGTGTGCATGCAGCAGCACTACATTGTACGACCTCGTACTAAGTTTTAATTTTTAATTGGCCAAGAATCATCCACACATCCAGTGTCATACAAGGTCCATGTAATCGGTAGCTTACATGGACAATGCTCATGATTGCTTACGTTATTTGAAGTACTATTTTCAGAAGTATGCCACAAGAACACTAGGCCAGGGGTCCCAAGGGCTTTGGGGGAACCCATGCTACGCCACAAATGGAAGTGCGTGTGTGTGCATGCGTTTTTTTCATTTTTTGTGTATGAATTTTTTTGGATTGTGTGTGACATGTGCTGTAAAAGGCCATTCATCTAATAGCTAATCTGGAGCCGCAAGTCCTGAAAAGGTAGAGTATACTTTGTATTCTGATACAAGTTGCTGACAAAATTGGGGCTAATGCCTAAAGATCTCAGGCTGCGGCCGGCCCGTTCAAATTTTTAAAGAAATATACTGCCTTTTCTGGAATTTTTGAAACAGGTTTCGCCCATCTCCTTTTATACATGTAGCTTACGTCACGCACAATCCAAAAGCATGCGAGCCACTTTTAGCATTGCGAAACCTGTCACTATCAGTTCTCAATGAACTCAGTGCCAATAGTCCTTATGCACGCTGTACATATGTACGAAGTTCTGTACTAGGGCCGTAGGTGTGTACATACCCGGTTGGGTGTTCATTGTGTGCTATACATGCGCGTTTGACCCATTTAGCCTCACAATTCATGGCATCTGTACAACGTGCATAAGGCCTATGACTCGTTGCATTTGTTTGTGGCCGGGAACATTTATAGATAACCATTAACCATCACCATCCGAGATAACCATTAAATTAAACAAATAAGAACTCAGATAGTGAGCCAAGGAAAAAATTGTAACATGGCACAATGTGGGCACAAGTTATGCGGAGTCCACCAACTAACCCAGATTTTGAATAGTCAGACGTGCACAATCTGTCTGGTCTTGCTGTCCGTTATCGTACCAGGTCAGCATTCCTTGGAATGTACTGTAAAGTGAGAAACCTTCACTAACGTTAGAGATTAAATTTCGCTATTTTCGCGACCATCACACATTCGCAAATATAAATCACAGCAAACCTCCCCGAGTCCCCGTGCATTGATGGTAGACAGTACAAGATCCGGCTGAAGAGATAGAATCGCAAAAGTTTATGAAAACGCTAAATTTGCGCGCCGCGAAAGTTTGTCGCTTTACAGTAGCTTGTGCTCGGCCCGATGGCGCTTACCTTCTCCTCTTTGGAATTAGCACTAATATCTATGAAGGCATGAACCTTCCAAGTAGTTGGAAGGCCGTTGGTTAGTGGCCGGTATCGTGCAGTGCTCAAGCTCACTTTCTTGCCGTGGAATGTCTCAGTACTCCTTGCCAGTTTTGTGCTAGACTGTGCACGCCTGTTCAAATTCTGGTTTAGTTGGTGGACTTGATGCGGCATAACTTGTGCCGCCCACATTTTCCATGTAAAAAAAAGTATAAAAATAGCAGGAGAGGCTTCACACCATGAAGTACAGGCCTGAAGGACACCCATAGAGGGATGCACCGTGACTGATTCGTCCTCCATGTACATGTAGGAAGGATGTGTGTAGGTTTATTATTAAACACCTTGAATTTTTTTCTCTTCTTAATTTTTCCCAATTTTCCTTCAAATTATGCCCAAGCTACCTACACTTTTGCTGGGCTTGGCCCATACAATGCATATACTCACATTTTGTGACTCATCTGCCAACATGCCGGACGGTGGCAGTGTGAGTCAATGACTCGGCTGTGTACTCCGCTTGTATGGGAAGTCCTCACCGACAAGGTCGGCCAGGAGCAGCTGCTCAGTGTTCTTGCTTGGCACCGAGCCTGTACATGGACAACAGCATGCATTTCATGGATCTACATGTACATGTACATACACAGTTGTCTAACCCTTTGAGGTGCCACTGAACGCGTGAAAATGCGCAATTGCAGTTCACTCCACCATTTCCATCATAACTTACGTTCTGTTTGCTTGATTTTGACAGTCTAGGGCTCTTTGAAACGCTCTTTCCGCTGCCAAGAGAATGAGGCCACGCTCAACTCCGTGGGTGCCACAAAGCCTGCTCCAGAGCGCAGGGAATCGCCATAGGTCGGGCCTCGTGTTGAAAGAAATACTTCTAAATTTCATCCCAATGCCATTTCGCTATCGTTTCTTGCACAGCTCTGGATTTTTTTGCATCTCAATCAGTAGTTTCGACGTCATTACACCCACACGTCATCAGCTGGCTGCACACCACGTGATCCACGGGAAATCCCCGAAGCACGAGGCAAAAAAATGATTTTGAGACGTTTGAACAATTTAGTGCCGCGATCAAACTTTCGAGCGCCATATCTTTATCATCTTTTCTCCTATCGCAAAAGCGATTACACCATTGGAAAGCTTGGAGCTTCCTCTTTGATCTACATATTTCGATATTTGCAACAGGACAAAAATCGATGGAGTTACGACAGTTTTACGGTACGTACACAATATCAGTCGTTAATGACTGATGCACCGCTAAGGGCTAAGGTCCTCATGCTGCGTATACTGCTCTATGTTCAGTGGACAGAGCCAGTAATACAATGATCACACACTGCAATGAAGCAAACAGCATTATATTATGCTGTCTGATGAGTGTTTCACACGAAACTCCGGGTAACGGCGGAAAAAATTGTTTGCTTCATTGCTCTGTGATCACTGTACATGTACATAACGTTACATGACTGTATACCACTGTCATGTACCGGTACAGATCATGTGACACGGCAAAGCACCCAGCTGACAGTTACCATGGTTTCAGATGTTGCAAAAGAAATGGAGTTCAAATCCCCAAGAGTGCGGTACAACCTTTAGACAGTGCTGCGACGGCAAAAGTGACTTCACATCACGTGACGTGGTTCAAAACGGCAAAAGATTACGCTGGCAAACAGTGCAAAGTAGCCACAAGAGAGTTGAGAGAGAGAGAGAGAGAGAGAGAGAGAGAGAGAGAGAGAGAGAGAGAGAGAGAGAGAGAGAGAGAGAGAGAGAGAGAGTTGAACCCAAAGCAGGGGTGATCCTGTATCTATCGTGCACAGGGTGCAAATAATGTGTACGGGCTCGTCAAAATCACAGTGATGTGAAGTTCTGCCGTCGCAGACCCCATAGCTGGAGTTGCACACTCTTGGGGGTTATGTACTCTTGGTCATGATCATGAGTTTTGACTTTCTTCTACAGCGCAGCTTCCTTATTATACTCAATGATTGGGCTGCGAAGCGAAGGCCCATATCCATAACTTCATAAGCACATGCTCCCTCGCTGCACATGACCCTCCCCCTCCCCCCTCTCCCCACACCCCATAGTAATTACCAGGGAATAGTACAATATTGTACTCGTGACTCCCTACTAATTACAACCCAATCCAGGACTGAAAACACTCAACTCTGCCTGATTGTAGGAGATCTACCAGTGAGACTGGCTGTGTCACAGTGAAGACTGTCTGTAGTGTCACGCAGAGCGACAGGGTTGTCCCAAAGCCAAGGGATTCGAAGCAAGAGTACTCTCTCACGTCTAACACCTGTCTCACCGAATTCAAACATTCCCTCTGCCAGCACTTCCGCCGATACACTCACTACATGGCAGTCTGACTGGGACTGGGCAACCGACCGCCTTTAGCCTCCTCCGGGATTGTACTCCTGCTTCTCCATCCCCAAGCCTAATTGTCGCCAATCCTGAGTAGCCAATCTCCACTGCTACCCTACTTCACCCTTCATTACTCTCCTTTCACTCCTATCATCTGTTTGATTATTTGCTATTTTCTGCTCTGCTGTGTTCCAAAATTAGATCCTCTCCTTCGTTCCAAATCTTCCATTTTCTCCCCTGCTTTTTTTCCCTCATGCTTATGCTTCCCTCCCGAATTTGGTGCGCCTGCCATGTGAAGATGCCGAGACCTCTGGTCAGTTGAGCATGGCAAGCCCCACCAGCACCATCTCACCCCATGCTAGCCCCATGTGCCTGCTGGTGAGTTGTGTAAGTTTTGTAAAAAACCAAAAACCAACAAAAAAAACAGCACACTGAATTCAAACATTCCCTCTGCTAGCACTTCCGCCGATACACTCACTACATGACACTGATGGCATACCAACCCCTTGACATGCGCAAATGCTATGCCAGCTTCTTTTCGTAGTTTTCTTCGTCTGTGTTCTTTGTATATCTACTCTTTCCCGAACACATGGAATTTCTTTCAGATAGTACAATCATGGAAGTATACCCTAAAATCAAATTTTCGCCAGTTGTAGTCTTCGGGGTGCTGAGTCGAATGGTCTTGGTCCGAGGATGCTGAGACGCTCCCTTCCTCCTTTATTCCCAATCGAACTCGCGCACTTCCACCGAAACTGGGTGACTGCGCCCTACTAGATAGGGATTTGTATGGAAAAAGTCACTAAAACGCCGTTTCGTTCTTATAAAAGCGCGGATGACCGCGATTGGTCCATATGTTGTAGTCTTTTGGCCGCTGAGTCGACTGGTTTTGGTCCGAAAAGGCTGCGATGCAGCGTTCGGCCCTTATTCTCAATCGAACACGGTTGAGTAAGCGGTCGCGTGCTCATGCGTACACCAGTCGCCTGGTCACCGTGCCTGCAGGCTACAATTTTCACATCAAGGTTCAACTCAAAGGTTCAAAGCAGGGAGTCGTAAAAGGCTTTTGCAACTCCCTGGTTCAAAGGTTCAACTCGAGTGACATAAACGGGCCCAAACACGCTGTAAATGAGCACGTGACCGCTTACTCAACCGTGTTCGATTGAGAATAAGGGCCGAACGCTGCATCACAGCCTTTTCGGACCAAGACCAGTCAACTCAGCGGCCACAAGACTACAACATATGGACCAATCGCGGCCGTGAATCCGCGCTTTTAAGAACGAAACGGCGTTTTTAGTGACTTTTTCCATACAAATCCCTATCTAGTAGGGCGCAGTCACCAAGTTTCGGTGAAAGTGCACGAGTTCAATTGAAAATAAAGGAGGAAGGGGGCGTCTCAGCATCCTCGGACCAAGACCATTCGACTCAGCACCCCGAAGACTACAACTGGTGAGAATTAGGGTGCGTTCTTAAATCCTCTCGGAAAAGTTGGAGACTCTCCGAAAAGTTCGAGAGCTGTTCTTATAATTATCCTCTCCGAATTTTAGGAGGCTCTCCAAAGCTCTCCAAGCTCTCCAAGCTTCGGAGGTGGTTGAAACTCAGAGATTCCCGCGGTTTGGGATCAGCGCATGCGAACTAGGCTAAAAGCCACGTGTTGATCATGAGTGTCCGCATTTCCCTTTTCGCATACGCACAGCGCATACTATTTTCGTGGCACTCAAGATCACGGCCCCTTTGGCGCTCCATTTTGCTTGACATCTGCAAAATATCTCCGAATAAGAATCCCAGTTTCTTCGACTTCTCTTTTCTTCTTCTCCTAGAAGCTGGAGAATTTAAGAACGCACCCTTATTATTTTGATTTTAGGGTATACTTGGGTCTGTTGAGTGTTGTGCTAGCAAAATGATCAGGCTCAGGTCAAAGGTCATTCAAATAGTCGCGTACTGCGTGCCATGCCGCTGCACCGTGAGCTTGCTCTTGTCTTGATCTCGGAGAAACTAAGTAATTAGTTTGATCTGAGATCAGTAGAGCTATTATTTTTATATCCGTGTACCAGGTGTACTGTGTAGGCAAAGTCGGAGCGAATCATGCTGCATGGGTTGGACTTACTTACTGGGGAACTGGTTATTGTCGAAGGACGCGGAATGGCAGACTCAGTTTAGTGGTCTGGAACTCGCAGTGGTTCAGCTACTTCCAAGTAGTTCGGTTGCATGCTTCGGCCTGTGCTGCTGCATTCTCCATCCCTGCCCTACCTGGCCCTGTCCAGTCTCAACGGTTCCAACGGTCTTGACAGGGAACTCAATTGGTAACCGTGAACGTGACACGTCTAGCCGCAATGTCCGCGGGATCCGAGCTCGTCCCGGATGAGCCAGGAAACATGGCGATCGTCCTGAACTCCACGCTGCAGCATGGCAATGAAGAAAATACTCCTGAATCGCTGACCTTAGCATTCAGCCCAATACTTTCGACAAACAGTCGAGCCCCGGAACCTGGATGTTCGATGGAAAATGAGGATTGTGCGAATGTGAAAATCGCTTCTGTGGACAATGCTATGTGTTCGGCTGAAGATAGTGATGCAACGGTGTTCAGTGGCGATGGAGAAACGCATGGTGAAAGTGACAGTGAGTTCTATCAGCTGCCAAACTTGGCTAGTATATGCCAGAGGCGAGCAGTCCCACTGCCATCAACCTGTGACACTCCGCTTCCCAGCGCTCTGTCTCAATCTGAGTACGATGGTGTGGCGGAGAAGACTGCAGAACCGGCTCAGCTAGGCAGGGACAACAGCATCTCTGATGATCAGAACATGGAAGGCGGGGTAAGGTGAGAACATGCCTCCAGATTCATAATTATAATCTGATTTATGACTTATACACAGTCACCGTGAGAATCCAGGACACGGCTAGGCTGTGTGAAATACTGCATGGGTGGGGCGGTCTTTCACTGAACAAATTCAGTGTGCTTGGTTCACTGTGACTGGCTGGGATGTCCAATTTGATGATTCGGGCCTACTCAAACTAACGCGTTAGCCAACATTGTAATTCCTCAAATTTTAGCGATGGTTATATTTAGTGTGTTATTGACATTATAGTGACGATTTGTTTCAGTGATTGAAGAATTCCGTTGTACATGTAGCTACATTCAACGGTCTCGGAGAAGTGATCCACGAGTCCTAACTTCAGTGAACTTAATTTGCTAGGTATCCGTGTTGCTAAAATTAGGAATTTACAGTAGTTGTTCAACTACTTTTAAAATGGCTACATGACAATCCAATTGGACCTCTTCTCGGCATACATGTAGTAGGAATCCGTATATATTGCATTTGGCCTTTTTAAAATCATTCCAATGCTCCATTCACATACAGTAACTCCATGGAAGACGGCGATATGTCCGAGGAGTTTCTACCTCAAGTCAACGAGCAGTTACGCTCCACCGCTGCGGCAACTGTGCTAGTCACACGGACAACAAGTACGCACAGCATGATACAGGGTAGGTGCAAGCGTAGCTGACATGACATTGCTGCTGCTGCTTTGCGGCTGCTGCGCGGTGGCGGCGGCGGTGGTGATGGTGGTGCAGCTGCTGCTGCTGTTGCAGGTGGCCATGTTCTGGACTAGCCAGCTCTGTCTATGAGGGCGGGTGTTACTGCAACTGTTCAAGTACCTAACTCTGAGATGTGTCTCCTGATGGTGAAATACTCTCCACGCCAACAGAGAACTAAAACCTCGACCTCACGTTTGGAAAGCGAATGCGGCCAACACCCTGACATGTCACCAATACATTAAATGTGGGCTTTGCACAGCAACGCCTAGTTAGCCCATGCACATGCATGCTGGTGGTGGAGTGCTGCGAGTGCGTGTCATCTGACCACCTCGTGACTAAGCCGCGTGCGTAGCGTGTGGCCTGGCAAAATGTTAAAGGGGAAGTTAAGGCAAAAATTAAAATTTCACCAGTTGTAGTCTTCGGGGTGCTGAGTCGAATGGTCTTGGTCCGAGAAAGCTGAGACGCTCCCTTCCTACTTGAATCCCAATCGAGCTCACGCACTTCCACCGAAACTGGGTGACTGCGCCCTACTAGATGGGGATTTGTATGCGAAATGTCACTAAAAGCGCCATTTCGTTCTTATAAAAGCACGGATGACCGCGATTGGCCCATATGTTGTAGTCTTTTGGACGCTGAGTCGACTGGCTTTGGTCCGAAAAAGCTGCGATGCAGCGTTCCTCCTTTATTCCCAATCGAACATGGTTGAACAAGCGGTCACGTGCTCCTGGTTGCCCAAATCACCTGGTCACCACGCCAGCAGGCGACAACTTTCACACCAAGGTTCAACTCGAGTGACAGGACTGCACCCAAAAAAGGTCAAACAGGCTAGTAAGTTGTACCCTGCAGGCACGGTGACCAGGTGACTGGCGTACTTAGGAGCACGTGACTGCTTGTTCAACCATGTTCGATTGGGAATAAAGGAGGAACGCTGCATCGCAGCCTTTTCGGACCAAAACCAGTCGACTCAGCGTCCAAAAGACAACAACATATGGGCCAATCGCGGTCATCCGTGCTTTTATAAGAACGAAATGGCGCTTTTAGTGACATTTTGCATACAAATCCCCATCTAGTAGGGTGCAGTCACCCAGTTTCGGTGGAAGTGCGTGAGTTCGATTGGGATTCAAGTAGGAAGGGAGTGTCTCAGCTTCCTCGGACCACGACCATTCGACTCAGCACCCCGAAGACTACAACTGGTGAAATTTTAATTTTTGCCTTAATACTCATAAAAAGGACACACTTCAGGCTCATTACAAACATCTTGAAAGTTTTTGTCTTCACAAGTATACTTTCAAGCCTTCAACTTTCAAGATGTTTGTAATGAGCCTGAAGTGTGTCCTTTTTATGAGTATTATCGCATTTTTGTCTCAGAGGAAACTGTTTACCTATTTTGCCTTAACTTCCCCTGAAGGAGCGTTCTTTGCAGTTGCAGTTTCTGTTTCGAGTCGTAGTTTTTTCACTCCCTCCCACCCCTTTTGAAGTGACATTAATTTTTGTTTCTCCGGTTGGGGGGGGGGGGCAAACGGCCTCCTATTATGTCTGTATGTTGTGACGCCTGATGCCAGGCAGTCGTGTGAGCCCTCGGTGGGCGATTGGCTGGCCGCGGTGGCCATTTGTGTGCCCCCGGCGGGCAAGATGATAATTATCGGCCCACGGTGGGCAGTTTGCTGGCCTCGGTGGCAATTTGAGCACCCTCGATGGGTTGTCTGCTGGTTTAGCCCTCGACGGGTGGTTTGTTGGTCGCGGCGGCCATTTGAGCGCCCTCGGTGGACAGTATGCTAGTTTAGCCCTCGGCGGGCGGTTTGCTGGCCTCGGCGGCCATTTGCCATATTTGTCATAAATATCAAAGATAAGTAAAGAAAGGGGAAGCTTTGCAAAAACGAATTGTACAAGCCGAAAGCCAAACTCCTACAGTACTCCTCATGCATGACATTGTGATGGACTAGTTGACTTCTTTACTTATCTTTGATATTTATGACCCACCCAAGTTGGGCGGTGTGCTGCTTTGCTGCTTCGAATTGTAGTTAGACCGCTTTGTCGTACTGGTCTCGTCGTCGTCCAGTAACAATCGACATCCTTTGTTCGGTTGGGACTGTAGCTTTTGCTCGTTTTCGTTGCGCTTGCCTTCCCCTCTTTGGTCTTTCCATAACCTTGAACCTTCCAAGTTGGAAGGCTGTCGGTTAGCGCTACGGAGATGTGTTGAAGCTAGGTGTCAGGACGTCGAATGTCTCAGTACTCTGTCAGTTTTGTGCCTAGTTATTGCACTTTCTGACTGTATATAGTATCCAGTTACAGTGATGGAGAGTTGCTCTTAACTCGTATCCATATGTCCTTTTCCTTTTTACAAAGAGCATATTCTTGAATATTTGAATTGTCCAAAAGAAATCATGGCAACCCCCAACCCAATGTGTCTATTGTATGTGTGTGCACGCCATAGTGAGTGGTACGTTGTGGGGGTGTCTGCGTGGCAGAAAATGGGTACGCTGGTGGCGTGTGCGTGCATGTGTGTGCTTGTGTCTGTCTGCGTGGGTGCACGAGTGCCCAAGCTGGGCGTGCGGGTGCAATTGGAGGTGCTTGCATGTTTACGGGTGCAAGGGCTTATACTATGTTTGCTACTGAATGGACACATGGAAGCAATGTTGCGTTGAGTTTTTTCTTGTCTTAGGAAAGTTCTCTATCTTGTGATTTTGCAATGCAATAATTCTGTCATCACGTCTACATGTAACGTTACATGCAGAGTGCTCAACATCATCTTCTCATCAGGACATACCCGTAGTGGTAGATCTAATCGATGACAGCAGCAGTGGCAGCAATGCTGTGGAGGTGGAACCAAGACCCAAACGCCAGGCAGCGCAGACAGCAACATGGCTAATGGACGCCGCCGTCTTCAGACCCGGTAGTAATGTCTACTTGTTAGGAAGGGCTGCTGAATGGAGCAACACTCGAGTAAGTGTGCATGTCATTGTACATGATATCTATATAACACTCATCTGTGTAAACCCAGGCATCGCATGTACTGGCACGAACCTGAGAGACCCGCGTGCTCATCTTTGATTTAGAAAAGTGATCCTGTCAGCTTTTCTATGATTGTTGGCTTTTGGATTTTTCTTGTAGGCACAGCCCTTGTGAAAGTCAGTGGCACAGGCCCAGTTACTGGGGCGTAGATACTGGTGAACTTTTGTCTTGAATGCTGGGACTGAGTTCAGACTCGGCTGACTATCATGGAACACGCATTCCGGGAGTTTGTTCTATTGGTCGATCACCCCATGTGGGAATGATCTGAGACGGCACTGGTTTCAGCTGATGCTTGTGATGGTCGCTGCAGTTTAAGATCTTGTAGATACATCTCCCACGAACCAGGGCGAACTCCATTGTGCTGCCTATCCAGCAGCATTGGCAAACGATACCGTCCTCCAAAAACTACTTGTCTTGTTATCCTGAGTGTTGATTGTGCAGAATTAACACTCAGGATAGGTTACGATGTTTTATACGTTTAAACACGATACCAGACTACTTGCCTAAGTTATTGTTGCTATTGAAAACGTCGCAGCAGTGCACTGCAAATGTGCTCGATGACCCTTGTCTGCATATTCCAGAAACCCACAGCATCGTCATCATCGTCATCATCATTGCAGCCTGGAACAGTTAGCATGGCATCGACCAAGAAGGCGGTGGGTCGCAGAGGTCGACCAAGAAGACCAGTTTCAAGTGCACCGCCACTATCAGCAACAAGTGGGCAAGTTATGTATGCTGCTGAGAGTGGTGCGCCTGTGACTATGCAAGAGTTATCAGAGAGGGACAGCTACTCTCTGAGTTCCAAGGAAACCCTCGAGAGTCTCCAGGGACGTCTGGCTGAGATGGAAAGAATTGTTCTAACACCAAACTTGGGGTTTGGCCAGCTCAGAGGTAAGGACAGAATGTGTAAATGTGTCACAATGACTGCCGTCAATGGTATGGAATGGAGATATGCATAGGAGAGGAATCAACGAGTGCCATGTACAAAATAATAGAACGACACACATGAATGCATGTATTGTTACCATGATTGACGTTGAGAGTTGCTTGAGACGATTGATGGTATGCCTGTATTGTGTGGGGTACTGTGTTATGCCTGTGTGGGGTACTGTGTTTACGATACAGCCATGAACAAGATGTTTGGATCACTTCAAGTGGAAATAGAACAGCAGCGTGTACTCTGCAGGAAGGCCAAGGAATCATTCCTGCGCAAGTACAAAGCAATGCAGGACGCATCTTGCTGGCACAGAGAGGAGATTGAGAAGGGTCGTCACCTGAGCTCCAGCATGCGTCTCCTGTCCAGCTTGGTGTCGCGTTGCAGTGACCTGAGCGAGATTCTAGCGGAGAGAGGAGCAACCTTTGAGCCAAGTCCTGGACGAGTGGATACAGCAGCTCTACAGACTCCTACTGCTGCATTCCCTTTGGTCAGTGATGCAGAGGCAAGTAGTCACAACACTGATACTGACCCTAACACGATGATTGCCACAAGGCAGGCAAGTGCTACAGGGTCTACATCAGCCTTTCATCGGCCGTCACCTCTGTCTAATAATTCACCGTCAACAGCACCGGTAGTGGTAGCAGCACCAGCAGCAGTAGCAATGCCTACCCAAACACAATCAGCAGTGGCAAGTATTGTTCATCCAGTGCCATTGAGGCAGACAAGTGCTGAGCTCACATCCAATGCAATGCCTGCCAGTGCTGATGAACTGCCAATGTCATCAGTTCCACGCACTGTGGGAAGTGTATGTGCTATAACCCAACACAGCACTACGGGTGCCGTGGCATCGACATCAACACAAGATCAGCCAAACGGCATGGACAATCCAGGAGTGACAAGCTCCAACGGAGCCGCACCACCAGCAGCACCAGCCACAACAACTACAATACATGTGCCACCACCTCTGGCATCAGCAGCAGCAGTAGTACCACCACCGCCACCGAGAACAACAGCTGCAGTAGTTCCAGCAGCAGCAGTAGTGAGCTTGTTACCCTTGTCACCAGGACATACTAGAACTGAACCTGCGACTGTGCTTAGCAGTACCACTGTCCAGGAGCAATCTAGCATGCCAGCAGTATCAGCATTGACCACCACTACATCCAACATGGCATTGCACCACCAGTGGCAGCAGCAGCAGCAAGGAGGCAGAGCAATAGCATCAGACCAACGCTTACCCTCCCAACCACACCAGGTTCACACAGAACCTGTGTGCAGCCAGCCAATAGCTTGTACTGATGTGGCATGGTGTAGCAGTGGAACTGTTCAGGTGGCGGCTTCAACCACCCAGGTCCAGCAGGCTGTGCACAGTCATGTAACACCAGCACTAGGATCACAGCCGACAGGCACTAGGTCTACTAATTCAGCTGCGCAACTCCTGACTCAAGCATCGATGGGTACGGCGGTAGCTGTGACATGCCCTAGTCGTCCGCATACAGCAGTGGCTCGTGCCACAGTTCCTGTGACTTGCAGCAGCAACAGCAGCATCAGCAACAGCAATCAGTCCTGTAAAAGTACCACTGCATCAAGTATATCTATAAGCACCGGTAGCAATACCAGTGGTAGCACCGCCTCACGAAGACGTGGTGGCCTAACCAAAACAACTGGTGGTAAACCCACAGGAAGAGTGAGACGCAGGAACACTGCAACAACGGTATCAACAACAACCACAAGAGCAGTACAGGCTGTACTTGCTATTCCCAGTAATCCAGTGCAGAGCATGATCCAAACCACTAGTAATGGCACAGGTAGTATGAGCGTAACGTCGGCCAGCACAGATGCACCCATAACTCCATTGGATGACTTTGCTCTTCTTAGTCAATACACTGACACACTGCTACTGCAAGATGTACCTAACACTAGCGGTGGCCAGTCCGCCCAGATTGTGCCGGTGACCATGTCGACCAGTGGAGGAACGCCAAGCTGTGCAGCGACTGCTCCATTGGCAACTACTGCGACGGCGGCTGTGTCTCGGGTAACAGCGCCCACAGGCAGTGGCCAGCAAGCAAGCAGTGGAATGACTGGAAGCAGAGCCAGGTTGTCTCAGTTTGCAACACTAAGTGAGATGATAGAGGCTGGTGTCATTCAACCGGGGGAAGATGTACTTACCATGACTGTAGTAAGTACTCAGTGCCTCTCCAATGCAGTACTCAGTCAGTGCCTATTCTACACTACTCAGTCAGTGCCTATTCTACACTACTCAGTCAGTGCCTATTCTACACTACTCAGTCAGTGCCTATTCTACACTACTCAGTCAGTGCCTATTCTACACTACTCAGTCAGTAGTGTATGCTCCAATGCACTAATGTCATATTATCTTTGCAACCTCTGACGGTAGCTTAGCTACATGCGCCAGTATGAGATAGTTGAGGATGTCCTGAAGAACCGTGTCGTTTAGAAGACCTGGGAAAGTGTGTGTGGCAAGGTGTGTACAGTATTTGCCACGACTGTTCCTATAGAGCAAAAAATGCCACCATGATCAATAAATAGAAATGCAACTAAAACCCAAAACAATTAATGAAAAGAACTCAAAGCTAACGAAAAGAACCCAATCAGCGACTGTTCCTTGATTATGCGCGTCGTACATCGGCACCAATGCATAATAGCATGCCTACTGCCAAGCGGCGTGTGTGACTACAACATGCCATGTACTGTAGAGTAGAACCCAGGTTAAGGGTCACACCGGATTAGGGATCGGAGCCCGGGGGGGGGGGGGGGGGTCACTTGGCACGTACATTGTGCGGGTGATCCTTCGGAGCCGGGGGGGCACTTGGCATGTGCATTGTGCGGGTGATCCTTATACCGGGATTTAATTTCCGGCCCAAGGGGGGGGGGGGGGGGTCCCCCGTCGGTTTCCGAGGAAGCCGTAACTTTTTTCGCTCCAAACTATTTTTCCGAGGTCCATCTACTCACAAGAAGTCGTTTTGCACACCTTTTTGCCCATCCCTGTACAACTGAGTCCAGCTATGTCCGCGCAGAGTTAGGTGGACCCTTAATCCGGGTTCTACTCTACTGGAAGTAGCTACATCGCTACATGTATGGTCAACTATGAACATGATTGTACAGTGCTGTGTTATACGTGTGTTGGTGTACACGATGTACTCACAATGCCCGGTGTATGCATCACAACCATACAGCCGGTCCTTGCACATGTGATCTAAGTGACTGGGAACTACTGAGGGGGAGGAATTTCTCAGGAAATTTTGTGTGCTGCCTATATTGCTCATTGCTGTCATCATTGTCGTCGTTGCTGTTTGCTGCTGCTGCTGGTGCCAATGTTCTTGCCCAGGACCACAATGGGCGTCCTGTCAGCTGCACTGAACAGCTAGACTCGCGCAGCGACGTGCGCCATTTCAAAGCCCATCTTCAGCAGGATGGTAGAATTCAGAGTGCCGGCGGTGAATGCTTCCACTCTCCACGCCTGTGGGCTTGTGTCTGTCTGGCATCAATCATCCCGGACTTCTTCACAAGGCAAATAAAAGATAGCATTCTGTACTCCATGGTATGTCATAGAATATGTTTAGATGTTTGTTTGTTTTGCAAACCAACAAAGTTCTAATGCTAGTAATAGTACAATATTTGGGTGAGGACAGCTTGGGTGCTAGTATGCCGGTAAACTGTGGAACAGGCCTCTTTTACGGGCAAAATAAAACCAATGAAAAGCCTTGCTTATTTTTTTGCCGCTAAAATAGTCAAACCTGCTAATTCACGCTGACTACCGTAACGTGATTGTTTGCCAACACAGCCACCAGCCAGGTGGGCACATACCGGCCGTGCTGAAGAACTACATGTACAAACAATAATAAGAGGATGAACTCATGTACATGTAAGTACATGATGATTGCACGGCTGTGCGTGGAACTCAACCACAGTTCACAGAGAGCCTTTCTGCCCACTGTTTGACTGTGAGCGTACCAGTAGATGTAGGGAGAGAGAGAGAGAGAGAGAGAGAGATACTTGTGCTGTGTATATCTCTAATGGCATACCATAGTCCAGCTCAGGCCAGCAGTCGTGTGATGTACGCAAATAAACCTTGACTACTGCCGTACTGGTCAGAGTGCCACGATGTGCAGAGCTTCAGTACAAGCGAAATCCAGTGGTACAAAAAGTTAAGATTAAATTTTGTTCCGCTGGATTTTCGTTTGCAGTCGAGTGATGGACTGCAGTATTCTGTCCGTCGTCTTTTCCCTGTGTGTGTGTGTAGGTCTACGCCAGTGGTGTGTTGTTACAAGAGCACATCGCCAACTACAATGAGCAAGGTGAGATCAGTTATGGCAGCAGCAAACATACCAACATGACATACGTACTGGTACTCGGGAACACGAAATGAGCTGCAGCAGAATGCTTCGTGTCATGTAGATCACCACAGCACTGTATGTGCACTAGGAGCCTTGCCAACAGCGCAGTCCTGTTGTTCCCTCTTCTTTGCAACGGTATGAAGTAATATTTCAAACTCTTTTTATATTTCAAAGTATGTGCATGATAATACCGTATTATCTCTAATATAAGCACAGTCTCCAATAATAGCACGTCTCCAATAATAGAACACCTTGGGGCGGCATTCAAAAAATAAAGTGCTCAGTCTCCATTATAAGCACACTGTGTAAATTCATTATCTGTACCGGCAAAAAAAACCCTGAAATGTGTGTGTCATACATGAATTTGGCATGGCAACATGCCTCTGAAATGAGGTTGAAATAATAATGGAACAGTCTCCAATAAAGGAACGTCTCCATTAATAGCACGGGGCAGAGGTACATTGAAAAAATAAAGGACCGTGCTTATATTAGAGATAATACGGTAGTGACCGCCGGTATGTGTGCTTGCACGTGTGCTGTGCTGTGCTGTGTGCTGTGTCTAGTTGCTGTTGATCAACACGGGGAGGTGAACACAGCTGACCGACATCTAGCTCATCCAATCTCAAACACACCCAAGACAACCAGCCAGAGGAAGAACTATCAAAGAACAGCTTCCGCCAATGCCAATGAGACGCCGGCAGCGGTCATTGACAAGGCCCTGAGTAATGCACAAGCCATGGCACAACCACCTTCCGCTACACACAGTTGTGGAACTAATAGATGGCCACCAAGTAAGTTGCATGGCTTCCGAAGACTACTGCCGGACTCAACAGAATGGCTGTGCACAGTAGATTGCGAGTGGAGCAGTGTCGGTTTCGTACGGCAGTGTTTTGCTCAACTTACAGATCCAGCATTTTGAAATCTGACCAATACTGCCAACAGCCAAGGCAACAGCCAACAGCCAAGGATCTAACATACGAGCATAAAGCGGCATGAAGCACACACACGAATGTATGCCCACACGCACACACATCCACAGCACGCCACAACAAAATATAACTACCATGATTAGACGTTTGTTATCTAAAAGGTGTATTCAGTTCTAGTGGTAGAGCATTGTTATAATGGGAGAAAAAGTTCACATAAACCGCCAGCAGATAACCAGAAAGCCCAGGCAAGACTTACGATAGAGAAGTGAAATACACCAAGTTGCCAACTCGCTCACAGTATAAGCAAGAGAAGGCACACAAATAAAACTAATATGCAATGTCATGATTGATTCGGATGTCTCTATCCTTCTTTTTTTTTACTCAACTTGTGCATTCCGAAGTTTTCATGATACTGCCATTGGGCACCATGGCGTATATGTTAATTAGGCATGCCCAGCAATGAATGGTCACTCAGTGTATAAAAACACACAGTGTATAAAAAGAAAGACAAATACGAGGGTGAGTCTGCCCATGACGTATCTGGCTAGCAGCAAAATTAGTACTTTGTATGCACTGCCAGTGCATATCATTTTGCTGTGTGATGGGAATGTGATAAGGAGATGGTGGACACAGAAGGTAAGATGTAATAAAAAGCAGTGCATTGGGTAGAGAAAACTACATTGACTTTCTCAGCTAGCTCTAAAAAGTGTGATTATGGCAATTTTCATGTTTCTCCATGCTAGACATATGTGATAGCTTGATAAGCTAGAGAAGGCTACCTACACCGGTGCAGCGCGGTGGTTTTTGCATCAAGGCAAGGGGAGACATTCCTTGGGCAGCGTTCCATGGCAAATGTCGAGATGAAAACAGGCGTTCATCTCTCAGTAGCAGCAACAGCAGCAATAGGCACTGCATTCGTTTCTTTTCTTTTCATCACGCATCAATGAGCATCCTCACCCTGCTCAACAACAAACTCCTCTGCGTCTTCACGAGACACCCGCTCAACCGTGCTGACTTTGTAGCGGAAACGAACGCCGTAGAACTTGTCAGCAGTGTCCAGCAACTCTGGCCGGAATGTAGTAGTGATGAATTGTGCATTATCTGCACTCTGCTTGATTTTGTCTGTTTCCCATTGGTAAGTACGAACATATGACAATAGACACATGCCCACACACGTATACACCACACACACACACACACACACACACACACACACACACACACACACACACACACACACACACACACACACACACACACACAGGGAACACTATAGGCACGAGTTTAACCCATTTTGTATACAGTTTCTATACTGCACGACAGGGGAGCTCAGCCACTATAGGGCTTGAAAGTGATGACGTCAAAACGGCCAGGGAGTAGTAAGTTGACATCAGATTTCTATTTTTGGATCCACCAAGGTGTGACTTTGCTATTGCCTAAGTATGTGGGTGCATAGCAACCCACTCATGTCGCATGCAGGTGTGACTTTTATTTCGCCACCAGTTGTAACCCCGCCCCCAGTAGCCAAATCAGTCAGTTTCACTGGCTACATCACCATGCTGTGGGTAAGACCGCTTGAAATGTGCTTGGATCCATACAAAAACTGGATCCAAGTGGATCCAGTTTTTGAATTTTTGAAATTGTTGCTATGCTGTGACGTAGCACTTTCAAGCCCTATTGGGCACAGCGGTTTCAACCACAGTATCACATGCTCAACACATGTCCAGAGATTGACCCGAGATAACTATGGCTGTGTTTACATGAGGTGCTTCAACCCAGGTTGAGTTCGACCCGGGTCAGAGTTCAACCCGCCATGTACACAAAATGAATGGCGCGTTTACATGACGCATTGCGCTTGACCCGGGTTGAAATTTCGCCCCGGGTTTGATTTCAACCCTCCCCCCCCCCCCCCCACCAAGGGGAGGGTTGAAATAAACCCGGGTCAAGAAAATCGTACAAATGTACTTCTGTTAGCCAGTGCAGGCTAAATTTTATTTTTCAAGGAAACCCTTCGAAAATGGTACCAATCGATTCAGCATGGCATTTTCATTCCTCCTGCAAAGTTTCAGCTGATTTGGAGTCATGACAAGGACGCTATGGCGATTTGAAGATCGAAAAACTTCACTTTTGTTTGTCAAGAAGAAAGACCATGATCGCACACAAATCATACAACCCGTGTGGCACAATGATTTTTGAACGAAGTTGATCCGCGGACCCCGTGCTTCGCGCATGCATGCATGCATACTGCATGCACACACGCAGTACAGAGGCTTTTTTGAACGCGGATATGTAGTTCTTCGTCTTCTTCGAAATGTCTTCCAAATGCGTGGTGCTGGTTTTTATCTCAGCTTCGTCAAGGCAGAATGCAGCTGCAGGTGATGCTCCTGTGTGTTCATGCATGTTCTCTTTTCGCGTCTCGACATTGTAGCGTCCAGACTCTGCTCGACTGGAGAAGATTGAGGAGACTATGCTTTGATCCACATGGAAAATCGATGAAATTTGGTAATTATCGTCGGGCGCTAAAAAGCGCTGGGGAGCATGGGGCTAAAACTTCGTAGCAGTCATCCCTACCATGACAGGCATCGACTGGTATATGTTCCATTCTGTTCCCAACCACTACGGGTAGTCTGCGAAGCTTTCTTCTTCGCCGATTCTCGGACAGATCGTACGTCTTCGCACTGTATCTCTCGTCTCCCTCAACGGATCAAAACACGGTTTTCGCCAGGACGAACACAAACCCCCAGATTTCGCGGCGGCAACAACTTCGAGTAGGGAAAAGCTAGCAGCTAACCAGGAATCACCAACAAACACGTGTAATACTCAGTGTGATTTGCGACAGCTGTCATTGTGCCGTCGCACCATGCATGTACCATGCACGAGAATGGAACACGGATGAGTCGTTTTATTACGACAGCCTGCACTGGCTACTTCTGTGTGTATCTCGCGCCAGGTTTGAACAGCACTGCACATGCAAATTTCGCGCGAACGAGTTCACGTGACCATGCAGGACTCTTAGAAGTGGACTTTTGGCGGCATATCAGTATTTGACCCGGGTCAACTGTCTTCATGTAAACGCTCACCTATTTTGTCTATCGTACAGACTTTCAACCCGGGCTACACTCGACCCGGGTTGAAATTTCTCATGTAAACACAGCCTATGGTGCTGCCCCGCCGGATTATACAACTTTCTGATGCCACCAACACAATAGGCATGTTGAGTAACTGTTACAACTTACAACACACACTGTAATGCGCATACTGTAGCTAGCAAGAGTGGTGACATCGGTCATTACAATCTAGGGTGGTGCCCACTGCATGCCTAACTGTAGGAGACGAAAATTCCATTTACGTGTCTAAGCACTAGTGTATCAGCTAGCGCAACTGCCTTTAGTTCAGCTAACATCCTGAAGTTGGCTTGCTACAGCATGTACTGCATACAGGGTTCGTACAGAGTCTCGAAAAAGTCTTGATTTTGACCTGAATGACACTTTGTCTGGAAAAGTCTGGGATTTTGAAAACATGCACGCAACAGTGTTGTTATGCACAGTACTGGTGTGGTACTGGTATGTCGTAGATCTACTCCGAGCTGCGGCAGTGGCGTGCACCCATGCGGCGCGCGTGTCACTGTGGTCCACACAGTACAGTTTTTTTTTTTTTTTAAATCTACGTACAGCTCAGTCAGCAATGATTACAAAAACGAAAAAAGAAGTTAAGAGAAGTGCAAAGCAGAGCTGGAGTGCAGCTGCCCAATAGCGGACTGAAAACTACTAGTAGTAGGATGAAAAGAGCACAGACGAAGCCAATACAGTCAAAACCAGAGGCAAATGGTATCAAATGCGAATGCCTGCCTCAGCAACCGCCAAGGTGGGAGGTGAGTCCAACTGCACCGGCCGAATATTCCGGGATCCGCGCAAACACATCACGCTGGACCGGAGTAGGGCAAAACTCAATTTGCATCGAACCCAAGACATAACACAGCTGTATGCTTCTCCAGTCTTCGCGGCTTGAAGA
This sequence comes from Sycon ciliatum, assembly GCF_964019385.1. Classification (NCBI taxonomy): domain Eukaryota; kingdom Metazoa; phylum Porifera; class Calcarea; order Leucosolenida; family Sycettidae; genus Sycon; species Sycon ciliatum. Next base: position 93,889,774 of record NC_088643.1, read on the forward strand.
GAAGCTATCCGCTTGTAGAGCGACTCCGCGTGTTTGCCCAAACCACCAGTGGTAGAGAATATGGCCGGAACAAACGACGAATGCTCTATGTCGCGGACACGTTGCTCGTAGCAGCGCCGCTTCTCCTTCTCGTGCTTGGTGTAGCAGGAAGCAATGGAGGTGGCGCGGTTTGAGGTCGCATGAGGATTGAAAACCCTCACATCGATGAAGGTGCGCTCAAACCGGCCACCCCAGATGCCACTTGCCGCAACGTCGAGACGGGCCTGCTCAGTCTGGATAGCGGTGCGATACCGGAACTGCTCCCCAGTGACCGGCTGCAGGTGGGGCTCCACGGAGACATTGTGAGCCACTCGCTTCAGCATATGGGCAGTGAGGTCACGCACCTCATTGTGCCGCACCGACGGAAACCCCCCTGTGGGGCAAGACAAAGCGTGAGCGACTGAAAATGTGGCTCCACAGCTGCAAGATGATGGCAGTCGCTGTGGAAGCCAGCCGTAGCGCAAGTGGATTCCGTCGCGGAACTCACCCTTGGTGAGGGTCAAGCCATGCCGCTTCAAGGGTCGACAGGTCAGCCAGGAAGAAGCTCCCTTCTCCGACGCTAGCGCAATGATCCGCTGCAACTCAGTATCCACAGATGAGGAAAGAAGCACAGCATCAGCCCGAACCGAGGCGTCAACTGTGTTCTTCGCTTGCTTCTTGGCAGCGCGTACATCGTCAATGGCGATGCCTAATTAAATATCTTGGACCAAGATACGGCTTGTCAGGGGCGCGGTGATGTCTCGAGAAGACTGATATTGGGAGGCTCGCGACGATGGGTGGGGCAGCCCGAGACCGCCGAAGCGACACGGAAGAGCAAGGAGGCTGCGCTCCTGGGTATTCACCGGTCGTCCCAGAAGGGCAGGGATCAGCATGTTGGACACAGCATCATCAAGTGGAAGCAGGTGCTCATCCATGGCTGGCATGCCTCGGCAGAGAAAGGTCCACTTACTCTGTAGGCCATGGGTGTACGCGGCATACGCAGCTTGAGGCTGAGAGCGGGCATAGTCACTCAGCCGTTGGACCTGTGCGACCCACTCCTCGACCTTCTGCTGCACGTACTGCGTGGCGAACGCGGATGACCCGATGGCTGCACCAAGGTAGCGGCATCCATCTGCCTGGATGGAAACACCAGTACCAGCGAAAATCCGGATGGCCTCGTCGAGGAGTGGGGGCTTGACCACTAGGACTGACTTAGCTGGATTTGGGAAGTAGCCATATTTGGGGCCCTTCTCCATCAGCTGATCCCACCACACTCGGACGCTCTTCAGCTTGCCTCCGGATCCGGCACCATCTGCATACCATGCCTGTACGGCTCCTTCTGTTGCAACAGCTTTCATAAGTGGGATGATGCCAATGGCATACATCGCCATGGCGACGGGGTCGCCCTGTGTGGTACCCTCACATGACAAGATCTTCTCGCCGCCGACGAAGAGGCTAGCGGGCTTTCGGTAGGTGTTGATCACGAGTTTGGCGAGTGATGGGCATAGGTGCTGGATGTTACGGAGGCACACTTCGCGATTTAGGCAGTTAAACGCGTTGGTGGCGTCAGCCAGAAGAATGGCTTCAGTGGAAGGGTCATCAAATACGTCGCACATCGCATGGATTGCCGCCTCTATGCCGCTATCTTGCCCCGCACATAGCTGGAGACTGCCAGCAGCTTCCATGATTTCGGGGCGGATCACCTCGAGGATGGCCTTCCCCACTATGCGCCGCAAGACTTCCCCGATGCCTATTGGCCTGACTCCAGGGCATTTGTCGAGTGGAATCAGCCTGCATGCAGTGTAGGCGTCTAGTGACGCCGGGTCCACGTACGTAGTAGCGAGACGACGAGCACACTTGGCCATAGCGTCACATAGTTGGTCCGATGTATCGGCAAAGGATGTACACATGTGCCGCCAAGAGGCAGCATCCACCCCGGAGGGACCGGCAGCTCCTTGGGTGTGCAGGGCGGCCTTGCGTAGTGCGTCTCGGTTGAGTGACTCAAAGCGTACAGGGTGGGGAGGCACGGGTGCCTGGCCCTGAAGCAATGCTTCCGCATGAAGAGGCTGCGCCTCCGGGTGCTTGGCCTTGAGGAGATCCCGAACGGTGCTTCCATTGATGGAGTCATCCAGGTCCAGCACTCCTCCACGACCACCATCTGCCAACATGTGGGTGGCGGACCTCAGTTTCCCATTGGTCACGAGGTTTGCAAAGTCTCTGGCTTCATCGGCCCTGCTTTTCGGGGATGACGCGTGTGCTCGCAGGAGGTGCTGGATAGTGCGGCATTCATGGAGCAGCTCGTCAAGCTCACCACGATTCCAGAGGTCAAGGCGCGCCTGGAGACGCTTAGAGAATGACTGTGACGAGGATGCATGGGGTTGTTGTAGGAGCAGTTGCTGGAATACCAAAGCAATTTTGATTGCCTGACCCTCATATGGACCTGTATCTCCAAAGCATTGCAGATAGCTGCTGAGTGTGGAGATAAAAGCTCTGCCCGTAGTTCCATGAGGCACATCAAAGGTGTTTGGCCTGAAGTGCACTGCTTCCTCGTATGCTGCATGAATGGCAGCTTGTGTGGCTTGACTGTCCATTGTTCCAAGTGTGAACGGTCCTGTTGTTGATTCCACATGTGGAGGAAGTGAAACGTGTGCGTCTGCAGCGATTTGATCCTCACGCTGGCTGGCATCCAATGTGGCGAGCAGCTGGGCTGCTTGACTGTCTGAGGCCACGTCCTCGTGGATGTCAGAGTCATTGGCATTGCTCGCTGTGTCACCTTCCAGCGTGTCCCATGCAAATTGCTGGGAGCTCGATATCGAGACAGGAGTCGTCGACAGCGCCGCGGAGAGCGCAGCTGAGGCAATCTCCTCAGCGGTTGTTGCCTTCCTCGGGGTCTGCAAACCTTGCACTACCGTACTCACAACACTGGCCCGAGGCCCAGCCGCCGTTACTGTATCGCCCGTACCCGTACACTGCGAAGATGGTTGGCTCGCCGCGGGTGGTTGGTTCTTGCACCTTCCATTTTGAGCAGGGCCGCAGTTTTGGCAGTTCCGTCCACTCTTGACACAAGCACAGCCAACACAGGAGCCTTTGCCGTTGCACCGACAACATTGGTGGCCACCCTGCATGGCGCGCTTGGCGATATGACGCGCACCGCACTGAAACCAATCGAAGATCTGCTCAAAAGCCCGGAGCTGCAAAAAAAACTCAACTCATCTCTGGGAAAGATGCTTTAGTCTCCACACAGTACAGTACAGTGTGGTCCACACAGTACAGTACAGTACAGTGTGGTCCACACAGTACAGTACAGTACAGTGTGGTCCACACAGTACAGTACACTGTGGTCCACACAGTACAGTACACTGGTCCACACAGTACAGTACAGTGCAGTCACACTACAAGTACAAGTCAGCGTGTAGATCTACTCCGCAACACGGTCGGTCATGGACGGGTACCGGGTGCGCGCAGCACATGACCACTGCCGCATGCCTGCTACAACTGTAGTGTTTGCCCAAGCGGCCACTGCACACGGATCGTAGGCTTTGTGCTTGTACTGTTGTAGAATCTACTGTCGTTTTGTTTTGATGTTTTGACACAAGAAAAACACAACCTGCCATGACCAGGGTTCGCACAGGTTATGGAAAGTCTGGAAAATGTATGATTTTGTGAAACACGTTTTATTTGGGTGGGAGTTTTGAAAAGTTTTGGAAAACGAAGTTTCCAACTGTCGCATCGGCAGTCTGCAGTAGGTGCTACAGTCTACTGCAGTCTGTACTGTGCTAGCCGTGTATGATCGTTGAGTGGCAGTTGCTGTGTTGGCTATGGCGGGTAGACTGGCCTGGTACAGCCCGCGCGCAGTGTGTGCGGCGCGGATGTCGAGAACATTTTTAGTTATACTTCCTGTTCAAAGTAAGTCTTTTCTTCTCTTTTCAGCAGTCAGTTCGACAGTGTTGCTGTGAGGTCGTGGTTTGCCTTACTGACAGGCGGTTTCAGTTTCTTTGTAGTAGGCTCTTAGGAGTAGTAGGCTCTTTTAGATTATACGTGTTCTTTTGTGTTTTGAAATGCGATTTTTCGTGAAGTAGGCAATATGCCAGGCAAGTGTAAATTTAGTTATGCGTGGCTCACGCACGACGATTTTGGAGAATGGATTGCTGTTGACCCGCCAGCGCGCATTGCGTAGCCATATGCAAGGAGTCGGACACAAGGCCGGCATAGCTGCTGCTCGTAGAATCCCGTCCGTCAGTACTCTGTTAGGAGGCAATGTTTCCTCAGCCGCTGTCTCGTCGACCGTTGCTTCACCGCCGTCCACTGTCTCACGAACTCCGCCTATGACTAGCCTCGTGTCAAATTCATGGAAAAGTTTGTAAAAGGTTTTGGAAAAGTTATTGAACTTGGTGGTGATTTTCCTGTGCGAACCCTGCATGACGTTGGTGAAGTAGCTTGGATTTTTCTTGTCCTTGTCAAGTTGAAGTTTCCAGTGCCAAAGAAGTATGGGACGCTGTGTTTTTTAGGACACATGGTAGTCCCACCAGGATTACTCTCTCTGGGTAGAGAGGAACCAGAAGGACAAGCACTCCGCCCGCTGCAAGCTTTGCAACACGACGTTTGTCATCATGACAATGGGGGAGAAAGCGCTTGTCAGCCATGCCAAGGGAGCCAAGCATAAGGAAGCGGTAAGGAGTGCGTCTGCTAGTCCCTCGGTGGCTAGTGTGTTCTCAGCCAGGTCCCAATCTGCAGCGCCACATTCTTCATCGGCGGCAGCGGATAGTTAGTCCTCGTTTGTGTCGAGCACTCGGGAATTGGAGGCAGAAGTTCTGTGGGCGCTGAATGTATCTGATAAACACCTATCAGTATCATTCCGTAGCTGCGAGGACCTTGTCGGTCAGTCCGGCCTCTTCGCAAAGATGTTTCCAGACAGTAAGATCGCGACCAAGTTCTCCTGTGTGGAAAGAAAATGTCGTTATTTGACAACGTTCGGGTGGCGGTTGGTCTAAAATGCTACACTTGGATGGGTCTGGAAATGGGTCTTGAATTTTGTGATGGCTTTTTCTGTACGCACCCTGTGTTCTGTTGACCTGCGTGTGTGTGCGCGCGCACACCTTATTGAGTTAATTAATACTAACGTGTTCTCCAATAGAATTGCCTTGCTAGCTTTGCACACTTAGTCACCATTTCGCACATCTACATTAAAAGCACTATTATAAACGCAATCTTTGTTTTCTAAAAATGATAGTTGTTTTTGGCACATTCCTTTTCTCTGCTCCGAACATATGATTAGGTTGTCTCCCTTTCCCTTTAGTCACGGTATGCCACCGACTGTCTCCCTTTCCCTTTAGTCACGGTATGCCACTGACTGTCTCCCTTCCCTTTAGTCACGGTATTCCACTGACGATCGTGACAAGAAAACGTTCTGGACACAAAACTACTTTGGCTGCAATGTCTGTGACATGAATGTGCCCTTTATAATTATTACTCATCACGATCTGAATCTCCTATTTAAAGTGGTATGGTAAGTTTGAGAGCTATGGTTCACACGGTGTATGCTGGTTGGTCAATGAGCACGACCACTGTCAAAATAGGCTAGTGACATTTTGTACAACGTTGGCGAGCGCTGACTTTACAGCTCTGATTTAATCCCCGTTCCTTGCCAAAAATGCAGGGGACAAATTGACTGTGCGTGTGTATGGGGGGGGGGGGGGGGGGGGAGGGGGGATGAATGGCACTTTACAGCACCGTCCAGTGACGAGAATAACCACCATAGAACCACCCAGAAACCCAGCACAGTAGAGACAAGAAGACAACATACCTGCAACTGCTTTCCTGTGCGTGGTGTCCAGGGCTTGATCAATCTCGTCAAACAAATAGAACGGTGCCGGGTCACACTTCTGTATGGAGAAGATGAGTGTTAACGCTACGATTGACTTTTGTCCACCTGACAACTGTTGCATATCTCTCATCTCGGATGACTGGCCAGAGAAAGAGACCTGTAACAAGAGAAGATAGAACAGATCTTGTTTAATTTATACAGTACAGATCCCGGGCCGGACATGGCACAGCGCTTCTCAGTTATATTCCACCGTGCAGATTGAGCACTGGGCGCCATGTAGCCACAAACCTGCGAACCCTGGGCTGTGCACTGGCGCAGGACAGCAGCACTGACTTACTCATGTGAGGTGGTATTTCAACGAGCACGATTGTACGTCACTTTCCCTACAATCCTGACTTTGATCTTGAAAGAAAGGGAATTCTCTGTGCCTACAGATCGAGTACTTATATAAGTTATCAGATTACATGCATACATAGATAGATACAGACATATGATTCACATACATGTATGCGCGTCCACGCACGCACGCATGCACACACACACCCACCCACCCCATGGAGATGCCCAAGATTATCTATCACTTACCAAGATACGAACTCCCTTCAAGGTCTCAAGAGCTGCAGCTGCACCCTGGGTCTCCTGCAAAGCGACAAGATCACAAATCAACACACAGGGTTCATAGAAAGCACTAGAACGCAGAACGCATAGAACATAGAGCATAGAACGCAGTCTGTGCTTTGAGCAGCATTCAATCGCAAAACCTGACCACATCTTCCAAGCTTGGCCGCAGTGCATTAATCACAATACCAAACATAAGCACCACAACATTCTCACATATTGCAGTCGGTATGAGAGGTACAGTTAGATAAAACCCAATCATTCGCTTGAAAGCTGCACTGAAACGTGCACCATGAGCTCGTGAAACGAGTTGAGCTGCACATGAGCAGGGTGTCAATGTCTGCTTGACTGGGAGCACTGACAGGACCCCTGTGGTCAGCTTTCACTGCCAGCACTGTATTTACAGGGACTATGCACACAAAGTTAGCAGCCCATATACATTGCATGGTATCATTAGTAAATCCATTTAGACCAGTCAGGTGCGAATTAAACACAAAAACAACTTACAGCATCTCCTCGAACCATCTGCAAACGCCCAATGCCGTTCGCAACCAACTCCTTGAAGATCTCGGAGAAATACTTGGAGACTTGCTTGAATGTGAACTCCAGTTGCTCATGCTTGCGTTGCTCCAGGACATCCATCAGTTCCACGATGGCCTGTGTGCATCAGATTGTGTGCACAGTACAGGGGGAAAGCAAGAACATAGAATGAGTGCATGGGGACAAGGCGTGAAGTGCATGAAAACAAGGCGTGAAGTGCATGAAAACAAGGCGTGAAGTGCTCACATTGTACACACCAAAATGGCCACTGTTCAAGCAGGGCTCGCAGCGAACCAAGCACACAAAATTCCAAACTATTTCCAAACTTTTTCCAAACCAATTTCAAGAATTTCCAAACCCACTCGTGCAGGAAAAATAAAATTAATTATAAATCTCTTCTGCACGACTGTCTTCTCCACTATTACTACGAGTACAACCAGGGAGTAGTAAAATCCTCCCTGGCACTACTACCATCAACAAATTCACCAAGGTGCATTGCAATGATATCGCCTTCAGCAGCTTGAGCCCCTGAAAATAGCAGGGGGATTCATGCGACGAGAGTTCCCCTCCGTAAGTTCAAATCCGCCTCCAGAGGGGGTTCCAATGAAACATTTACATAGCTGGTGTCCATCTCAGCGCAAAAAACGGCTTCATCCTCGCCAGCAAACTCATCTGAGTGCGAAAGGACCTCGCCATCCTGCTCTCCCGACTTCAAAGAATCAAAGTCGAGCGCGAGCGCCAGTAACGAAAAACGGCTAAATAAAAGTCATCACCGGCCGCGCTTGAGCTGCACTGAAATGACCATGACTGTACGAGACTCGTACATGCACACTGTGCAGTGAACACCACGCATCGCCAGCGCGTCTTCTATCGCGGCACTCAAAACGGCCACTTGCACTGCAGTGGTGCAGCACATCTGCGGCCAAAAAATCGAAATTCAAAACATTTTCCAAACTTTTTCAAAAGGAGCGCCTTTTCAAAACTTTTTCCAGACCTGGAAAATTGAATTATAAAATCCAAACTTTTTCCAGACTTCCAAACTTCGCTGCGAACCCTGTTCAAGGCCAAAGCCCAACAAGAAAGAAAGGGGAACAAGCAACATGCACAGGTGGCAAATTACAAAGTACACTGTGCACTGGGCCACATCGTCACTAACATCGTATGACTTGGTCTGCTCCTCGCCTCGCTTCACCAGCCTCTCCTTCTGCTCAGAAAAGGTGATATATTGATCAAGAGCCTTCTGGTTGACATGGCTGTACTTCTTCAGATCACTGTTGCACTCTTGTAGCTTGCGGAACAGCTAAAACAAACACACGCGTACACGCACACACCACACACCCCAGAAATCAGTAGAGTGAAGACGGCAACATGACCTCACGTACCGAACAAGGTATGGTATTTCAATACAGACTGGCATGTTCCTATGTGCGAGAAACAATTCAAACGCATACTGCAGTGTTCATATTTGGGAGAATCAAGGCCTGGCCGTCCTTATCCCGTTCCCCAGAACGCGAGATCAGTGTAGAGCTATGCTGGTACAAGAGTTGTAAAGAATAATAACAAAGGCTATCGTGCATCTGCGGCAGTAGAACAACCACAGAGGGAGTATGGCTCATGACCTGCAATGCAAGTACATGTACATCCAAAACACACACAGACACACAGAGCATCATGCCGCTCACCCACCTTTTTCAGTCCCATACTTTGGTACTTCTCAAAGGCATCAGCCGGCAGAGAGCCCAGCTCACGGATCTTGTGCATACACTCTTCTTTCTGTACATGCATAGAATAGACAGACGCAATAATGCATTTGAGATACTAGTATGGGATGATAACAGTCAGTTACAATTTACAAATATTCCCCTTTTGACGGTAGAGGCAGTAGCTGACAAGGTGTGGGTCAGGACTCACATTAGCCAGAGTAATTCAACTGCACTTGAACTTGAATCATATCATCTCAGGAAACTGAAGACGGGGGGGGGGGGGGGGGGGGGGAGGGTATCATGCACACACACGCACACACAGCTATGGCCCATACACACCTTCTTCAGCAATAACGTTCTCTGGTTGGCAACACGTTCCATATTCTTCGAGTCCTCTTCCATGGCTTCCCTACGCTCTTGCTCGACCACCTATACGGGAGAGAAGCATCGAAATCTCAATTCACCTCCATTGCCATGGCAATCAGCAAGTGCCCTCACACAGCGCACATGTGCATGGATAGGCTCTTTATCGTAGGATTGAAAAAAGGGAGCAGCAGCAGCAAGGAAACTCAAAAAGCAGTGATGAAGAAAACAGACACTGCAGCTGACAAGCAGCAGCCACTTACAATCCACTGCTCCAACTCCGCTCTCAGTTTATACTGGCGTTGCTTGAAGTCATCGAGGTTACGATCAACCTCTGCGACAACAAAGTCACACATACACGCACAAACACGCGCGTGCACACACACACACACATGCACACACACATGCACACACACATGCACACTACACACACACACACACACACACACACACACACACACTAGTAACGTCAGATGAGCACGAGCAAGACAGCGGGACAGTGGTCCGGTTGAAGGAATGGCCCACAGTCAGTGCCGTCTCAGAGAGTGTAGCATTGAGCGGATGGGCCGGCTGAGTAATTAACCCTCTCAGTGCCACGGGCGACTTTAGTCGCCCAGACTGAGTATGTGAGTACAAATAAATTCGTATCTCCACTTCTACACACAGGAGAGTTACAAACGACCACTCTACGTCTTCAGGAAGACCTTGGCTATCGACTCATCACAACGTTTTGTGTCCGTGAGGATAGATATCGCCAGGGCGAAGCCTGAAGCGCGCGCGCTCGGACAAACAATTGTCGCGTGTAGAAAACATGACGTATGCGCATCGCGGGTTTCTCTATTTCTTTCGCGGCAACCCATGCGTATTGGGTATCAAAACATCGAGATTTTCAGTGGCTTTCAGGCCAACTTTGTCCGAATTTCGTGCGTTGAAATTTGACTGCACTGCGATCGATCGCGCGCGTGAGAAAGTGCAGATGCTACGAAAATGCAGAAAACGGACTTCGCTCAGGCGCCCTCGCGAGGAAGACTATTTTCGCTGCATATTCTCTTCACAGCTGTCTGCCTGGCCATGATATCTTTCCAGAGAGCCATCGTTTGTAAAGATCCGTGGATATACAGCTGAGCTATGAAAAATTTGAGTTCAGCTCAACTCAGAAAAATTTGAATTTTTCTGACCCCCTTGGCACTGAAAGGGTTAACCTTCGCACAGAATATCTCAATGTGACATACATTCATACAAACATGCCACGGAGAACGGCTGCGTACAACGACAGCCGACAACAACCATAGCAAGCATAGTGTATACGCGCACGCACACACACACAGCCATCTCAGCTTCTCACCGTCGAGGCGTTGCTTAGCACGGTCAAGGTTCTGAACCACACTCCTCAGATCACTCTGGTTCTCAGACAACTGCTGCTGCCGATCCTCAACTGAGATATCATCTAGCTCCTGTCAGCAGTAGCAAACACACACACACACACGTCACTTGACGCTTCAACCCGGGGCCTTATTACGGGCATTCGCAGTAGCTGGCACATGGGCGTGGGATGGGATGCTGCCCAAAGACGAGCTATGGATGATGGCGGGGAGGAGGGTCATGGCGATGATTCCTTTATCTTTTCCTTTAGCTTGCTCTAACTGAAACGACATGGTTGGGGACAGAATTGCGATTGGCATCCTGAATGATGACACACATAATTTCCTTGCAGCTCCATGGCTCACATCGAAAGCTGTAAAATATACTGTTATGTCAGAGAAGAAAATCTTAATGATAAGATAGGTGGAACCGGGTGCTCTTTGAAGAGATGGTGACAGGTGAAGTGGGAGTGGGGCAAGTCAATTCTACGAGTTTGAAACACTAAACTACATGTATATCCCGGCAAGGAACTCGCCTAGCTGAACACAATGTGTCGTCTACACTTCATCTGAGAGGGGGGGGGGAAGGTTCTGTGACAAACGAAAACGAAGCATGTACCTGCACTAGCTCATCTCGACGGCGACAAAGATTGGTCGATAACTCGTTCTCAATGCCGTTCTTCTCCTTTTCCAACTGTAGAGCAACATGAACACACAAGAACACAATCATACAGGTTTAATACATGCACCGACAAACACACCTACACACACATCTACAAAATAACTAGCACAAAGATTCGTCGCAACTGTTAGCACTGAACTTCCAATTCTACTGACTGCCAACACGAAGGTGAACCAATATTCAGTGAAGCGTACTGAGAAGTCATGATCTACTAACATTTTCGAGTAGTTACTTTTCTACTGTAGTTGGCTACCGTCCATACTTCTACACGGACTGGCACCATGACAACGTGCAGAAGATTCAAGGTTCAAACACAAAAGAGTAACACACACACACACGCACGCAGAAAGGCACCCATAGTTTCACAGGGAGCCAGAAGCACATTGCACTCACATGACTTCGCTCCGATATGCATCGTCTCATTGCAGACTTGATGTCATCCACAAGTTTTCTCAGGTCAGCAAGCTGCGAAAACAGAACAAAAATAAACTCACATCTTTACATCTTGCATGTAAAAGTTGAAAACTGAAAGACGGGAATGAAGAACAGCAATGCAGAGTATGTCAGAACAGAACTTAGTACATGCACAAACCTCGGACTGGTCATCAGTATCAAGCTGTGACAAGAGATCAGTTCCCAGCTCGGCTGAGAGAGCTTGCAGAGTGCTGTTGAGGCCCTTCAACTCAGCTGAATCAGCATTCAGAGTGTTCTCCTGTGAACACACACACACACACACACACACACACACACACACACACACACACACACACACACACACACACACACACACATGTACACGCGTTCGTGCACACAGCAAAATCGGTTAGCTCATGGAGCACTCAACAAGATACTACAAGCATCTAGCCATAAGCATCTTGGCATTGTATTCGATTCTTCTCTATCTTGGTCCGCCCACACTGACCACGTTTTGTCCCGTGTTTCACGTACTAAGACTTGGTTGCGACTTCGGCGATGACTTGTAAGAAAGGGTTTGCTCCCCACACCGGAGCTCGCGCTATTCCGCCGACTTTACTTGACTGACTCACGACTGCCATCCAGAGCACACGAGAAGTCCATCGAACCTTCGACTCGGCAAACCTGCAAGAAAGCGCCACTCCCTGCTCAATACACAGTGTTTCGGGGAATTCACCCCTCATCAGTTGAGCTTGAGTAGGCTGAGGAAAATTGTGCCTGAAGAGCACCACTTATATAGTGCTCTCCAGGCACAATCATCACCAGGGATACAAACTTACAGAGACGCTCCGTTTCCAGCGCGACAAACACCTCGTGAACACCAGATAGCAGCGTGAGTCAGTGTCGCTCCTGGACGGTGGTTTGGAGGTGACAGCGTTGCGAATGACCGAGGGTCCCCGACGTCTGTCTCACCGTCCAGGAGCGACACTGACTCACGCTGCTATCTGGTGTTCACGAGGTGTTTGTCGCGAAACACTGTGTATTGAGCAGGGAGTGGTGCTTTCTTGCAGGTTTGCCGAGTCGAAGGTTCGATGGACTTCTCGTGTGCTCTGGATGGCAGTCGTGAGTCAGTCAAGTGTCAAGTAAAGTCGGCGGAATAGCGCGAGCTCCGGTGTGGGGAGCAAACCCGTTCACGTACTGTAGGCATTATGACGTCCCATTTCTCTCACTTACCCACCAGTTGTAGGGTATGTTTTTATAAAATCTTACATTCTTCCACTCTTTCTTTATGGATACCCTGCATGGTCTACTATTACGAAGTCCCAACTGGAGAGGTTGGAAATTCTCAACCGCCGTATCCTCCGCATGATATTTAGAACTGGCCGCTACATTTCTAACTCGGACTTGTACAAAATTGCAACCTGTGCCCCCCCCCCCTGCAGTGTTATCTCGATGTTATAATGTGCTGTCTTGTGCACGCAATTTACCTTGGCATATTCCCCCCACACCAAGGTATCTGTACATCACAACACCAATACGAACCTTGGTAGCAATGGTCTTGACTAACATCTGCTGTTCCTTGATAAGACCACGTACGTTAACCTTTTCACGGTCATAGGACTCTCTGCACAGGTCAAGACACAAGTTTAGAGCAGATACAAATACAAGTGTCATATCCCGAGTAGCTGCAGAACGTGTTTTCCTGGCAACGGCGACAGCACTGGTATGTTACTGATCTCGAATAGAATCGATTCCTTCCCTATCAAGTTTTGGGAAGACGAGCTTGCAGGGCTGAATGGATACATTGATCAACAATATTGGTTGATAGACCGATCGGGTTATCATTGCATGATGAATGTCTATGTTGATGCCATGGGATTGGTAATGCATACGTCTGGCATGTCAAATGTCAGAGATCAAGAGTCATGGCACAGAGGGATACAAGACACACTCAAGTCGAGATGATCATTTTGGCCAGCAGAGATGTCACTAGCACTGGACAGTACACAACTGGCAAACATCACATGTACATCCATGGAGTTGCAAGCCACTGACATACCTCAGGTGAACTTGTTGTGTCTCCACTCTCTGCAGATTACCTAAGACCTCTGTGATTTGCCCATCAAGCTGTTTACGCCAAGCAAAGGTCAAGGAAGACTTGCAGACCAGAATCAACAGCCAGCACAGCAAAAAGGAAAACATTTTGACCTGATATTTAGCCAAAGTACACACAGGTACTTCCACACGCATACACCGTCATTCAAATCACAGCGTACTTCACAAAGGAACGTGCCCCCTGAAGAGCAGCACAGAGTGAGATGAACAGAGAATACAGCTGATGAACCCAAAACCTGGTTAATGGGAAAGCAGACACATATCAACCCAACAACTGCTATTCGTGCAAAAAGGATATCAGCAAGTCGCTTTACAACCTTGTCCAAAGAGCCCTGGTCAGCCTCCATGCGAGTGACTAGCTGCGACTTGGAGCGCTGTGCAGCCATGCGCGATCGGCGAGAGTCGTAGAAGCCACCGGTCATGGCTCCGCGACGACTCACTTGATCACCTGTTCACGCCACAGTCAGGAAGAGAACAAGGACACACACACACACATAAATATGTGCGTGCATGAGCGCACACATTATCAGCACAATCACTGTATAAAGCCTGAAAGCAGACGACACTCCACTGTGGACACTGGAAGCCAGAGGCCATACACTGCCCGTTTCAACCAACCAAATAGCATGCATAGTGCTGTTGCTCAATGAGCGCGAGCGTGTGAGTCAAGTTAGCACCGTGCACAATGTCGCAGGCCAATGTTCATAGGTCTACGGCAGCACAATGACTGGATCAACCGGATTGAATTGAGCAGCACTGATTGAACACTATGAATATGCCATATAGGAGACCCCGACATAAAGCTGACAGGAGGCTAACACGGCTAGCCTTGTGTAAACACGTAACATACCAGCCAGTGTAATACAGTCTAGGTTAGACGACTGGGAGAATTGAGAGGCAACCTCAATCGTCCGACATATCAGCGTCTTGCCAAACACGTTCAGCATAATTTGCCGGAAGGCTGGGTTGAAATTCAGCCGCTGGATCATCGGAATAACATCCTACATCAGAGAGAAACAGAAACAGAAACACACACACACACACACACACACACATAAATGACTTGCTGATCTACAAACATTCGCTATTGTGCTGTATGTGCAGGTGTAGAGCGTTTTATCGTGAACTGGTGTGGGAAGACATGGCACGATATTTATACTACACATTTTCTTGCTGCAACAACATACAAACTCCACATCTGTTGTATGGCTTCGGGCCCAGTTCACAGTCTGCAAAGCACCATGTGGCATGAAGGACTGACTGAGACAATGCTGTTGGTGACCATGGTGATTGGTACAAAGCACCTAGGAATCAAAAACGTCACGGACTTTGACAAGCCAAGGGCATTCTTATTTTACCTGTAGGGCAATGCCTGTATAGTTGAAGGCATACACTGTGGAGAATCCATAAATACAAATACACATGGGTACTATTGCACTTGGTCAGATTCTAGCCAGTACGTTCAACGGCGCCTGACAGGGCTGTAGTAGCCTGGGAAAGCAATGTGTATGAGAGTTGACAGGGAGGCTTGATGCGCCGCAGTGGGTACAAAGGTACTTCACCTAACATGATCACAACAGCCTGGCAGTGTGACAATCCACCACAGGAATGCAATCGGATACAAACAAACAAGCTAGCAACATGAACAGAAAAAAACACTACACTCACAGCAGAGTTTGGATACTCGGTTTCCTTGGTATGCATCCGATTGAGCGGCATGAAGGTCACCTCCCCCGACAACTTCTGTCTGTTCATGTGCTGCAAGATGGTGGTAGCTGTCTTGTCGTTGTCCACGATGATGTGAAAGAGCCTGATGAGCCACAGAGGCAGCGGCAGCAGCAGTCAAACATCATTGTCACGTCAACAGTCACAATCAATATAACAGAGGTATGATTGAGTAAGAGAGGTACACACATACCTCGTGCATCCAGGCAATCCGGGAGCAGGCACTGCCCGTAACTTTGAAATGTCAGTAACTCCGAATCACATACATTTGTGATGGGGAAAGGCCATAGATATGACATGTGACGTCACTATTTCCACCAAAAAGTGACAGAAGAGGAGTAATATTTCCACTAAAACTCGCCCAAAGGGTGGCTGGTAGACTGAAGTGCCTGTAACTTCGGGGTCCGGATAACCGAGGTATGAGTGTATGATATTCAGCATAGGGTTTGCAGTGCAGTTTACAGCACAATTCCTGTTACAGTCGTCCCTCTCTAATCCGGCACTTTATAATCCAGCACCCTCGATAAACCAGCACAATTTTCAGTAGCCAAAATGTCCTCTTCATGCACATTGCAGCAGTAAATCAGATTTGTTAATCCAGCACCCTCCCTAATCCAGCAGATTTTCGTGGCACAAATGGTGCCGGATTATAGAGGGACCACTGTACCAGCCCACTACTAGCATATTCTTGTAGCATGCGCATGACAACGCTGGTTGTCAAGGCACAACACACAGCATACGTGGACTCACCTTCCACCAGCTGTCACTTCCACAGCTGTGAAAAACTTCTCGTCGCACTCAAAGTTCTCAATCAATGGGCCGTACACACCTTCCAACTTCTTCTCTTCGATGATGCGGCGCACAGCCTCCAGACCTGCGTTCACAGACTGGTCAGAGAAGGAAACAACAATACTTTGCAACATGCTCACTGCATTTCCTTCATCATCCCATCATCCACTTTTGACCTCAAGTATAAAGTGATCACACAGCTTCTGGTATACAGCTGCAGCCTAGGACAAGAGAACGTGGTGTCCGCCACCCACCTTGCTGACGGTCGTACGTAGGTTTCGCTCCACTTGATTCAGCTCTTCACGAGATGAATGCAGCGTCTGCTTCATGGAGTCCTCTTCTCGCCAAACCTCTCTGCAAAACGTGCAACAGAACAACAAGATAACACGCATGTACATGTATGTGCAAGCATGCATGTGAAGGAGAGGACAAACCGACTAAATTAATACACACATGCACAAGCACAGAGCTCCTATTCTGCGATGAACGCAGGGAATGGAACACTTAAACCTCTAGTCAATGGACACCCTACTGCTCCACTGGCAAAGAACTCGCCAGCAAAGCATGTACAAGTACCTCCTTGGATATTTCAATAGCTTCCTTACTTTCGTTCATTCGTGAGATCATCTCGTTGCTTCTTGAGTTCAACGTGAGACTTGTTAGCTTGGTCCATGGCCTGGCGCCGGTCCTCCAGGTACGCATTACGCTCCTGCAAACACACACACACACGGTGAACACAGGTAACACAGGTTGACCACCAGCGAAATAGCAAGGGCTCTTTCGACCACAAGGCCACAAGGAGGTTGATAGGGACAAGATCATAACTACCAACCATAACCCAGGACAGCATGCACCTAAGAACACACCATTTGACCATGATTTGACGCCCATCACCTGAGGCGATGATAGTGATACTACAGCAGAAGCCATAGCAACTTGTGCTGGGACTGCACCATTCAACAGCTTGCAAGGCTGAAGAATTGACTGCCACTATTCAGCTTGGTCTACACCACACAGCTATGAAGTGGCTTTTTCTGGCCAGTGAATCCCTAATTTTTGATCTTTTTCATTTTTTTCACGCACACACATCACACCACATACTCCGGCATGCACTGGCTGTTGGTAACCACCCAGAAGAATGAAAGAAAAGTCAGAAGGAGTCTGAGAAAGAGAAGAAAGACGTGTGTGGCCATAATCGTCGGGAATCGAACCCGCAACCTATCGATTGGAAATCGCTGCACATACCACTGCACCATATGGGACACACACACACACACACACACACACACACACACATACGCACACACACACACACACACACACACACACACACACACACACACACACACACAATGCATTGGACAATCGCCAATTCATTCACAAGAGTCATGTGCAAGGCGTAAGACTAAATGGATATTTAAGTGATGCTAACTGAGACTAGGGATACAACACACGGCAAGCGTACTAGCGCTACTACAGTAAACACGCAGCAGCGTTCACTGCAAGACTGCAATCGCATACCTGAATGGCAGTGTCCAGCGTCTCAAGACGTTGCTTCAAGTGGGTGGCTTCATCACGCACCGTCCGAAGCTGCACATGACATCACAAAAGCACCACAATACTTTGTAGTACACTGCCGTCAAGACACATCACCTGCCAAGGTGCATAGCATGGACATTACACACCACACAGTACATGTAGCGATGGTACAGACACACTCAACCTCCACAAACCAACACAAACCGTACCTGATCTTCTTTGCACACTATTGTTGCTGACAGCGCTTTGGCTTCCTGAACAAATCCAACAACACCAGCAACATGCAGATGCACACAGATCCAGATAGATGAGAAGAATGGAGAGTGAGGGAATTCAACCCTATTCTCACTTGGCACCAAATGGCCTGGCCATGCTCCGATCACTTTTGAGTTTACAGTTCTAAGGTGCCAAAGTGATACGTTTCACAATTCTGTGAATTGCAAAGTCGTACCAAAACCTACATACCGTATTATCTCAATCATAAACCCCGGGACCGTCCTGACCCTAAGCATCAACCGGAGACGATGCCTATACTTTTAAATCAACGCTTTGTCAAAAATCCGCATGCCCGGGTTTGTAGTGAAGAGTGTGTAAACAGCACCTCGAAGGGGTATATGGTGTACTTGCACTAGAGATAGGATTATGGTACCTTCTTTATCCAGACATCACGGTCCTCCTTGGAGCGAAACTGCTGCCCACGGCCCTGCTTAGCATAAAGCTCAGAAACTCTTTGCTCGGAAATCTTCAGCCTGAATGCAACAATCGGACGAAAAGGATCAAAGTAAAGAGACAGGGAGCGGGAAAGAGAGCGGGAGAGGGATGAAGAGAGAGAGAGAGATAGATAGAGAGAAGAGAGAGAGAGAGAAGAGAGAGAGAGAGAGAGAGAGAGAGAGAGAGAGAGAGAGAGAGAGAGAGAGAGAGAGAGAGAGAGAGAGAGAGAGAGAGAGAGAGAGAGAGAGAGAGAGAGAGAGAGAGAGAGAAGAGAAGAGAGAAGAGAGAGAGAGAGAGAGAGAGAGAGAGAGAGAGAGAGAGAGAGAGAGAGAGAGAGAGAGAGAGAGAGAGAGAGAGAGAGGCTACTTGCCATGTACAAGTACACAGAGTAATAGGGCGCTAAGTAACACGTTAGTTTAACACAGAAGTGAGCACTCCTTCACAACACACTGCGTACCTTGCAGACATCTGCTCCTCCTCAGCTCGCAATTGCTGAAACTTTGGTGTGATCTTGGAGAGGCTGTCCTCCTTCGTCTTGATGTTCTTATTCAGCTGCCGAAGTTCACCTTCCATACGATCCTGGAGGGTACAGGTACACGTTATACAGTACAGTGAGAGTTTGCACCAACACATGCACTCTTACAGTGTGTATGATCATACTGCCAGTATTGCTAGAACAGTTTACATGGCAAAGGTGCACAG
The DNA here is from genome assembly GCF_964019385.1 of Sycon ciliatum. NCBI lineage: Eukaryota > Metazoa > Porifera > Calcarea > Leucosolenida > Sycettidae > Sycon > Sycon ciliatum. The sequence goes on from NC_088643.1 coordinate 93,908,878, forward strand.
CACATAGCATCAACAAAATTCACTACAAGTAGCATGTACCATTACAACTGTATGTTCCACTGCGGTGGTATTCGGCGCAATGGACTGGTTTCTCTGCCTATAGAATCTCAGTATTTCAGAGTCTGGAGTGGTCACTGAGAACAGGCAGAGTGCTGCAACAGAGCATAGGAGGAGCGAGAGCAAACTACCCATCCAATGGGACAATTACCTTTCCTTTGGAGTGCTCCGATACGCCGTCTTCCAAGTCCTTCACACTCAGCTCTAGCTTTGCACGCTGCCGGATGAAGTCCTGGCGCTCCACTTCCAGCTGCTGACGTTCGCGAGTCAGCGTGTCGGCACGCGATGACACATCGTTCAGGTCTCGGTCTATGCCCTGTGGGATAGCGTGTCCCGAAAACCAAACATACGGGTACATGTGCACAACATGACGAATTTAGACATCTACTGCATTCCTACATGAACTACTCGAATAGGATAGAAGTCTACCGCTCAGATAACAACGGTATCAGCATACATGCACAGGAAATAACGGGAGGATGGAGAACTTCTGAAGCTGATATATCAGCACACTCATAACTCCATACATTCCAATTGCCATATACCATGCATTTACCACGCAGTGCAGTTATTATCATACATGTACTTGGTCCGTTTCATCGCAATTGTCGCTTATCTCTCACGCACCTTTTGACTGGTAAAACCCAGTCCGATCTCGATATCTAACTCACATTCGTTTGGGAGGTTGTGATGGCAAGATCAAAGGAGACCAGAAAGAAAAAAACATCGCGACTAGCGCCAGTGCAGTGGCATCGCGATTCGTACGATTTTGATGGGAAAGTGGGGAACTTTTCACTGCAGCGAAAAGCCAAGCGCAGCTCAAAAACCGGAACTGTAGCAGGGGAAATCGACATCCTGACCTGGAGAGCGTGACAGTCACGGCCAGGCAGGCATTCTTTGCAAGCCTGCAAACTGATGGCGAGATGGTGGCAAAGAAGACATTGTCCGACCTGGCAGAGAAAGCAAGAGATACTCTACGCCAGCAGCTATACACACCAGTGAATGTCAGCTCAAGTGACATCACCTCGAGTGATACAGAGCCAGAGTCGGATAAACTAAAGCGTGAGTGCAAGAACGCGCTCCGTCGCTGTTTTCTTTTGTACTTGAAGTACATCTTTTGTAACCTTGCTTCCTTTCTTTGACTTGCTTCATCAGATTCCATCGCTGAATTTTTTTCTTGTGGCGGACAGGAATCCTGTATCATGCTTCTTCACTATGCGTATTGGAAATTTTACAGAGCGGTAAAAAAACTCCTGTTCTTAGTTGCGATAGATAAGCGACAATTGCGATGAAACGGACCAAGTACAAGTACTTTGAAACACACACACACGCACACACACGCGCGCACACACACACACACACACATACACACACACATGCCAAGAGCCCCCTCCTGCAGCAAAAGTGACTTCAGATTGAAATCTACGCACCTGAACTTTCTCCGACGCCTCGGCGGCTTTCTTCGCCAGGCTGTTAGCTCTGTCCGATGTTGTGCGACGGGAATCTTCAAGATCATCCAGCTGTTCACGGGCCGTGCGCAACTCTTTGTCGTGGACGGTGTACTCCAGCGATCTGCAACAAAAGAAAAAGCAATGTTCCACCATACGCAACTACTACGAATCACATACTCTGGTGGCGGTCGGTTTACGGAGGAATGATAAACGACACAAGCAAACCAGTGTTGTCCTCTAATGGTATATGCAGCAGCTTAAACAAGAGAATAGCCAGAGAATTTTCAACTGCAGAACTGCGGCCTTGCCACTTGCCCTTTCGCAATCAAGGTCATGCATGAAACAAGAAGCAAGGAAGCAGCAATACGGCGGAACTGACCGTCTCATTTTGTCCAATTTTTGGTAAGCTTCGAGTTCTTCTTTCTCCTCGGACAGAGTGGAGAGTCGCTCTTCAATTGCCTGAATCAGCTCCGTCACTTTCTCACGTTTCAAGTCTGAGCAAAACGAGTCGCACGTATACACACACACACACACACACACACACACACACACACACACACACACACAGACAGACATGTACACATGCACACACACCAGCAAAAACCCTCATTCAACAACATGCCCAATCCCACACAAGTCAGGTGTGCAAAGATAATAACTAATAGCATTGCATGCTAGTAATACATGTATGTGGTGAACCGGTTTCACTGTTGGTACATGGCCCTGCCCCAAAAAAACGGGGCATGCTCGACAAAAACCATACTTATTGCCTAACACACACACACACACACACACATACATGCACACATGCACACATCCACACGCACACACCACACACATACGCACACAGGCACGGTACCCAGAGCGATCACCTTACCAGTTTCCTTTAAAATGGCTTTGCTTTCTTCGCGCTTCTCATCGTAGACACGTGTTCCGGCTATCTCTCGCAGCAAATTCAGACGTTGTGAGTCGGGGGCAGTGGCCAGTTCATTGATCTGTAGCACACAGTGTGACACAAGGAGAATAGAAGTAATACAGTAAAACAATGCAATCAGGACACACTATGGCGATATAAAGTACCGTAATTTTTAGGACCTTGCATTACACTACACCAGCCGTACGGCCAGTTTGGGGGATTTCCCATCTAGGACATTGCACTGCCATTGGTCACCTTCCTCGGCGTAGTCGTGGTAGCGGTTCTTGTATTCGCGATGAAAAGAAAAGTGAAGTGTAAGGCTGAGCCGAGGTTCTTAACCCTTTGTGACCCCACTGAAAGTACGACAATTTACTCACCTCCAAATAACATGCACTTTCGCTTGTATCTCTGCCAAACATTCACCGATTTTTACAAACTTGCCACCGCTGGAAAGGTATTTCCAAGACGAAGCGACTAATACCACACTCAAGCCAGCTACCTGCATGGCCTTTGCTCTGCGTGGCCTACAATGCCGCTCAAAACAGCAGCCGTGCGCGAACAGCTCCAGCAAAGTTCAAACAGCCGCCATTCCTGTTCGATTTAGTGTGTTCGAATTTGTGCATCATGTTTCTGCCTTGTATTAGTGCAGTAGTGCATTTGTAGTTTACTTATTTGTTGCTATTTTGTGCACTGTCTCAGTGGCTGGTTATTTGTATCATAAGCATGAGTGCGCGTCTGCCGCTAGGCTGGTTGTCTGTTTCATGAATGCACTTGCGGTTGTTGTTGGCTGATCACTACACCATTGTCTCACATGTATCATCGTTCTAGCTGCGTGCTCCCGTACCTGTGCGTACGGTGTTCTTTTGGTTCTATATTCGTGATTTGCATTTTTGTTTTGGGTCAGATGTGTTTACGATGTTTTCAGATGAGTTTGGAAACGGTTGTGTTGAACTCTAAGCTGGTGTTTTTTTGAGCTAGGGCTTGTTGTCCGAAGATGGAATATTGAATACAGTCTGATTGGAGAAGTCATTGATTTGTTCAGTAACATATGGTCCTTCGAGCCGGATTGACATGGCTGCGCCAAGAAGAAGTTCGCGATCCAACCAAGGTGTCTTGCCTGTACGGTTTCAGGACGAGGGAAATGAACCCGCAAGTCGTCTGAGCCCAGGAAGCCTGTCGGACGTGGACTCCGTGTCTGAAAGCAGTGTGTCAACCAGAGCCAGTGTTGTTGGCAGTAGCATCAGCTCGTCTGCGTCGTCGTTGCGACGAGCAAGTGTTGTACAGGCAGAGCTGAGAATGGCTCGCATGGAGCGAGCCTTCTTGGAGCAAAAAATGGAGCAAGAGAGAAGGATATTTCGTCTGGAAATGGAGGCTGCGCAGGTCTCTCTCTCATCGACATCGCGGTCGAGCTCACCAGTCGATGAAAGTTCGGGATTGACATTCAAAACATGTGTCACCGGGCTTCCCAAGCAACCTCAAGCTCCGCTGGATAGTGCAGCTATGGAAGCTGTTGAACTACAGGGGAGTGATGTGCTAGTAGAGCAGCACGTAGAGGAAGAAGTGCTTGTCGTTGAAGAACATGCAGCCAACGGAGCTGATGAAGTGAAAAGCGACGAGAAAAAAGTAGTTGTTGAAAGCCGTGTGCAGTCACTGCAGTGTGCTCAAGATCCGAGTTCCGCTGTGTTGCACAAGGGGGACAGGGAACGTGTTCGTGATCCAGCTGAGACCAGTGCAAGTCGGAGTGCAGACAAGAGCACGGAGCTGACCACAGGAGTGACAGGTTCAAGTGTCCGTGACAGCAGGCATGCACCCAACACTGTGCAAGCTGCATTCAAGTCTAGGTCCAAGCCTGCCAGCTCACACAAACCTGTACGGGAGGCTGCTGCTGCACGTGGTGCATACTTTGAGACTCCTACTGCTAGGGCTGCTGATCCCGGACTGCAGGCTCCTTCTGCCAACCAGTGTGCCAGTGCTAGGAGAGTGCAAGACTGGGTTGACAGAGTGCAGGTACCAGTACCAGCAGGAATAAATCAACATCAGGTCAAGCCTCTGGAGTTGCCCAGATTTGATGGCATGCAGAGGAGCTACGTAAGATGGCGCCAGAGATTTATGAGACTGGTGGATGATGACTACTCCGTGTCCGAGGATTATAAGATGGCTCGCTTACGAGAGGCGCTAGATGGTGGCAAGGCCGAGGAACTGATATGCGAGGTGCTGGATGGGCCTGGTGCATATAGAGCGGCCTTGGAGGAGTTGGAAGCTTGGTACGGAAGCAGTGAGCGCGAGCTAGAACGTCAGCAGACGGAACTCATGAGTCTGCCCAGAATTGTCATGGAGAAAGACACTGAGTCGCTGCAAAAGCTCGCTGTAAAGCTCCGCAATGTCATTGTGAACATGTCAACTGCTGGAATGCAGCCAGGCAGGGAGCTGTATATAGCGGTCACACAGAAGTTGCCACGTGGCATGCTGTCACGCTACATGGATTGCCATGACGACAACAGGAGCAATGCTCAGGAGTTGTCACAATGGCTGATGAGACGGGTGAATCAGTCGAGGCACGTTGATGCACGCCTCTCAACTGGCGGTGATCAGCAGCCAGCTCAAAGAGAGCAGCGCAAGCACAGGGTCTTGGTGTCGAACGCCAGTCAGGCAGCCGAGCCGACGGAGCCTGAACCATCAAGAGCTGCCTATGCTCAGCCCAGAACCGCAGCTTCTGACAGGAGGACGTGCCCGAAGTGTCGAGGCAGCCATGCTCTTGCAGATTGCTCCAACTTCCTGACCCTTGGCGTCCAGAAGAGATGGGACCTGGCGAAGCTGGTGGGGCTATGTTTGCGATGCCTGCAGCCTGGTCATTTTGCGAAGGAGTGCAAGAGCGCCGGATGCAAGAAGTGCCCAGGTGGCCATCACAGTCTGCTGCACTACGACAAGCAGAAGAAGGCCAGCCAACCTGATGAGAAGACGCAGAAAGACTCCTGCAGCAGTGCCTGTACAACCAGTGCCGACCACACCATAGCCTTCATGACCATTCAGACGACAGTCCACGGAAACAGTACGGCAGCACAAGCCACAGCACTGTTGGACTCGGGTTCGTCAGCCAGCTATGTCACTGGGGGTCTTGTTCGAAGTCTCGGCATCACGACAGAGAAGTGTCGCATGGAGACGACGGTGCTCGGAGGCAGCTCTATCGTCGGGGAAACGGAAAAGGCCAGCCTTGTTATCGCCAGCCTGGACGGTTCCTACGAAGGCAAGCTGGAGGCATGGGTGCTACCCACAATCACTGCAGCCGTGCCACCCGTCGAGTGGGAGCAGCAGAAGGCGAGCTGGAGCCACCTGCAGAGCTTGCCACCGATGGTGGATCCCAGCACTGCCGTCGACTTGTTGATCGGATTAGACGCGGCAGAGATGCATGCGTCCCTTGAGGAGCGTGCGTGCCCCACGGAGGGAGGCCCGACAGCCCGGAAGACGCGCCTCGGTTGGGTACTGTTTGGCCCAAATGCTGTCAACAAGTCTAGCAGTGGCAGCACTACTCTACTCGGCGTCTCTCAAAGCTCCGGAGCTGAGGAGGAGCTGGATAAGCTAGTGAAGAAGTTCTGGAGTCTGGAGGCTGTGGGAATGGAGCCACATCCGCATACGCCCGCAATGACTCCTGACGAGAAGGCAGCGGACGACCTCACAGCGGCAACATTGAGCCATGACGGTGAGCGTTTCCAGATCGGCATCCCGTGGCACAGCGGTGGACCTGGACCAGAGGTTCGGAGCAATTTCGAACTGGCAAATGGCCGGCTGACCAGCCTCATGCGGATGCTGGAGAGGAAGCCAGACGTCAAGCTACGGTATGCGGCAGTCTTGGAGGATTATCTTAGCAAAGGCTACATCAGACTTCTGGAAGACGTGCCGTCTGTCAGCGCCAACCAGAACTACCTTCCGCACTTCGCCGTTGTTAGAGAAGACAAGGCAACTACCAAAGTGAGAATCGTCTTCGACGGAGCGGCTAGAAACGGGACCCATCCCAGCATCAACGAGCTGATGTACGCTGGGCCGAAGTTGCAGAATAACATGGTCCATGTTCTGCTCCGGTTCTGCAAGGATGCCGTGGCTCTTGCGGCAGACATCTCGGAGATGTTCTTGCAGGTCAGGCTGAGACCTGAAGACAGGTGCTATCATCGATTTCTGTGGGAGAAGGACGGCAACCTCGTAGCGTTCGAGTTCCTGAGGCTCGTATTCGGCATCAAAGCCTCGCCATACCTGGCAGGACGCGCACTGCTTGAAACAGCGAATAGGTTTGCTGACACAACGTCCAAGGAAGCCGTGAGAAGTGTGGCAGACAACTTCTATGTCGACGACCTCTTGAAGTCCTGCAAGTCTGACGAAAAGGCGATTCAGTTGCGAGCTGATATGCAGGCGCTTCTGCTTCAAGGAGGATTCCACATTCGGAAGTGGAACAGCAGCTCGTCAGCCGTCATCCAAACTGTTCCTGAAGCCGACCGAGCTGCAAACACCGAACTTGCCATCACCGATCGTGAGGCAGGAGCGGAGCCAACCCAGAAGACTCTCGGCGTGTCATGGTCGTGCCAGACGGATTGCTTCACCTTCCACTATGCTGAACCCAAGGAGTTTGAGTTCACGCGTCGCGGTGTGTTGTCGCAGATGTGCCGGCTCTTCGATCCTCGTGGGCAGCTGGCTCCTTTTACGGTACGGGCTCGTGTACTGTTCCAAGAGGCCTGCATCCGGGACACAGGCTGGGATGAGCTATGGAAGAGAATGCCGATCGTCAGGAGGTGGTCAACCCGCGGCGTCGCTGGCTTTACGTTCAACGGCTGGTATTGGAAGTGTGGCGAAGATGGTTGAAGGAGCTCGTGCCGCGGCTGAATGTACGCGCGAAGTGGCGTGGCGACAAGCGCACGGTGGAAGTTGGCGACGTGCTGCTCGTTGTGAAGAAAGATACGCCTAGAGGAAAGTGGCCTCTTGGCCGCGTGAGTGAAGTCTTCCCGGGTCCGGACGGCGTAGTGCGAGTCGTGGATGTCGTGATCCAGGGGAAGACTTACCGACGCGCGGTGCACAACCTCATACCACTGGAAGTTACAGATGATGAGCAAGCAGTTACACCGGCCAGTGTACCCGCCACCAGCTCTAAAGGTGTCGATGAAGTGTCTGCCGTAGTATGACATCACACTGAAAAGAGCGTGATAATGAGCATGACGAACTCTGATGTGAGTTTCCTTATGGCACTAGTGTTTAGGAATGCAGATTAGTTTGTTGTCTTTCATATGATAATTAGCTACTAGTCTCTAGCGTATATCTGTGTGAATTCTCTCTCAGTTGACTTCGTTCGAGAGGGAGGAAATGTTCGATTTAGTGTGTTCGAATTTGTGCATCATGTTTCTGCCTTGTATTAGTGCAGTAGTGCATTTGTAGTTTACTTATTTGTTGCTATTTTGTGCACTGTCTCAGTGGCTGGTTATTTGTATCATAAGCATGAGTGCGCGTCTGCCGCTAGGCTGGTTGTCTGTTTCATGAATGCACTTGCGGTTGTTGTTGGCTGATCACTACACCATTGTCTCACATGTATCATCGTTCTAGCTGCGTGCTCCCGTACCTGTGCGTACGGTGTTCTTTTGGTTCTATATTCGTGATTTGCATTTTTGTTTTGGGTCAGATGTGTTTACGATGTTTTCAGATGAGTTTGGAAACGGTTGTGTTGAACTCTAAGCTGGTGTTTTTTTGAGCTAGGGCTTGTTGTCCGAAGATGGAATATTGAATACAGTCTGATTGGAGAAGTCATTGATTTGTTCAGTAACAATTCCATTCTCCTTCATCACATCGACTTCAAATAAACTACAGCGGAAAGCTCCTTTCAAGCGCAAAATTTTGGTGTGCAGCATGCTTGAGTATGACGTAGCACTCCGGGGAAAACCCCTGCCAAGCGCAGTGTGGAAATTTGAATTTTTCGATCGGAGTGAATTTTTCCGCCGACCTCAAGTCTCACCACGGCGGCAACGTACATCGTAGATACTTCGGATAACTTCGATGTGATAGCCAAGGCTCCTCTCGAGACGTAGACGCTTTGTTTATGAAAATCGGGGAAGGAACACCAGAGATATAATATTTTTAGTGCCACTGTATACCAATCGATCGATATCGATCGATGGGGTCACAAAGGGTTAATCCCCAGTTATGCGTTGTGGCTAAACACCACACTGGTTCAGCAGATGCAGAGTTAGGCGATTCACAAGCCGTAAGAAATGCACCAGACAAAGCCACAAGAACTCCCAAAGATACTAGTACTGGCAGCTTTATGAGAAACATGGTCGACATGACTTCTCACCTTTCCTTGTTTGACAATGTAGTATGGGTTACTGCGAGAGAGACCAGCACTCTCCAGAAGATTAACCACGTCACTTTTACTGTATAACATGCACACATACACACACACACACACACACACACACACACACAAGCACACACCATGTACCATGTATACGCCTGTCACAAGAGAAGCACGCAAATCTGCAAATGCACTGGATGTGCACCCACAGATTTTCTCTTTATAGCAACGATAGCGGATCTGATTCTGATTGAAACAGATCAAGACAAGCGCCAGATAACTGTCTCATCCACACAACTGGCGAAGCCATCGACCCCCCAATGCACACCTGGTCTACACCACACGGAGTACATCGAAATAGGACGGCCAAGACAGTTACCTATGCACACCCTACACTTGCTGGGTTAACCAGTATAGACAGCACGCTGCTTTGATCAAAGCAGACACTAGATGCACTGGTACCTTGAAGTGAAATTGGAGTTATTTTACCAACCAGCCTCGGCAACTGGGTACTGGGAAACCAGGGCCAACAGACGTACCAACAACCTCAGCCATGAAAGCTATATAGTAACGACACACTGGATTGTGGAGCCGAAACTAGCCCAACTTCCAAAATGCTTTGGCAAGAGGGAAGCCTTCCGACAGGTTGGACGCACACACACACACGGACACACACACAGTCCATAGCGCATTGCAGATCCTTTTTACAACACAGCAAATAAACCCAGACTTCTACAAACAATAAACAAGCAAAAGAGGTCCCTTGTCGAGAGAGAACAGAGAGATACGATATGTTTTTAAATTATCCCTGCAGTAATTGACATCTTACGTTACATTCTTCTTGTCAAGAAAGTACTGGTCCTTTTTGGAGCCAATGACACGACGGAGGCTGACCTCATCCCGCTCAACCTTGGACCAAGAACACAAAACAAGGCAAAAAAGAACACAACAACAACAATGCCTTACAATTACTGGTTATCAATACTAGCTGAACCAGATACAACCAGATACAACCAGATACAACCAGATACAGATAACACAATTCACGAGAAGATAAGTCACCAAGCTCGACTAGCGTCTTCAGAAAGACAATGATATGACAAGAAGAGGGATTTAGTTGAAAGAAGGCACATCAGCACGCATAGCACAGAAGCCACTGAGCCACTGGTAAGACAGTATGAGGCGTTTCACACCATTGCTTTTGACTTATACTCAGTATATTGACGGTATGAGCAGCAGCAAATGGGGCCAGTTTTTTAGGCAGTCAAAGCAGTGAGAAAAGGGCACATAAGGGAGCGCAAGTAGCGCTAATTACATAGTGAAACCATCGAGAAACAGCACAACAACACAAAACAAGGGAACTACAGTACATGACATCGTACTACAAGTAACAATGTCCAAACAGTGACCACTTTCGCACATACATCTTCAGTTCACAAAGTTCAGGCTTCAGCTTAGCAATATACACCGCTTCCAGCATAGCCAGGTGAGAGTTGTTGCGTGCTCGCACTTGAATATACCCATGCTTTGGCACACACTTTGATATGCCAAGAAGACTATTTAATATCCTGGGAGGGGAAGGTAACAATTTCACACCTAGGGAAGGTGTATTGCAAGAGTTGAGAGGCAGAATAATGGGTAAAGGTGAAATCATTAATACTAAATTAACAGTCCATTGCAAGAAGTGGCAGCAGCAACACACCGGCGTATTCACACTTATGCCAAGGCCGCTGAGCAGCAAGACCAACAAGAGACTTGAAGGTTTTGCACGCAACAGATATTATTTATTCACAGCGAAGCTTGGACATATAATACCATTGGTACTAATAAGTAATAAGAAACAGATCACCAATAGTGATGGAGAAATAGTACTCGCAGCAGCACGGTGTTGCCGGTATACATGCACCGGGATGGGATAGAGTGATATCGTAAATTGGATCAGTTTAGTTTGCCTTCTAGAATGCATAATTCAAGTTTCATTGTACATGTATTGCACTTCACCCCATCGAACACACAATACGCACATGCAGTTAAAGGGGAAGTATACCCTAAAATCAAATTTTCACCAGTTGTAGTCTTCGGGGTGCTGAGTCGAATGGTCTTGGTCCGAGGAAGCTGAGACGCTCCCTTCCTCCTTTATTCCCAATCGAACTCGCGCACTTCCACCGAAACTGGGTGACTGCGCCCTACTACAGTCAGTTTCAAAAAGATTAGCAATCCTGGCGATCGCCCGGGGAGTTTGCCGTCTTACCGTATGCGCGCTCGAGAGCTGGCTGGAAAAACTCACTGTGAACTCGAAGAAATAATCCGCGCGAAAGCATGAAAAATGGTAACTCACTCACGTCGGTACATGTACGTCTGGTTTACAACAAACGAGTTCTTCCTCGTATCGACATGGAGTCAGAGAGGACATGTCGAAAGTGTGGTAAATGTTGACGAGCGGGATGGGTCCCAATTCGTTTCGTGCCCAATGTCTTTGAGCTGCGATGCAATTTACTCTCACGGTGTGACGAAAACGACATCGACACAGACTCATTCCCAAGGCCATGACTTGGCAAAGCTATCCGTGTGACTTCGGCGACATTTTGAGAAAAGCAGACACCTGTGAAAGCTGATAGAAGACGGCGTTGACTCCTAAATTCAAATAAATTGGCGATCTTGAAATACTAAAATACATGTACAGTCAAATCTGTCGTAAGCGACCGCCCCTTGGTGCAAGAAAAAGCGGTCGCTTACGGCAGATGGTCTCTTACGACAGATGTATGGTAAATCCGGCATACCAGGTATATGCTTCCATGTACTCAAATCGACGAGAATAATGTGATTTTTAATATCATTTTATTGGATATTCAACGACGACCATACCCGTATAGTACGCGTATGCGACACGGCAGTAGATCGACACTGCCTGGACTTGAGAGCTACAGCACAGCCTGAGTACAGGCCAGGCGCCAGTCGATCGCACTTGCAAGACAGCGCATTTTCACACTTTGCAGTTGACACTGCACTGGCAAGTACATTTTCGCACCTTACTGAACCTGGGTCGCGGTCGCTTACAGCAGATTTGAATGCAGCCACCGTGCATGAAATCGCGGTCGCTGGTCGCGCACAGCAGATGGTCGCTCTGGACAGATCAGTTTGTATGTGAAACAGTCGGTGCACGGAAAATCGGTCGCTAACGGTAGATGGTCGCCTACAGCAGAGGTCGCTAACGGCAGATTTGACTGTAATTCTCAAAGAGAAATCGATCGATCGATGTGCCGTTGTATTCAACAACACTTAGCTGCAGCGCAATGACTTCCGTGTTCACTCACACCGTTTCAGTGTTGTGGGTGTGTTCATATGGCGTGAAGCAGTCAAGTGTCAGTAAGTTCGGCAGGAAACGCGAGCTCCAACAACAACAAGTCGTTTGGCACAGCCACCTTCTTTGGCTTGTACTTTTTGTACCAGCGTGATCACCAAAACTATGAAAAAAAGGTTTGACTTGAAGATAGTTTGGGATTTGAACTCACAACTTCATGGTCAGCAGACAGCATTCATAACCACAAGGCCAAAAAGGAAGGGATAAATCGTGGGTTTTGATAAAAATCGATACTGACATCCAGGGCAAATTGTAAACCATGGGAAAAGGCCGGAAACCTGGCCGAAATTCTAACTCCTTAACGGCTGGTCCAATTGTTCCGAAACCTTCACAGAACAATTTGCCGTGTCCTAACAAGCCATTCTATGTACTTTGTTGTCCAAATTTCCCTTATCTTCATACTTTTTAAGACCAAAACCTGATTGCTAATCTTTTTGAAATGGACTATAGATGGGGATTTGTATGCAAAATGTCACTAAAAGCGCCATTTCGTTCTTATAAAAGCACGGATGACCGCGATTGGCCCATATGTTGTAGTCTTTTGGACGCTGAGTCGACTGGTTTTGGTCCGAAAAGGCTGCGATGCAGCGTTCCTCCTTTATTCCCAATCGAACATGGTTGAACAAGCGGTCACGTGCTCCTGCGTACACCAGTCACCTGGTCACCGTGCCTGCAGGGTACAACTTACTAGCCTGTTTGACCTTTTTTGGGTGCAGTCCTGTCACTCGAGTTGAACCTTGGTGTGAAAGTTGTCGCCTGCTGACGCGGTGACCAGGTGATTTGGGCACCCAGGAGCACGTGACCGCTTGTTCAACCATGTTCGATTGGGAATAAAGGAGGAACGCTGCATCGCAGCCTTTTCGGACAAAAACCAGTCGACTCGGCGTCCAAAAGACTACAACATATGGGCCAATCGCGGTCATCCGTGCTTTTACAAGAACGAAATGGCGCTTTTAGTGACATTTTGCATACAAATCCCCATCTTGTAGGGCGCAGTCACCCAGTTTCGGTGGAAGTGCGCGAGTTCAATTGGGATTCAAGTAGGAAGGGAGCGTCGCAGCTTCCTCGGACCAAGACCATTCGACTCATCACCCAGAAGACTACAACTGGTGAAAATTTGATTTTAGGGTATACTTCCCCTTTAACGACGGTGACATGCATATTTGCTCGACGAGGACCTCACACATACTGTAAAAGCCATATATATAACGAAGTGCTAACTCTAACGAGTTAACGAGGAGAAATCTGTCGTTAAAATAGAAATCGTTATACAGAAATCGATACATATACTGTCCTATTGAGCGTTGAGAACGAGTGAAAATCGTTACCTTTGGTACACGTAAACTAGTCAATTTTGGGAAATCGTTATAATTATATGCGCCTCGTTAGAATAATGGCTTTTACAGTATAGGATATCAGCAACGAATCAACACTTACAGGTGGTGGCACACCTGATGTGCCAATACGTCTCTTATACCAGCAGGAACAACAAAAGTGAGTGGTGACATAGTATGTGTGTGTGTACATGTGTGTGTGTGGGGGGGGTCTTACCGGCAGGCGGCCTTCAGTGTTGTCAAAAATGATTTCAACAAAGGCGGATACAACTCGCGGACCAGGCCCTTCCTACAGTGCGCAAATGTCAATCCAGCAAGCAAGCAGGCACGGGGAATACCACACAAACATCACCAGAAGTTAATCCAAAATAGTAATCAGAAAGACAACTACTGGACACAACAGAAGAGCAGCAACACTGCACTACTGCAATGCTGCACACAGTCACTAGACCTCAACAAGAGTGTGATTCATTATGAAACACATGCCAATAGACTCACTCGCATGTACTTGTAATGGGAGTACACAATCGTTCTTGCCATGTGCAAAGTTGCCTCTACTGTATGGCATGCACAGGTTCCTTTTCGGAGCCCCTACTCTTCCCATTATTGGGCTGTTCTGCTACTTCTCTACCCTCTTCTTACGGGTAGGTTGCGTCTTCAATAAAAATTAAAAATTAAAATGCAGGAATCAGAAGGACGTACGTGAAGCAGCTGCTGCCGCTGTTCCGGCCGCAGGTTGTTGAACTCGTCACTCAGCACAAACTGAATGGCTGCACTCAGGACACACACACACACACACACACACGCACACGACCACAAAACACAGTTCCTTCACTTCACACTGTACATTGTGGTTCTTGATTGCACGGGTGGCAAATATTTCTCCTTCTGAGACTAGTACTGCCTGATGTCATGGAAGTGAACCATTTCTTGGCACGATTCCGTGTATTGCACTATCAATCGTGGATCCGTGTCCAAATTAATTTGTCCGGTGTATGGTTACTCTGTATGAATAGAGATAAATCTCCGCACATAGCCATCAAACATATTTTGAATACTCAGTAGTGTGCCAGTGTTGGCAAGGGCTTTGGTGCTGATGTTGTTTCAGCCTATAGTGGCACTGTGAAGCACATTTAAAATGTAGAGTTTGTTCTCCTGCACAACACTCAGTCATTGCATGATCTGCTTGTCCATGTTGAACTTACCAAAGAAGAAATTACTTTTCCCCGAGCCATTTCTTCCCACTGAACATGAACAACACAAAAACATTACAAAACGGTGAAAACAAAACAACAAATAAGGGGGGGGGGGGGGCAGATGTAATGAAGAAGAGAAAGAAGACAGAAAGAAGACAACTAGCAATAAAAGCAAGCATAACGTACCGATTACATTGTGGCGCGGGCTGAATGGTTCCACGATAGTTTGGTCACGATAGCTTCTAAAGCCTTGAATTATCACCTGAATAATAGGTTCAAATTCAAGCAAAAGGAAATATTGCTATTCGTGGAGACTTCAGCTGCAAGAGCTACAATCATGCGGAACTCTGTATATACCTGTTTGATATACATGTCTCAGCATTCGTCGTTCTCCCCTATCGGCCATGCAGAAGACAATGAAGACGACCAATTATTTTCAGGCCAAGCAATCAACCTTACAACGTTGCAGCCATATCATTCAAATTTCTCCAATCTTGCTACAGCTGCAAAGAAAAATAGCTTTCCAGTTCCATGATCTGATGATCCACTCAGCGTGGTTGCACACGTACACATTGTTTTTGCATGCATCATGCTTGGACATGTTCCCGCGCGTTTTCAAGTGGCGGGAAATCTAAAAAACACGGGGTTCGTCGAGAGATTAAAGATTATTAATTTTTGAGATATTTTTTAACAAAAAGTTCAAAAAATGATCACGTGGTACAGATTCTGTTAGCACGTGATTTGTGCAAGAAAGCATTTTTCTGACGGATCATGAGTTTGTTCAGTGCCAGTGGATCATGGACTTGACTGCGCTGGCAGTCTAGTCTGCAGTCTGGCACATGCAGAGCGCCTTGGTGACTTTGTTCAAATAAAGTTAGTTTTCGCTTGATCGAATGGTTGTGTTCATGCCCAGAGACTCGAGAAAATAGAGCTGGAAGATAAGCAGGAGTCAAATTTGAAGGAGCGTCTGCTCACCAGACATAGCTGGGAGTAGTAATAGCTGATCTGTAAGATCTTGGCTTTCTGAAAAAACAACTGTTACGTGTAGGTGTTGCAGTAGGATGTAGAGCATTTTACTTGGTGGACTTGGTGGACACGTTTCCTGCAAGGCATTTCTATCGCACTTGTTGGCCAGTGAGGATGGCGTCTTCTGCAAGCTCACGAATAACTGCTAGACATACTCGTGGAGGACGCCCTACACCAGTGACTAGCTCTTTACCTTTTCGCACTCGTCGCTTCGGTTACAATACATTTGATGGAGATGGCGGTACAGACAGCGACAGTGGTGCTGATACAGAGATAGCTGGAGGCAGTTTACCAGTGCTGGCGGTGAGGGCTGAAGGAGGTCGTCTTGTTCCAGAGGATCCCAACAGGGTAGCTGATGTGATCGAGAGAAACCCTCAGACCAGAGGCAGTCAAACTGCTATCGGCACACAGGACAGCACGGCTGGCTCGGTTGTACCGTCAGATTCTGAAGACGCACAACAACGACCTGTCATTGTTACATCCGAGGATGGCCCGGTAGAGGCACGCCACATCTCCAATAACTATCTCTTTGGAATGAAGAAGTGGAAAGGTCGAGTGATTGAGCGTCCATTGGATACACGCTCTGAGGTTGTCAAGGATCTTTATCGGAACCCAGAACGACTGCGGACAACAAATGCATCGACGCTAAAGATTGGAAATATTGTCTACTTCCTCATGTTTGGCTGGTGGGCGGCTCTAGTTTATTTTCTGATCGCCGGCTTGATGGCATTGACTGTTGTGGGCTGGCCTATGGCAGTTCGGTGTGGTCAACTAGCGCTGTACATGGCTTGGCCGTTTGGCAAGTTTGTTCACACGACGTCAAGTGCTACCGGCGACATGGCAGCATCACCGGTTACATACTCACCAGCCAATGTACGCTACACCCGCAGCACTGGTGGATCATCAGATGAATCTGATTCGGCTAGTGCCGCCCTGGTCAACGCAACGCCCACACCTGGTCATCTCACATCTAGCTGGGTGGAAGTCAATCAGTCCAGAGGTGGCCTACCGACTACTATTGAAAATAGCGAGACTGCCCAGTCGACATCTCCCCTGGCGTCGGCTCAGCACTCATCTACAGGGCAGTTTACACGCTACCACCCATCGTTCGTAATTTGGTTAGTACTGGGTGCTCCTATAGCCCTGCCGCTACATATCATCATTGCTTTCCTGTCCTGGATGCTCGTTGTGTTCATACCTGTGGCCAAGATGAACGTCACGCTCATGAAGCGTGTTCTGTTCGAGCCGCCTCGCTCCGTCTGCATCAACGACTCGAGCCTGGCACCGCAGTTCTTTTCGCGCCAGTCGGAAGTGCGCCTATGCGTGTACGAGGCTGTCAACATCTACTATTACAAGTACACAGTGGATGGTATGAATGTGGTGCTTGTTAACCTGCTCCCGTTCGTTGTCCTCTCCTTGCTCAATGGTTACCTGGACAAGGAGAATACGTACACATCCAATTCTACCAAGTTTGCCACATCGCTGATAGCCATCATCCCGCTGGCGTACTACATTGGCCTGGCAATAACCAGCATCGCGGCACAGAGCACGTACGCTGTTGGTGCCGTCCTCAACGCCACCTTTGGCTCCATTGTGGAGTTGACACTGTACGTCAGCATGCTGCTGAGGGCACACGGTAAAAGCAACAACTCATCATGCTACGAAGCCATTGTCAAGGCTGCCCTTACTGGCACGCTTCTTGCAACCATGTTGTTTATCCCTGGCTTATGCATGATTGTGGGTGGTCTGAAACACCGTGAGCAAAGATTCAACTGGAGATCTGCCGGTGTTAGTTCTTCGCTGCTGTTCGTGTCTGTAGCTGGTAGCTATGCGCCGACTCTGTTTGCCAAGGCATACGGCGGAGAGTACGAAACCATGACATGTTCAAACTGCACCACATCTGTGACCGCTGGCACGAATAAGTCGTCGACTGGTTTCAACTGTTCAGAGTGCTCAATGGATCAGAGTACCGGCTTCATCGTGATCGGCCCTCAGGTGCGCAGCCTATCGTATGTCTGTGCGGCTCTCTTACCGCTCGCATACCTGCTCGGCTTGCTCTTCACGCTGAAGACACATCGCTACATCTACGATGAGCCATCTCATGACGATGACGACAAGTTTGCTGTGAAAAAGGGCAGTGCTGGCCACGGTCATTCGCATGGCCATGGTGCCCAGTGGAGTCGCTTGAAAGGTCTTGTTATCCTTCTTGTAGCCACCGTTCTCATGTCTTTGCTGGCTGATCAGGTGACCGAGCATATCAATGCTGTACTAAACAATTCCGGCATCTCTGCGGATTTTATCGGCGTCACCTTGTTGGCCATTGTTCCTGACATTCCGGAGATCGTTAACGGCGTCCAGTTTGCCATGCAGAACAACATCAGTTTGAGTATTGAAGTTGGTAGCTCTATAGCTGTACAGGTGTGTCTGCTGCAGATTCCTATCTTAGTCTGGGTGGATGCTATCTATGGCATAGGCTTTCACCTAGTGTTCAACGACACGCAGCTGTGGACAGTGATCTTTGGCGTGCTCGTCATGAACTATATCTTCATGGACGGTAAGTCGGACTATTTCCAGGGCGTCATCCTTGTGATTGTGTATATCATTCTCGTCACAATCTATTACTTCATTCCCACGTCTGCTCTGCACACCACTTGTTGAGAAGCGATGTCATGCAGAGCCAATGGTCGCTTTCAACGCCTGTACCTTTCTTGAGGGATTTTATCTATACGAATATCAGTTCGATGGAAATTTAACACATGTCTTTGTCTTTTGTATAATAATTTGCCATCATAAAAATGAAAGAGCCCACTCCATATTTCATAAAAATGAAAGGCATTCAAACACATCTATCAAGTTGAAAATATAAATTAGTTTGAGTTTTGTTGTAGTTTTGTACACTGGTGCATAGGACTCTCTTTTGTTGATTTGTTTTACTTTTCTGCTGTTGCGCAGCACACCGTCCGATAACTTTTAACCAATTCCTAACTTGATTCCCCACAGCATGGTGCTGATGGCAATGTCGCTGGAACAGTTTTTTTTCTTATCATAATAATTATACCATACAATGTAATTCTATTCCATTCCCTCAACCAGTGAATATGTAATTGTATTGTTTTCATTAATTTCTAGTGTAGTATCTGTACTTCTACTAACGCCCTATGGTGTGTAAGTAACCTGAGCTCTCCAAAGAGTTCTTCGTCTTTTTTTCATTCCTCCTCCCTTTTCTTCCCTTAGTTTTGCTAACCTAGCTCTTTTTTGTCCATTAGAACCTTTCTCAGATTACATCAGTTTTAACACTAGAGGGTGAATCGTACTACGCAAACATTCCCTACGTCTCTTGATGATTGTTTTGGCAAGACACTCGAGTGGAAGGGAAGCCGTTCTGTTCACCCATTGGATCCGTGTGATGCTTGTACGCTCCGCCAAGTGCATTAGGGAGTCGTGTATGTCACTCACTGCAGGTGAACTTGCGCATTGTCGAGTCTCACAACATGACACTGGCTGGGATAGGGTCATTGGTGATACAGCCATGACTCTCTCTCTCTCTGACTCTCTCTCTCTCTCTCTCTCTCTCTCTCTCTCTCTCTCTCTCTCTCTCTCTCTGCTCTCTCTCTTGCTCTCTCTCTCTCTCTCTCTCTCTCTCTCTCTCTCTCTCTCTCTCTCTCTCTCTCTCTCTCTCTCTCTCTCTCTCTCTCTCTCTCTCTCTCTCTCTCTCTCTCTCTCTCTCTCTCTCTCTCTCTCTCTCTCTCTCTCTCTCTCTCTCTCTCTCTCTCTCTCTCTCTCTCTCTCTCTCTCTCTCTCTCTCTCTCTCTCTCTCTCTCTCTCTCTCTCTCTCTCTCTCTCTCTCTCTCTCTCTCTCTCTCTCTCTCTTGCTCTCTCTCTCTCTCTCTCTCTCTCTCTCTCTCTCTCTCTCTCTCTCTCTCTCTCTCTCTCTCTCTTCATAGACGTAGGGCGCCCGGGTGGCTAACCGCTTTGAAGCTGAGACCTTAGGTCGGCGGACTCTCTCCTGACCTCACCACCACCACGGTCCACCACGATTCATGTCTGCATGATCTGAGTCTTCTGCCGTATGCATGTCGGGTTTTTTCCGTTAGGCTTCGACCCGCCTAAACTAAAGCCCTGCAAAATCCAAGTAACGAGTGGTTTGACCATGCACTGCAGCAGCAGTGTCGGGATTGGCTCAGCCTCTGTTATCCGTAGCACTTCTGCAGCCAAGAAGTCACAGAACCCCTCGCATACACTTCCCTGCACTCGTAGTCCGAGTCCCTTAGGTTTCCCCCGGACTTTCCCGTCTGCAAGACAACCGGATGCAGTACTAGCACTGCAGCCATCTTAATTGTAGCCTCCACGACACAAGTAACTAATTATGGTATCAGATAAACCTTGTTTTTGTTCAAACATGTTGGTTGACAGCATGTAACAAGGTGGACCGGGACACCGTTTTCGGAAACAGTGACCTTTCAACAACCATCCACGGTTGGTAGAGCCCCCGTCTGTTGAGACCATCTGAACTGCTACTATTTTTTATGACATCCAGGAGCGATCACAGAATACACGACTGACTTCCGATGGTCTCAACAGACGGGGCCTCTACCAACCGTGGATAGTTGTTGAAAGGTCACTGTTTCTTCTCAACACAGTGTCCTCCACCTTGTTACATGCTGTCAACCAACAACGTGACATTGTAAAGAACTAAAAAATTATTACTAGCAAGAGTATAATTATAAGTTTGAAGTTGAGTCGGATTATAACTCTTGTTACTAGTAGTAGTACCCTGCAACCACGACTGGTGGTTTGTGGGCCTCAGCCATGACGTATCACTGATAACGGAGAGAAGTTCAACACAAAGTAACGTTAGTTGTGGTCGCGCAAGGAATGGGGGTGTTGGATCTAGTTCCCTTCGTCCAAGTGGTAATGTCGGCAGTAGTTGGCAAATCCCTGGACGTTAGAAGGACCTAGGTTGTAGCAAGAGTACATGTACTCTTGGTTGCAAGTTAGGAATAGAGAAAGCAGCGCTGGCTATGCACCAGCGATATTTACCATGGTCACGTTAGCCACTCTGTTTTCAGCCGTATATTCCTCTCTCCTGTGTTGCTTAGCATCCAAGGCTGATATTATCATTAGCACTTGTAAAGTGTCAACATCACATAACGACATCCAGTTGACGTACTAGTAACCAGGAATCTACTGGTCATGTAGAGAGTTGATCGTTTGTCGCCACTCAGTATGTAAAGGGACAGAAGGAAACTGTTACGTTACGTACGGCACACAAGAGTAGTTAGTGCGGGGCAGGTTCTGGCACACTTTTTGACCTTTGACCTTTGGGCCAAATAAGGCACACTGTGTCGGTCGTGCTTGGTCTGGCCCCGGGACTCCCCCAGGGTTTGACCTTTGACCTTTGGGTTAAATAAGGCACACTGTATCGGGCGCGTTTGGTCTGGCCCCGGGACTCCCCCAGGGTTTGACCTTTGGCCCTGCCATGTCATAAATGTCATCATGTTCTTTTCCGTGGCGACCGTGCACTTGTGCACGTTCGGTGCATTCGCACCGGGGAGTAGTAAAATACGTACTACTCCCTGATTTGCACATCGTAGATGTGCATTGCATGCAGTGACATATTGCGCATGCGTGCATACGCACGCGGAGCGTGTGACCTTCAGTGGTCCTATGCGTGTGGAAAAGACGCCGTGCAACACAAGGTGTACTAGTACACGTGTCATTATACTACTCCCTGATTCGCACTTCGTAGATGTGCAGCAAACAAGTTCACGTTCCTTGCATTCGTTTTATTCGCACATCGTAGATGTGCACTGATTGACAAGTTGCCCATGCAGAGCATACCTAATCGGCTTTTCGATCGAGAATGTTCAAATTCGGCCATATTATGAGCTCCAAGATCAGAATTCGGCTAAACATAGTACTTGAAGTCACCGCTCCCATTACGTCATGTACATTTACATACACCCTGTTGAAGCACTGAAGCATCGGTTTTCGGGGAATTCAACATGCGAATTTTTGAAAATTCGGCGAAAAGATGGGTAATTTCTTCAAAACCACTGTTTTCGGCGAATTTTTCGCCCGGCCGATTAGGGAAATGCCTACTGTCCATGCAGGTCCATTAGATGCAAATTTCTACTTTGATCAGGATACAGTTAGAATCAACCGGCTACGCCCGGAGTATCATGCATTAAAACAATTATTGAAGGGGTGTCACAGTGAAGCAGTGTTGCTACGCACCACAAATCCCCTCTGCACTGCATCGAATCTATACTGGAGAATCCAGAGTGACCAGCAAAGAGTCACAACCCGCGGGTATCCAGTCACACTAAGGCATATCCACCATTCCCCACATATTCACTGTAACAAAACACAATACTGTTCACTATAATACACTTTTATTTAAATGGACTTGGATGAGTCTGTAGAAGAGAACACAATGCACGCACACGCACGCATGCGCGGACACACACACACACACACACACGCGCGCGCGCACACACATCTAGGTTATAGTGCTATACACGTATCTAGGATTTAGGAAGCACGAGAATATGTCGAAGCACCCACACATATCCCTTCATGCAGTGTACTTCAGTAGCCCAACACATTACGACCGCTATAGCACAGGACCATCACAAAACACTACACACTGTTACTACACTGCATACACAGTTACTACACTACGCCTGTTACAAGTACTTACAAATAATTTTGAAAACAAATGGCACATCCCGAAGACGGCAGCTAGCTCCAGACCTTCATACATCATCATCATCTGTAAAACCAAGCATGAGCGCACACAAACACTATTAGTGTCACGAATACGGAAGCAGGGTAAGACAAGAGGATACGAAACAAGTAAGTATCGCTATAACGAGGGGGATAAGTATACATGTAGACAGAGCAGTGCTTACTTACAGGGTCCGGATACGCTCCATGGCGTCCCGGTAGTCGGACTGCAACAGCAGCCCGACCTGCCGGCCCTCCCAGTAACGGGTTCGATGGGCCGCACCCGCCAGGTGTGCGGCCACGGCCTGGCCTCCCACCAGCCTTTCTCCACTGTAAAAACGAAAGAAACCGCAGAAAGCACAGTGTCATAGAGCTCTTTTGTTGGGGGAGAGAGCTAGGAGCACTGCACACTTACCATTTGTCACAATATATTATAAGAAAGAGGCGGCGCTTGACGCACCGCCTCAGGTGCTGAAACAGGGGTATAACCCCTGTAAGTTCCACACCGCAGTGACATGTGAAAGCCATACTGTAATGATACTGAAGTGAAGGTGTGAACCGCAAAGCAAGGCCTTTACCTTCTTCCTGTCGAATTCGCTCTCCAGCTGCATAACGACATCATCCGCTAAAATCCAATCATACCAAGTAATGCAAAGGTCATCAGTTGACCTTTTGGACTTTTCAACTCTTATCCAAAACCACCAAGAGGAAAAAAAACCAGGATAATAATAATAATCTTTATTTCAGGATTACCCAAAGGCTAACGCCTATCTGGGGATGAAGAAGACGTCAGTTGTAGAAGCGTTTGTGGAGGAGTTGTTACATTATTCTCAGTAAATAGATATGGCTGATACATTCGGTGTAGACGTGGACGACCGGTCGTGGTCTCTCACCACGGGTCCTTTACTAATAGAAAGGCGGACGCCAATAAGAACTGTTGTGGACTTGGCAGATCAAAACGCGCAGCAAGAAATTTGGCACGTCGATGGTAGACTCCATCGGGAGGACGGACCAGCTCTTGTTGATAGTAGGGGAGTGTCCGCCTGGTGCTATGGAGGTCGCCTTCATCGCATTAATGAACCTGCTTGGATAGGACGGGGTAGCATCGAGTACTACCTCAACGGCGTCTAGAGCCGGCGGTCCTGCAGTCAGTTATTGTGACGCCACATACTGTATTCTACGGTGGTATCACCACGGAAGGCTCCACAGGGAGAATTCGCCAGCGGTGATACGCAGGGAAGGTAACAATCGTGTACGGGAGTGGTACCGATACAACCTTCGGCATAGGGAAGATGGACCTGCTTTCATCTCTCAGGAGGAGGAGGGTGTCTATCAGTGGTACCTCAACGGGGTGTATTACGGTGACCACCATCAAGACCAGGCAATACACCCCATGGAGCTGCAGTACACCAATGTAGTACCTACTAAGGTAGACTCGTCAGCAATAAGTCATGAGTCCATTTGTGTGATTTGTCAGGATACCCTGGACCGTCCTCTATCCAAGTTGGAGCGCGGTCATGAATTTCACTTCCACTGTATCAAGGAGTGGATCAGTTCTGCCCCTAAGCCCTACTTGCCCAACCTGCCGCTACTCCATGACTGCTGAGAACTTGGTTGAGTTCTTGTAGTAATACATGACACAGTTGCATGTAGGCGACTACGAATGACCAGTCATGTGCTACTGATGGACACGAACACGCCACCCTAAGTAGCCATGAGCGGCTATTTGGGAAAGGGCAACAAAGCACCTCGTGGGCGGCCAAGGTTGACACTAGCCACAAGTCTGGTCGCTCAGTTGAATAAGCTGGGTGTGCCCATGAAGACCATGGAAGCCCTTTCCAGGTGCCGGCAACAAGCAGAGGACAAGACAGACTGGAAGAAACTGTGCAGCTCGACACTCGAGGACAAATCAGTATCAACAGCTTCTACACCTTGCTGATGATGCTCACAAGACAGAAGTGGGAAAAACCACTGAATTTCTTTATTTAGTGCTCAACTACGCGAAATGTGCTATTATTATTATTATTATTATACATGTTCAATTGTACACAGTCTGGCTGACTGCCATTCTCTACCACACATTACCGGACACTGTTGTGGTTGTCGTCGCTATCGTCGTCGTTGTTGATGTTGTTGTTGGTTGTTGTCGTCGTTATCGTCGTCGTTGTTGATGTTGTTGTTGGCTGTTGCTGTCGGTTGTTGTCGGTTGTTGTCGTTTGCTGTTGGTTGTTGTTGGTTGTTGTCGGTTGTTGTCGGTTGTTGTTGGTTGTTGTTGGTTGTTGTTGGTTGTTGTTGGTTGTTGTTGAGTGTTGTTGTTGGTTGTTGTTGATTGTTGTCGGTTGTTGGGTGTTGTTGTCGGTTGTTGGGTGTTGTTGTTGGCTGTTGGGTGTTGTTGTTGTCGGTTGTTGGGTGCTGTTGTTGGTTGTTGTTGGTTGTTGTTGGTTGTTGCCGGATGTTGTCGGTTGTTGTTGGTTGTTGTTGGTTGTTGTTGTCGGTTGTTGTCGGTTGTTGTCGGTTGTTGTTGGTTGTTGTTGGTTGTTGTTGGTTGTTGTTGGTTGTTGTTGAGTGTTGTTGTTGGTTGTTGTTGATTGTTGTCGGTTGTTGGGTGTTTTTGTCGGTTGTTGGGTGTTGTTGTTGGTTGCTGGGTGTTGTTGTTGTCGGTTGTTGGGTGTTGTTGTTGGTTGTTGTTGGTTGTTGTTGGTTGTTGCCGGATGTTGTCGGTTGTTGTTGGTTGTTGTTGTCGGTTGTTGTCGGTTGTTGTCGGTTGTTGTTGGTTGTTGTTGGTTGTTGTTGGTTGTTGTTGGTTGTTGTTGGCTGTTGTTGGTTGTTGTTGTCGGTTGTTGTTGGTTGTTGTTGGTAGTTGTTGTCGGTTGCTGTCGGTTGTTGTCGGTTGTTGTCGGTTGTTGTTGTTTGTTGTTGGTTGTTGTTGGTTGTTGTTGGTTGTTGTTGGCTGTTGTTGTTTGTTGTTGGTTGTTGTTGTCGGTTGTTGTCGGTTGTTGGGTGTTGTTGTTGGTTATTGTCGGTTGTTGTCGGTTGTTGTCGGTTGTTGTGTTTTAACCCTTTGCGGTGCATCAGTCATTAACGACTGATATTGTGTACATACCGTAAAACTGTCGTAACTCCATCGATTTTAGTCCTGTTGCAAATATCGAAATATGTAGATTAATCGTTATTTTGTTCATTATCCAGGAGGATGTTGCTATGATTCAGTACCATTTTTTCGCATAATGAGACAAGTTTGTGTAACGTTAGTGTGACGTGGGTATGCTGATTGGATGCGAGGTGGTGAGAGTATGCTGATTGGCCGATAACAATTAGTGGAAGGGATAAAGTAATGCGCTGCTTGTGCAGCGTAACCAAACACATGGTCTGTGGGAAACACCCTAGTAAAATAAATAAAATAATAATAACATGAATTGCCACCGGCACTTGAGAGACTCGAGCCCCGCCACCTTGTTCAAATCGGACTTGGTAGCTTCGTATTGGAACTTAATCTTCTTCTTTTTGAGGTATGACCGTACAAAACGCGCTTGGAGTTTTCATTTATTTTATTTTTTTATTTTATTTTTTCATTGCAACTTTTTTAGCAGATGTCCACTCGTGAAACAACGGTGAATCTGGAACGAATAAATGGTCCATGCCAATGGCATGACGAGTCTCGAAGTCTTCACAT
This sequence comes from Sycon ciliatum, assembly GCF_964019385.1. Lineage (NCBI taxonomy): Eukaryota > Metazoa > Porifera > Calcarea > Leucosolenida > Sycettidae > Sycon > Sycon ciliatum. The sequence goes on from NC_088643.1 coordinate 93,934,946, forward strand.
TCATGATGGAACCTTGTCATGATTGACGCATTCCTTGATGGTGCGCACATGAAATCAACCTGGCTCATCTTTTCCAATTCCATTCTTTTCACATCCTGCAACCCATACCCTACTAGTATCAGTGGGGACGCTAGAATCAGAAGAGGCAAGGCAGCACTCTTCCGTGGATGTATTACTCGACACAACACCACCCATACTTGTTTTCTAGAAGTTTTGAATATAATGATATATTGCAGTAGGAAGTAGTATACAGTCAAATAGGATAGGATAAGAATGAATGATCAGCTGTCTGATAAAGAATGCAGTTCATTAAAGACTTATTGGAAGCTCTCTACCAGCTGATCGTCTTGTTGAACGGCGACACTGCATAATGATATGAAGCTCTCAGTTAGCTGTTTCAGTTCCGTGGTAGAAAGTGTCATGTGCGCGTCCAGAGCACGATGAAAACATCTGGGCTCCACGTGGATGCAGACGATTGGAGCAACAGTAAGACGTACCTTCAACGCCTGCTCGTCAATGTCGAGGGAGACTGCCCCGGGGTAGATGAAAACATCTTGTTCCACATCCAGTTCGAACGAGCTGGTCGGGACTAGCTTGCTTTCACCGTTGATGTACACCCGACATTGACCGTCGGACGAACGTGATGGGTAGAAGTTGGTCTTGATCTTCTCCACACGTCCTCTTCGGAGAGTGTCACGGAGCGATGGACAAGTCTTGATCAAGTTCGTAATGATGAACTCAGTGGACTCATTCAGTTCGATGTAAACCTGTCCTTGAGCATCTTTGCGAGCTGTTGCCGTACTACCACAGGCTGGTAGAGCTCCTGAAGGGAAGTACATCTTATAACCAGGCTTGTAGAAGGATCTACCTGATGACTTGTAGGACAGTTGCATGTCCTCCTGAAACCCATCCACCACAATCTCTTTGTGGAGCTTGGTAGGAGCAGGTGGCACATAGCGACGCTTAGCCGGTACTGCGTTCGAAGAGAGCACAACTTGAGGAGGGTCAGCAGGAAGAGCGGAATTCTTCCTCACCCGTCGCTCGTATAGGGAATCCATCTTCCAGGAAGCGAAGGCAGAACAACTCATCAGCACTGTATTCGATGAACGAATGACTCAACTACAGGACAACCATCTGTATTTATACAAGTCAGAGACGGGGGCGGATTGAAATGTTAAAAATATGTGTCAGCTAGATCAACCAATCACCATCAAGCCCGACACAAACATTTGCCCAATCAGCATTGAGCCCGCCAAAAACATTTGACCAACCAGCATCAAACTCGCCAAAAACATTTTGTCCAGTCAGCGGCATGCCCACCAAATAATTATCTCATCTTAAAGATTCCTTACATGATACAGCCACTTTAGTGAACTGATACAGTATGGAAATAAGATCAAAGTCAAACGTGTGCAAGTTCTGAATCACGTGATCAAGTGAATAGGTTTCCCAACAATAGGCATCAATCAATGATGTCATAAGAGATGTATCAGATGGAGATAAAATCAGCAAATTCGTACGCAACGTGGACAGTTGAGATGATGACACCATCCTGGTCGACTCCATGAGATGCAGTACATATAGGAGTGGAAAATGCTGAGGAAGAGGTTTCATGATTCGACTGAACCTCAACCATGATACATTGCTACGAGGTAAGTAGGAACGCAGTTTACGTAGTACATCCACATTCGTATCGTATACTATGCAGGATAATGCTATAGCATAGTTTAAACTCTTGTACAAACAGGATTTTTTCATCGCAAGTAACTGCTCCCGAAGAGGGTGTACGCAAAGCTGATCGGATAAGAGTTCAGTTTTCGAAAGAAAATGCAAAAGATGACGATCCACACCGCATAACCGCTCATGTACAGCGTAACGCTTCTTCATCAAACTACATCTCCTATGCACATCATCTTCAGGGAAGTAAATCACCGCCATGACAAGTCCACACGAAGAACACACGTATCTTCCTTCATGTAAAACATGATCAAGATGTTGACACTGTTTTTCCTCCCCGTATTGCTCTTTTTCTTCTTCTTTCTTCTTAAATTCAGAATCCATCTTCACTCCTCACCAACATCCTCATTATGACACTATATCCAGCATGATATCTACTTTATATAACCAATCCTATCCGGGGCAATTATCAGGTACAACCATTGGGGTAGATGACCTCATACCCTCGCCAACACGTCGACGTGTTGGCGAGGGTATGAGGTCATCTACCCCAATGGTTGTGCCTGATAATTGCCCCGGATAGGATTGGTTATATAAAGTAGATATCATGCTGGATATAGTGTCATAATGAGGATGTTGGTGAGGAGTGAAGATGGATTATGAATTTAAGAAGAAAGAAGAAGAAAAAGAGCAATACGGGGAGGAAAAACAGTGTCAACATCTTGATCATGTTTTACATGAAGGAAGATACGTGTGTTCTTCGTGTGGACTTGTCATGGCGGTGATTTACTTCCCTGAAGATGATGTGCATAGGAGATGTAGTTTGATGAAGAAGCGTTACGCTGTACATGAGCGGTTATGCGGTGTGGATCGTCATCTTTTGCATTTTCTTTCGAAAACTGAACTCTTATCCGATCAGCTTTGCGTACACCCTCTTCGGGAGCAGTTACTTGCGATGAAAAAATCCTGTTTGTACAAGAGTTTAAACTATGCTATAGCATTATCCTGCATAGTATACGATACGAATGTGGATGTACTACGTAAACTGCGTTCCTACTTACCTCGTAGCAATGTATCATGGTTGAGGTTCAGTCGAATCATGAAACCTCTTCCTCAGCATTTTCCACTCCTATATGTACTGCATCTCATGGAGTCGACCAGGATGGTGTCATCATCTCAACTGTCCACGTTGCGTACGAATTTGCTGATTTTATCTCCATCTGATACATCTCTTATGACATCATTGATTGATGCCTATTGTTGGGAAACCTATTCACTTGATCACGTGATTCAGAACTTGCACACGTTTGACTTTGATCTTATTTCCATACTGTATCAGTTCACTAAAGTGGCTGTATCATGTAAGGAATCTTTAAGATGAGATAATTATTTGGTGGGCATGCCGCTGACTGGACAAAATGTTTTTGGCGAGTTTGATGCTGGTTGGTCAAATGTTTTTGGCGGGCTCAATGCTGATTGGGCAAATGTTTGTGTCGGGCTTGATGGTGATTGGTTGATCTAGCTGACACATATTTTTAACATTTCAATCCGCCCCCGTCTCTGACTTGTATAAATACAGATGGTTGTCCTGTAGTTGAGTCATTCGTTCATCGAATACAGTGCTGATGAGTTGTTCTGCCTTCGCTTCCTGGAAGATGGATTCCCTATACGAGCGACGGGTGAGGAAGAATTCCGCTCTTCCTGCTGACCCTCCTCAAGTTGTGCTCTCTTCGAACGCAGTACCGGCTAAGCGTCGCTATGTGCCACCTGCTCCTACCAAGCTCCACAAAGAGATTGTGGTGGATGGGTTTCAGGAGGACATGCAACTGTCCTACAAGTCATCAGGTAGATCCTTCTACAAGCCTGGTTATAAGATGTACTTCCCTTCAGGAGCTCTACCAGCCTGTGGTAGTACGGCAACAGCTCGCAAAGATGCTCAAGGACAGGTTTACATCGAACTGAATGAGTCCACTGAGTTCATCATTACGAACTTGATCAAGACTTGTCCATCGCTCCGTGACACTCTCCGAAGAGGACGTGTGGAGAAGATCAAGACCAACTTCTACCCATCACGTTCGTCCGACGGTCAATGTCGGGTGTACATCAACGGTGAAAGCAAGCTAGTCCCGACCAGCTCGTTCGAACTGGATGTGGAACAAGATGTTTTCATCTACCCCGGGGCAGTCTCCCTCGACATTGACGAGCAGGCGTTGAAGGTACGTCTTACTGTTGCTCCAATCGTCTGCATCCACGTGGAGCCCAGATGTTTTCATCGTGCTCTGGACGCGCACATGACACTTTCTACCACGGAACTGAAACAGCTAACTGAGAGCTTCATATCATTATGCAGTGTCGCCGTTCAACAAGACGATCAGCTGGTAGAGAGCTTCCAATAAGTCTTTAATGAACTGCATTCTTTATCAGACAGCTGATCATTCATTCTTATCCTATCCTATTTGACTGTATACTACTTCCTACTGCAATATATCATTATATTCAAAACTTCTAGAAAACAAGTATGGGTGGTGTTGTGTCGAGTAATACATCCACGGAAGAGTGCTGCCTTGCCTCTTCTGATTCTAGCGTCCCCACTGATACTAGTAGGGTATGGGTTGCAGGATGTGAAAAGAATGGAATTGGAAAAGATGAGCCAGGTTGATTTCATGTGCGCACCATCAAGGAATGCGTCAATCATGACAAGGTTCCATCATGAATGTGAAGACTTCGAGACTCGTCATGCCATTGGCATGGACCATTTATTCGTTCCAGATTCACCGTTGTTTCACGAGTGGACATCTGCTAAAAAAGTTGCAATGAAAAAATAAAATAAAAAAATAAAATAAATGAAAACTCCAAGCGCGTTTTGTACGGTCATACCTCAAAAAGAAGAAGATTAAGTTCCAATACGAAGCTACCAAGTCCGATTTGAACAAGGTGGCGGGGCTCGAGTCTCTCAAGTGCCGGTGGCAATTCATGTTATTATTATTTTATTTATTTTACTAGGGTGTTTCCCACAGACCATGTGTTTGGTTACGCTGCACAAGCAGCGCATTACTTTATCCCTTCCACTAATTGTTATCGGCCAATCAGCATACTCTCACCACCTCGCATCCAATCAGCATACCCACGTCACACTAACGTTACACAAACTTGTCTCATTATGCGAAAAAATGGTACTGAATCATAGCAACATCCTCCTGGATAATGAACAAAATAACGATTAATCTACATATTTCGATATTTGCAACAGGACTAAAATCGATGGAGTTACGACAGTTTTACGGTATGTACACAATATCAGTCGTTAATGACTGATGCACCGCAAAGGGTTAAAACACAACAACCGACAACAACCGACAACAACCGACAATAACCAACAACAACACCCAACAACCGACAACAACCGACAACAACAACCAACAACAAACAACAACAGCCAACAACAACCAACAACAACCAACAACAACCAACAACAAACAACAACAACCGACAACAACCGACAACAACCGACAGCAACCGACAACAACTACCAACAACAACCAACAACAACCGACAACAACAACCAACAACAGCCAACAACAACCAACAACAACCAACAACAACCAACAACAACCAACAACAACCGACAACAACCGACAACAACCGACAACAACAACCAACAACAACCGACAACATCCGGCAACAACCAACAACAACCAACAACAACCAACAACAACACCCAACAACCGACAACAACAACACCCAGCAACCAACAACAACACCCAACAACCGACAAAAACACCCAACAACCGACAACAATCAACAACAACCAACAACAACACTCAACAACAACCAACAACAACCAACAACAACCAACAACAACCAACAACAACCGACAACAACCGACAACAACCGACAACAACAACCAACAACAACCAACAACAACCGACAACATCCGGCAACAACCAACAACAACCAACAACAACCAACAACAGCACCCAACAACCGACAACAACAACACCCAACAGCCAACAACAACACCCAACAACCGACAACAACACCCAACAACCGACAACAATCAACAACAACCAACAACAACACTCAACAACAACCAACAACAACCAACAACAACCAACAACAACCAACAACAACCGACAACAACCGACAACAACCAACAACAACCAACAGCAAACGACAACAACCGACAACAACCGACAGCAACAGCCAACAACAACATCAACAACGACGACGATAACGACGACAACAACCAACAACAACATCAACAACGACGACGATAGCGACGACAACCACAACAGTGTCCGGTAATGTGTGGTAGAGAATGGCAGTCAGCCAGACTGTGTACAATTGAACATGTATAATAATAATAATAATAGCACATTTCGCGTAGTTGAGCACTAAATAAAGAAATTCAGTGGTTTTTCCCACTTCTGTCTTGTGAGCATCATCAGCAAGGTGTAGAAGCTGTTGATACTGATTTGTCCTCGAGTGTCGAGCTGCACAGTTTCTTCCAGTCTGTCTTGTCCTCTGCTTGTTGCCGGCACCTGGAAAGGGCTTCCATGGTCTTCATGGGCACACCCAGCTTATTCAACTGAGCGACCAGACTTGTGGCTAGTGTCAACCTTGGCCGCCCACGAGGTGCTTTGTTGCCCTTTCCCAAATAGCCGCTCATGGCTACTTAGGGTGGCGTGTTCGTGTCCATCAGTAGCACATGACTGGTCATTCGTAGTCGCCTACATGCAACTGTGTCATGTATTACTACAAGAACTCAACCAAGTTCTCAGCAGTCATGGAGTAGCGGCAGGTTGGGCAAGTAGGGCTTAGGGGCAGAACTGATCCACTCCTTGATACAGTGGAAGTGAAATTCATGACCGCGCTCCAACTTGGATAGAGGACGGTCCAGGGTATCCTGACAAATCACACAAATGGACTCATGACTTATTGCTGACGAGTCTACCTTAGTAGGTACTACATTGGTGTACTGCAGCTCCATGGGGTGTATTGCCTGGTCTTGATGGTGGTCACCGTAATACACCCCGTTGAGGTACCACTGATAGACACCCTCCTCCTCCTGAGAGATGAAAGCAGGTCCATCTTCCCTATGCCGAAGGTTGTATCGGTACCACTCCCGTACACGATTGTTACCTTCCCTGCGTATCACCGCTGGCGAATTCTCCCTGTGGAGCCTTCCGTGGTGATACCACCGTAGAATACAGTATGTGGCGTCACAATAACTGACTGCAGGACCGCCGGCTCTAGACGCCGTTGAGGTAGTACTCGATGCTACCCCGTCCTATCCAAGCAGGTTCATTAATGCGATGAAGGCGACCTCCATAGCACCAGGCGGACACTCCCCTACTATCAACAAGAGCTGGTCCGTCCTCCCGATGGAGTCTACCATCGACGTGCCAAATTTCTTGCTGCGCGTTTTGATCTGCCAAGTCCACAACAGTTCTTATTGGCGTCCGCCTTTCTATTAGTAAAGGACCCGTGGTGAGAGACCACGACCGGTCGTCCACGTCTACACCGAATGTATCAGCCATATCTATTTACTGAGAATAATGTAACAACTCCTCCACAAACGCTTCTACAACTGACGTCTTCTTCATCCCCAGATAGGCGTTAGCCTTTGGGTAATCCTGAAATAAAGATTATTATTATTATCCTGGTTTTTTTTCCTCTTGGTGGTTTTGGATAAGAGTTGAAAAGTCCAAAAGGTCAACTGATGACCTTTGCATTACTTGGTATGATTGGATTTTAGCGGATGATGTCGTTATGCAGCTGGAGAGCGAATTCGACAGGAAGAAGGTAAAGGCCTTGCTTTGCGGTTCACACCTTCACTTCAGTATCATTACAGTATGGCTTTCACATGTCACTGCGGTGTGGAACTTACAGGGGTTATACCCCTGTTTCAGCACCTGAGGCGGTGCGTCAAGCGCCGCCTCTTTCTTATAATATATTGTGACAAATGGTAAGTGTGCAGTGCTCCTAGCTCTCTCCCCCAACAAAAGAGCTCTATGACACTGTGCTTTCTGCGGTTTCTTTCGTTTTTACAGTGGAGAAAGGCTGGTGGGAGGCCAGGCCGTGGCCGCACACCTGGCGGGTGCGGCCCATCGAACCCGTTACTGGGAGGGCCGGCAGGTCGGGCTGCTGTTGCAGTCCGACTACCGGGACGCCATGGAGCGTATCCGGACCCTGTAAGTAAGCACTGCTCTGTCTACATGTATACTTATCCCCCTCGTTATAGCGATACTTACTTGTTTCGTATCCTCTTGTCTTACCCTGCTTCCGTATTCGTGACACTAATAGTGTTTGTGTGCGCTCATGCTTGGTTTTACAGATGATGATGATGTATGAAGGTCTGGAGCTAGCTGCCGTCTTCGGGATGTGCCATTTGTTTTCAAAATTATTTGTAAGTACTTGTAACAGGCGTAGTGTAGTAACTGTGTATGCAGTGTAGTAACAGTGTGTAGTGTTTTGTGATGGTCCTGTGCTATAGCGGTCGTAATGTGTTGGGCTACTGAAGTACACTGCATGAAGGGATATGTGTGGGTGCTTCGACATATTCTCGTGCTTCCTAAATCCTAGATACGTGTATAGCACTATAACCTAGATGTGTGTGCGCGCGCGCGTGTGTGTGTGTGTGTGTGTGTCCGCGCATGCGTGCGTGTGCGTGCATTGTGTTCTCTTCTACAGACTCATCCAAGTCCATTTAAATAAAAGTGTATTATAGTGAACAGTATTGTGTTTTGTTACAGTGAATATGTGGGGAATGGTGGATATGCCTTAGTGTGACTGGATACCCGCGGGTTGTGACTCTTTGCTGGTCACTCTGGATTCTCCAGTATAGATTCGATGCAGTGCAGAGGGGATTTGTGGTGCGTAGCAACACTGCTTCACTGTGACACCCCTTCAATAATTGTTTTAATGCATGATACTCCGGGCGTAGCCGGTTGATTCTAACTGTATCCTGATCAAAGTAGAAATTTGCATCTAATGGACCTGCATGGACAGTAGGCATTTCCCTAATCGGCCGGGCGAAAAATTCGCCGAAAACAGTGGTTTTGAAGAAATTACCCATCTTTTCGCCGAATTTTCAAAAATTCGCATGTTGAATTCCCCGAAAACCGATGCTTCAGTGCTTCAACAGGGTGTATGTAAATGTACATGACGTAATGGGAGCGGTGACTTCAAGTACTATGTTTAGCCGAATTCTGATCTTGGAGCTCATAATATGGCCGAATTTGAACATTCTCGATCGAAAAGCCGATTAGGTATGCTCTGCATGGGCAACTTGTCAATCAGTGCACATCTACGATGTGCGAATAAAACGAATGCAAGGAACGTGAACTTGTTTGCTGCACATCTACGAAGTGCGAATCAGGGAGTAGTATAATGACACGTGTACTAGTACACCTTGTGTTGCACGGCGTCTTTTCCACACGCATAGGACCACTGAAGGTCACACGCTCCGCGTGCGTATGCACGCATGCGCAATATGTCACTGCATGCAATGCACATCTACGATGTGCAAATCAGGGAGTAGTACGTATTTTACTACTCCCCGGTGCGAATGCACCGAACGTGCACAAGTGCACGGTCGCCACGGAAAAGAACATGATGACATTTATGACATGGCAGGGCCAAAGGTCAAACCCTGGGGGAGTCCCGGGGCCAGACCAAACGCGCCCGATACAGTGTGCCTTATTTAACCCAAAGGTCAAAGGTCAAACCCTGGGGGAGTCCCGGGGCCAGACCAAGCACGACCGACACAGTGTGCCTTATTTGGCCCAAAGGTCAAAGGTCAAAAAGTGTGCCAGAACCTGCCCCGCACTAACTACTCACAAGCAAAGAGCTCTCACTGCTCTGAGTCTCTGATCGGCAGTGACCGCCTAGAAAGCTACCGGTAGGCGTGCCTGTACCTGTAGATGTTGAAATGACTGCTTTGTTCATCTCTTGCTCTGTTCATTTAAAACATGGTTAAACTTCACCTGGGGTTCCCAGTAAAAAGGCAGTAGCCTGTTTGGACTCCCCTAGTAAAATAATAAAAACTACTACTACTACTCGTGTTCATCATCACCAATATACCGATCATGAAGAGTCCCGTATTTCCCCGATTGTAGGTCGCACCCCCACTTTCAGGTCCGTGTCATAGCGTTTTGGTATTACAATGTACATGATTGTACATGTATATGCATTCGGATTTTTCTATTCATCTCGAGCATGCGTTGACTTGGATTTTTCTATTCATCTTCAGGCCCGTCGCACCGACTTTGGAGGTGGGGCGGTCCGGGGGGCCTCCCCCCGAGAAAAATTTCAAAAATTGAAGCCAATTGCAAGCATTTCCGGGTATTTGGTGTCATTTCAGTGTACGGTAACTACAATGAAAGTCTTTTTGATTCTGCAACAAACGAAGAAGACGCTACGATCGGGGACAAACATTACCCTCCCCTGGGAAAAAATTCAAAAATTGAAGCCAATTGCAAGCATTTCCAGGCATTTGGTGCCATTTCAGTGTAACTGCAATGAAAGACTTTTTTCTGCAACAAACCACGATCGGGGACAAGGATTTGTCACGTTTGCGCTAAGCTGTGATCATTGTGCTTTGTTGTAATGCGCTCCAAAAAAAAAAAAAAAAAAACAGCCGAAAAAGTGGGGCGGCCTTTTTTTATTTTTTTTATACGAAAGTCCACTATATTCCCGAATATGTGCGAGAAGTGGTGGCGGGGCCAGGCTGCTCTGCCGACCTCAAAGGTCTCGGCGTCTACCATGGTCTACGCAGACAAAGCGCGCCATAATGCAGTAAAACCATGTAGAGAGGAGGAAGAGGGGAAATGAATAATAGTGAGAAACAAGGACAATGGGTAGATGGTCGTGAGAGAAGCAGAGTGAAAGATAACGTCACATTGTGGGGGGGGGGGGGAGGATGCTAGTGAGGCACTGGTCTAAACCGTTTCAAAGGGCGTCGGTGGCTGCTTGCCAGTTCAGGTGCAGCAGATACTTGTTGAATTTTTCTTTGAATGATTGGAGCTGGCTGGGTTGCGGCCGTGCTGGTAGAATGGTCGCTGGTAGGCTGTTCCACAAGGGAATAATGCAGTCTGGGTAGGAACCCTGGAGGCTGCTACGAATGCGCACGGGCAGCGTCGACTTGAGCTGGAGCGGGTGGCAGTGGGCAGTCTCCGTGGCTAACCTAGTGGATCGACCACCCACTGGGCGGGGATTGGCTGGAGGTGGGAGGATGGGCTTCAGGGGGCTTGTTGTTGGAAGGTAAGACAGCTTGAACGTGAACGAAAGCGCAGCAACCAGTCGGCGGTGTTTCAGGCTGCCTGAGTGGGGAGCCAGGCGCCTGGGCCAATCACCTTCAGTGCCTTGTGCTGGATTTTGTCCAGTCTGGATGTACCTGACCCCATCCACACCAGGCAGCAGTATTCCAGTGTTGGCCGCACGAAGCCTTTGTAGACTGCCGTGCGGCCGCTGGGGTCCAACAGGGGCGCAACCTTTCTCAGGAAGTGTAGGCGTTGGGCAGCCTTTGAGGCCACGGCCCGGAGGTGTGCTGCGTAGGACAGTTGCGAGTCGAATGCTATGCCCAGAAGTTTAATTTCCTTCTCTTCAGGAACAGTCACTCCATTGAAGAGCACTGGTGGGAACGCTGGGGGAGGCTTGCGGTGGTCGATGATGAGGGCCTGAGATTTGGATGGCTCGAAGGTGACCTTCCACTTGGAACCCCAGTGGGAGACGGCGTCCACTGCTTCCTGGAGTTGTGCTGCAGAGTCGGATATGCTGGCGGTGGCAGAGATGCACTGATACAGTGTCGTGTCATCTGCATACGTGGCAAGCTCAGCACCAGCAGGCAAGGTGTCCTCGCAGTCATTTACGTACAGGAGGAATAACGTTGGTCCAAGGATGCTACCTTGTGGTACCCCTGCTTGGATATGGTGCAGGGAGGACTCTTGGCCGCCCACAATAGCCTGCAGGCGCCGGTTGTGCAGGTAGCTTTCCAGCCATCCGAGAAGCGGGCCGTCTAGACCGTACACGGAGGCCTTATGCAGCAGGCCAGCATGGCTGACTTTATCAAAGGCGCCTGCTATGTCTATCGCCAAAACATGGGCGGCTCCTCCTAGGCCGGCTGCTCGGGACCATTCACAGTGGAGCTTGGTTAAGACGTCGGCTGTGCTCAGGTCCTTTCTGAACCCGAACTGTTTCGCAGAGATGACATTGTGGGACTCCACGAAACTGGTTATCTGACGATTGACAATTGTTTCCATCACTTTGGATATGATAGACAGCAGAGACACAGGTCTGTAGTGTTGAGGCAGGTTCTTGGATTTCTTCTTGTGAATGGGTGTGACTCTAGCTGTCTTCCAGGATGTCGGCATAACCATGCTGTAGAAGCTAAGGGAGAACAGTTTGGAGAGTGGCTTACTTAGGGGGTCGGCACACATCTTCAGAACTCGCGCGGGAATGCAATCCGGTCCAGTAGCTTTCGATGCATTTAGGCGCCGGAGTTCTCTCTTGACAGTGGCAGGGCGGAACCGAACCGTTGAGAGCTTTTCAGCCGTGCGCTGAGCAACGTGGGGGAAATCAGTCGCTGGTTGGTTGGCGGGGAAGTCGTCGGCGCCCAGGCTGCACTTTGAGGCGAAATACTGCCCAAAACACTCAGCTTTTTCGGCATTCGATACGCATTCCAAACCAGGCTGCGGCGTAAGAGTTGGGATGGACGTGTTTCTGCTGCTGCCACCTGCTTGCTTGATGGTAGACCACCACGAGCGGTCACTCAGGCTAGCTTTGGAGAGCTTAGTACGCAGGGTAGCCAGGCGGGCCACCTTGGCATGCTGGAGGATGTCATTACAACGTAGAGTGGCTGCTGAGGCTGTCTGCCGCGCTGCTGTTGACTTCTGCCGTCTGGCAGTAGCCCAAGCCCTCTCTTTTGCTTTTATGGCATCCGTGCACTCAGGGGTCCACCAAGCTGGATCCGTCGGCCGGGATGTGAGTTGCCGGGATGGGATGAAACGTGACATACCCTGGAGGATAACTTCGGTGATGTTGGCGCACGACTCATCAGCGCTGGTGGTGAAGGCAGTTGACCAGTCATATTATTATTATTATGCACTTACGCGTCAATGTCAGCGGTGGTAAACCGCCCACAAATTCGCACGTGCTGAATGGACTTGGGAATTGGGAAATGAAAAAATAAAAATAAAAAGAGCAACGACAACAGAAATAGAAATACAATACAAGACGTACCTGCTAAGGGGCACATGACAGCATTGCTCAGATTGAACAGAGGACGCAGACACAGGATAAAGGGCATTGTCGACTCCGTTTTGAGAATAATCCAGTAAAATGGTGGCAGGTGGATGCAAATCCACCAGTCATAGGCTAGGAAAAAGTGACAGAGGCGGTTCCAGTCTGCTTGGTTGTACCGCCAGACAGTGCGTGTGGTTTTTGGTTCACGGAACGCAGAGATAGGGAAGTCCATGGTGAGGACAGCGTGGTCAGAGGACCCCAGTGGGGCATGGCATTTCACCTGAACCGGTTCACTGAAGTCAGACATCACAAGGTCCAGGGTGTTGTCTCCACGTGTGGGGATGTTGACATGTTGCTCCAGGCCATGAACATAGCAGAGTTCCTCGGCTGCTTCTCCTGCCAAGGTAGTCTTGGTGCTCCCTAGCCATGCTGCATTGTGGACATTGAAGTCCCCTGCGAGGATAACATAGTCACCGTGGCTGCGGGCCTCATCTAGGTGGGTATCAAGGTATTCGATCAGCTCGGTGTCTGTCCCGGCTGTGGAGCCTGATCGGTAGAGTGCACAGATAACAATCTTGGACCGGCTAGCTGTTGATACAGATATCCATATCACTTCGTGGTGTTCCGTGCTGAACCGGTCCAGGTGCTGGAAGGCCATGTTAGATTTCACCCAGATGGCAACTCCGCCTCCATGAGCGATTCTGTCATGTCGGATTGGGGGAGCGTATCCGGACAGACAGACCTCACTGTCAGTGACCTTTGCGGTTGAGAATTTTGTCTCCGTAACAGCGATGACATCAGGTGAGGAGCACTTTGCAACATGTGCAAGTTCACCAAGCTTTGACTTTAGGCCAAAAGCATTGGTGAGTAGGAGCCTGAGGAAGCGCTTCATTGGTGACCATGTAGGTCATGTTGTGGCGCAGATCCGTTTGATCTCTTCAGGTCTCCAGCCTCTGGTGGGGAGAGGTGGGAGTTTCTCCGTTTTTGGCCACCAGGCAGTGGAGTGGAGATGATGTCTGCCGGTGGTGGTGACGGTGGTGGTGGCGGCGGTGGTGGCGGCGGCGGCGGCGGGGAGGAGGTTGAGCCCTGCTGCTGTTGTTGCTGTTGCTGTTTAGTCAGAACACTGGCAGAGGTGCTGTTTCTGCTACTGTGGCAGCGACTGCTGGTGCTGCCCTCAGGGCTGGTTTCAGAGAACCTCCATGGCCTGCAGTATAGGGGTCTTGGCCAGAAGTTGGGCGCTGTAACTGTGGAGAATGAAGTGGCATCGATGGTCACTCTGGCGGAAGCACGCCCACTTTCTGACAGCCATACACTGCAGGTGTGGACAGGAATAGAGGCGCCCAGAAACTCACTCCTGGTTTTGATAAATTGCCTGAAGTGGCTCTCATGCTCAGTGCTATCTGTGGCGATACGGCACGCTTGTTCTTGGGTGGTTCTGAGGAGACAAGCTTCCATGAGTCATCCTCGAAAACATGGAAGATTGGCTTGCCGTTGGACTCTGTCACATCTGTCTGAGACTTGGACTCTGTCACATCTGTCTTGGGCTGTGACTCAGAACACTCTGCCTTTGCCAAGCCACCGCTTCCCTGGGCCTGGGGGCCGTGGGGCTTTCGTCAGTTTCGATCCGCGCTTCAAACGACCCACGTGCCCTTTGCTAGGTTACGACCAATCAGCAGCCTCGGAGAGCGGGCTTTGATATTCCATCAAAGCCCGCTGTCATTGACAACCTGTACGAGAAAACCATCAAAGCCCGCTGCCATTGGCAACTGTACGACAAAACCATCAAAGCCCTGATCATGCCCAATCTCAGTCTTTTCAAGGTGATCTGGCTATAAGAACAAGAAACCGAGAGGGGTGGTGGTCGGGGATGCGGTGGCTCTCAACTTGTGGAGTTGGAAATCTAGCTCCAGCACCGCAGAACTCTCAGCAATATGCAGCGTGAGCAAGGCGTGTATGGTGGAAGTGAAAATACTTCCGTGACTCTTCAGCCACGTCTGGCTCTTGACACGTAGTCCTGAGAAATTTCTCACGAAACAGGTTTTTCGTCCACTGACATTACTTTCCCTTTGCTGTAATCTCTGTGTGAAACTTACGAACGGGACGAAAACGACATGCACTTTAGACTTCAGGCTGCTCTGAAATCCCAAAGGAAAGGCCGACATTGTCCACACTCGAGATCACCCAAAGAATGAAGCGAGTTTGATTCAAAATCAAAAAAATGTTGGGGATCGTCTGAAGCATATTCAAGCGAGGTACAGTCGGGCTTGATGACTGATCAAAGCCCTCGGGCCCAGCCCTTGGGCCTACGGCCCTCGGGCTGGACCCTTGGGCCTACGGCCCTCGGGCTGGACCCTTGGGCTTTGATCAGCCATCAAGCCCTCTGTACCTCGCTTGATTATCTACTTGTGACGCCAGTACGTGATACGGTGCTGCTGGGTTCCATGTGAGCTGCAGCTTGCTTGGCGCTGTGTTTGCCTCAGCCGCCCCAGCCGCCCCCCCCCCCCCGTCTGTGACGGCCTTGATCTTTTCGGATTACGTTCCCTGGGCCTGGGGGCCGTGGGGCTTTCGATCCGCGCTTGTGACGCCAGTACGTGATACGGTGCTGCTGGGTTCCATGTGAGCTGCAGCTTGCTTGGCGCTGTGTTTGCCTCAGCCGCCCCAGCCGCCCCCCCCCCCCCCGTCTGTGACGGCCTTGATCTTTTCGGATTACGTTTGCGCTAAGCTGTGATCATTGTGCTTTGTTGTAATGCGCTCCAAAAAACAAAAACAAAAAAAAACAGCCGAAAAAGTGGGGCGGCCTCAGCCGCCCCAGCCGCCCCCCCCCCCCCGGCTGTGACGGCCTTGATCTTTTCGGATTACGTTTAGCATGGATTTTTCAATGAAGTAAGTTCTTTGTTCTAGTGGTAAGGGATATCACACCCATTGTAAAATTTAATGTACTACATCATGTAGTATAGTACTCAGTAATCCACTATAGACTCAATCACAGACTCATGCATTAGACGCTGCAAAATTGATTTTATTATGTTTTGCTGAGGTGGTCAATCACTTGTATGACCTCCGTGACTGCAGGACGTCATATTAATTTGCGGAAGAGAATTGGCCCATCATTTCTCGACCGATGTCGCCTTTTTTCAATGTAACTGCCTTCATTATTCACACATGTATGTTGGCGTGAACGTGACTACTACTTCATTACTTTTACTTCGTCTACCTACATGTAAGTCCTTGAATGGTTCTTTGCAATCTGTATCACAATCTGAGGGTACAGCAATAAAGCCAGTATGTGCATAGATTCATTAGGTAAGCCCAGTCTCCTGATCCTATTGCATCATTGCATGAAACCTCAAAGCAGAGACATTGGACGTGGTGACTGGTGGTTGCCTTGCTGACACAAAGCTGACTTGCGGCCCTCGTCCAAACTAGGCTCTGGAATGGGCTGCAGTCTCAGCCGTAGCGCCTCGACATTTTCATGCTCAGCTGAAGGACAGCTCTCAACAGGGGAACAAAGCCTGCTGCCATGGTACAATAATGCTCCATATTCTTTCACTCTCATTGCAATCTCAGGAGAAGAGACAAGAATACTACATTGTAGTAGATAACGACGTTCCGTGCTGCAAAGACGTGTGCCTTTGTCGGACCCTACCACGTAACATGCTACTGATTATGAATATGATTGTAGCCTTATATGGCCCACTGGACATGTCGACACGGTCGGTGGGACCAAGTCCAACTGGATAGCACTGGTTTCGTTGCACAGATTAGATCACAGAGTGCAGCGACACGTACACGCAGACGTACTTCAACGTAGTGCCTAGGCTATGGCTATGGGCTATGCTAGCTCAGCACAGACTGTCTGTAGTAGTAGTAGTAGCTGCACTCGAGCTCATGCTCATACAGTCATACTCATACTGAGTGCAACTGAACTATGGTTGTGTATGATCATGATGATGTGCTGAATCGAATGTGGCATCTGACGTGCTTGCGCTCTTTTCGGCGAATGACATCGCGTATCAGTCGTTCCTCCTTCACAATCCCTACATCATAGTACATGACTGGCTGTACTGACTGCAGCAATACAAAGCCAAAAGTGTGCTAAGTGGGCGTCATTAATTATTTTGGTATTTTGTACACAGGCGCGGTACCTACACTATAGTACTAGTACACTACACTCTACAGACCAGTGAGAAGCCTAGCAAGTTAGTAGCATTGGTACAAGTCATGGCACTTGACAGTATAAATACAGCGCTCAGCTCTCCCTTTCTTCATTCTTGCCTGGCATTTGGTGCGATTCGCATCACTGTCGGGTTCCGCTTACTTCGAAATGACTGCGGCTGCGAAATCCTGCAAGTAGCATTGTCCCCCGTGCGCTGACTGATGGAACCAGGATGGTGCACGGGTAGGCATGTTAGTAGTCTTGCAGTTCCCGACCTATTTTCCGTTACAAGGCCTAACTGGCTCCTAGCAGCCATGTTTATGTAGTTTTCAGATACGGACTTAACGACGCAACGATAATGGCCTTGTCAGTGTACATGTGCAAGCCTGGCTGTCTACTAGCGGCCGCGCCATCTTTCCATTGCGGAAAGCTCAGCGGAGATAGTCAGTGCAAGCATGTACACCAAGGCCTCATTGGTTATCTGACGAGCCATGTTACCTCATTGCTCATCAGCTAGTCAGTGAGGAGCAGAAATTCCACGGAGATGGTTCAGAAGCATTTATTTTTAATCCTAACCCGTCCTTAATCTTAACCCGAATGAAAATTAATAGACTCGGCTGGAGAGCTAAGGATAAATTGATCGTAAAGAAAAAGACCAAGGAACTACAAGTTACGCTATACTGTCCACAGACAGAAGAACGAATTCAATTCAATTCAACTTAGGCGTGGGCAGAATGGAACAAAATACAGCGAAGGTGTCACGAGACTTTACCTCCTGCGGAAGCCGAGACCAATGAGAATAGGACTTGAACAGAGGGGATTTTAAAAGGATCGATGATCTGGCAAGTGGGAAATGGAGAGAACATCTAGTACGCGAGCTATTATTGAACCAGCTTAAATACGCAAGTGCATGAGGAGGAGCAAGTTGAAGTTTAATACGGTGAATCCATTTGCATGCCGAGTTGGGAAAGCGTTCTGAGAGAGGGGAAGAGGAAGCCAAAATGTATAGCGTCTGAGAGGAGGTCAGAGGGGGCATGCGAAATATTAATCGAAGTAATTTACGGTGGGTGACTTCTAACCGATGCATAAGAGCGGAGGATAGACCGGAGGACCAAACGAGAGAGCAGTAATCAAAGAAAGGAAGAACATAAGAGTGATACATTTGTATTCGACAACCATGGTGTAGATGGGAGATGTGAGGAGAAATGCAGCCTATCGCGGAGCAAACTCGCTTTTCAATATAGGTTACGTGCGAATCCCACGACAAGTGTTCATCAAGAAATATACCAAGGTGTTTGTGATTTTTAACAATGTTGATAGCAATGGGATCATCAGGGAAAGTAAAAAGCCGAGTCGTAAAGAGGGTGAGGTCACTGGAGGGTCGTGGGGGGATACAAAGGATTGCCGTTTTCGACACATTGGGGCGGAGTTTCCACTTCGACATCCAGCGCACAACTTGATTGCTCTCTCTCTCTCTCTCTCTCTCTCTCTCTCTCTCTCTCTCTCTCTCTCTCTCTCTCTCTCTCTCTCTCTCTCTCTCTCTTCATAGACGTAGGGCGCCCGGGTGGCTAACCGCTTTGAAGCCGAGACCTTAGGTCGGCGGACTCTCTCCTGACCTCACCACCACCACGGTCCACCACGATTCATGTCTGCATGATCTGAGTCTTCTGCCGTATGCATGTCGGGTTTTTTCCGTTAGGCTTCGACCCGCCTAAACTAAAGCCCTGCAAAATCCAAGTAACGAGTGGTTTGACCATGCACTGCAGCAGCAGTGTTGGGATTGGCTCAGCCTCTGTTATCCGTAGCACTTCTGCAGCCAAGAAGTCACAGAACCCCTCGCATACACTTCCCTGCACTCGTAGTCCGAGTCCCTTAGGTTTCCCCCGGACTTTCCCGTCTGCAAGACAACCGGATGCAGTACTAGCACTACAGCCATCTTAATTGTAGCCTCCACGACACAAGTAACTAATTATGGTATTACTATTAGATAAACCTTGTTTTTGTTCAAACATGTTGGTTGACAGCATGTAACAAGGTGGACCGGGACACCGTTTTCGGAAACAGTGACCTTACAACAACCATCCACGGTTGGTAGAGCCCCGGTCTGTTGAGACCATCTGAACTGCTACTATTTTTTATGACATCCAGGAGCGATCACAGAATACACGACTGACTTCCGATGGTCTCAACAGACGGGGGCTCTACCAACCGTGGATAGTTGTTGAAAGGTCACTGTTTCTTCTCAACACAGTGTCCTCCACCTTGTTACATGGTGTCAACCAACAACGTGACATTGTAAACTGAACTAAAAAATTATTACTAGCAAGAGTATAATTATAAGTTTGAAGTTGAGTCGGATAATTATTATAACTCTTGTTACTAGTAGTAGCAAGAGTACATAACCCTGTGGTTATGTACTCTTGCTAGTAGCAAGAGTACATAACCACAGGGTTATGTACTCTTGCTAGTACCGTAAAGTACCGCCAGAGCGCCCCACCATCTCATCCTTTCGTGGTCGTATTGTGGAGGTGGACGGCTGTCTGTAGGTCATACGACATGAACCTTGTACACATATTGCACGTTTTGCAGTCAATTCGCACCTTCAAGCTGACACAAGCTCCACACAAAAACCTGCCAAGTGTGACCTTAGTACACTAAGATTCTCACATCGTACACACTTCGTTGCACTCCGCCATACGATTTTCCTTTCTCTGGCTGTAAAATCAAGGTGGGGCGCTCTGGCGGTACTTTACGGTAGTAGTACCCTGCAACCACGACTGGTGGTTTGTGGGCCTCAGCCATGACGTATCACTGATAACGGAGAGAAGTAAGTTCAACACAAAGTAACGTTAGTTGTGGTCGCGCAAGGAATGGGGGTGTTGGATCTAGTTCCTTTCGTCCAAGTGGTGATGTCGGCAGTAGTTGGCAAATCCCTGGACGTTAGAAGGACCTATGTTGTAGCAAGAGTACATGTACTCTTGGTTGCAAGTTAGGAATAGAGAAAGCAGCGTTGGCTATGCACCAGCGATATTTACCATGGTCACGTTAGCCACTCTGTTTTCAGCCGTATATTCCTCTCTCCTGTGTTGCTTAGCATCCAAGGCTAATATTAGCACTTGTAAAGTGTCAACATCACATAACGACATCCAGTTGTACTAGTAACCAGGAATCTACTGGTCATGTAGAGAGTTGATCGTTTGTCGCCACTCAGTATGTAAAGGGACAGAAGGAAACTGTTACGTTACGTACGGCACACAAGCAAAGAGCTCTCACTGCTCTGAGTCTCTGATCGGCAGTGACCGCCTAGAAAGCTACCGGTAGGCGTGCCTGTACCTGTAGATGTTGAAATGACTGCTTTGTTCATCTCTTGCTCTGTTAAACTTCACCTGGGGTTCCCAGTAAAAAGGCAGTAGCCTGTTTGGACTCCCCTAGTAAAATAATAAAAACTACTACTACTACTCGTGTTCATCATCACCAATATACCGATCATGAAGAGTCCCGTATTTCCCCGATTGTAGGTCGCACCCCCACTTTCAGGTCCGTGTCATAGCGTTTTGGTATTACAATGTACATGATTGTACATGTATATGCATTCGGATTTTTCTATTCATCTCGAGCATGCGTTGACTTGGATTTTTCTATTCATCTTCAGGCCCGTCGCACCGACTTTGGAGGTGGGGCGGTCCGGGGGGCCTCCCCCCGAGAAAAATTTCAAAAATTGAAGCCAATTGCAAGCATTTCCGGGTATTTGGTGTCATTTCAGTGTACGGTAACTACAATGAAAGTCTTTTTGATTCTGCAACAAACGAAGAAGACGCTACGATCGGGGACAAACATTACCCTCCCCTGGGAAAAAATTCAAAAATTGAAGCCAATTGCAAGCATTTCCAGGCATTTGGTGCCATTTCAGTGTAACTGCAATGAAAGACTTTTTTCTGCAACAAACCACGATCGGGGACAAGGATTTGTCACGTTTGCGCTAAGCTGTGATCATTGTGCTTTGTTGTAATGCGCTCCAAAAAACAAAAACAAAAAAAAACAGCCGAAAAAGTGGGGCGGCCTCAGCCGCCCCAGCCGCCCCCCCCCCCCGGCTGTGACGGCCTTGATCTTTTCGGATTACGTTTAGCATGGATTTTTCAATGAAGTAAGTTCTTTGTTCTAGTGGTAAGGGATATCACACCCATTGTAAAATTTAATGTACTACATCATGTAGTATAGTACTCAGTAATCCACTATAGACTCAATCACAGACTCATGCATTAGACGCTGCAAAATTGCATTTATTATGTTTTGCTGAGGTGGTCAATCACTTGTATGACCGGTCGACCTCCGTGACTGCAGGACGTCATATTTGCGGAAGAGAATTGGCCCATCATTTCTCGACCGATGTCGCCTTTTTTCAATGTACATGTAACTGCCTTCATTATTCATACTTCGAAGTACATGTACATGTTGGCGTGATCGTGACTACTACTTAATTACTTTTACTTCGTCTACCTAAGTCCTTGAATGGTTCTTTACAATCTGTATCACAATCTGAGGGTACAGCAATAAAGCCAGTAAGTATGTGCATAGATTCATTAGGTAAGCCCAGTCTCCTGATCCTATTGCATCATTGCATGAAACCTCAAAGCAGAGACATTGGACGTGGTGACTGGTGGCTGACACAAAGCTGACTTGCCCCCATCCAAACTAGGCTCTGGAATGGGCTGCAGTCTCAGCCGTAGCGCCTCGACATTTTCATGCTCAGCTGAAGGACAGCTCTCAACAGGGGAACAAAGCCTGCTGCCATAGTACAATAATGCTCCATATTCTTTCACTCTCATTGCACTCTCAGGAGAAGAGACAAGAATACTACATTGTAGTAGATAACGACGTTCCGTGCTGCAAAGACGTGTGCCTTTGTCGGACCCTACCACATAACATGCTACAATAGATTACGAATATGATTGTAGCCATATGGCCCACTGGACATGTCGACACGGTCGGTGGGACCAAGTCCAACTGGATAGCACTGGTTTCGTTGCACAGATTAGATCGCAGAGTGCAGCGACACGTACACGCAGACGTACTTCAACGTAGTGCCTAGGCTATGGCTATGGGCTATGCTAGCTCAGCACAGACTGTCTGTAGTAGCTGCACTCGAGCTCATGCTCATACATGTAGTCATACTCATACTTCATAGTACCGCAGTCTAGTCACTCTCACTCTCATCGCGCAGTGCACGTAACATCATGGTACATGTGCGCACAGTCACTGAGTCAGTCTGATCTGCTGACATGAGCATTTTTGACAGTTGACTTCCCTAGCAGCACTAGCGTCACGATGACCATGATAACCTGATAACTGCCTACTTCAGAATTTTTCAATGGCTTTGCATTTGGCCACTGCACCGACACTTGATCTCGTGATTGCACTGCTGAATGCAATCTTTCCAGTTTCATGGTTCTACGAAGTACATTATGTATACATGACTTTTGTACTGGTAAGTAACACGGTTAGTTGCACCTCGGCCATTGCCCGGCCCGGTGACCATGGTGACCTGGTGATGGGCATGGCACTGATGGTATAAATACAGCGCTCAGCTCTCAGTTTCTTCATCTTGCCTGGCATCTGGTGCGATTCGCATCACTGTCGGGTTCCGCTTACTTCGAAATGCGCTGTTCAAAAGGTACTTTAAGTTAAGAGGTTGGCCCCGTGCACTAACTGATCGGAACCAGGATGGTGCACGGGGGATTGCCCGGTGTTGAAAGGAGTTCCCGACCCATTTACCGTTACAAGGCCTAACTGGCTCCTAGCAGTAGCAGCTATGTTTATGTAGTTTTCAGATACGGAATTAACGACGCAACGATAATGGCCTTGTCAGTGTACATGTGCAAGCCTGGCTGTCTACTAGCGGCCGCGCCATCTTTCCATTGCGGAAAGCTCAGCGGAGATAGTCAGTGCAAGCATGTACACCAAGGCCTCATTGGTTATCTGACGAGCCATGTTACCTCATTGCTCATCAGCTAGTCAGTGAGGATGAGATCCATGATGGTCTGCAGAGGACGAGGGCTGCATGCAGTATGATGGTCTGCAGAGGACGAGGGCTGCATGCAGTATGATGGTCTGCAGAGGACGAGGGCTGCATGCAGTATGATGGTTTGCAGAGGACGAGGGCTGCATGCAGTATGATGATGAAGCGAATTAAGCTGTAACAGTCATGCTGACGCCTAAGGCGTTGGTATAACTTACAATGCATTTGGTTGGTTGGTTGGTTGGTTGGTTGGTGTATATATTTACTTCGCCAGAATGAAGAGGCATTGCTGCCTTCTTGCCTGGACAAGTGGATTGTCCAAGCTCTCACAGAATGACGCAGAAAGGAAAGAAATATTACATGAGAGTGTGAAGCATGCAAACTAGGAGAGAGCGAGAAAGAGAGAGAGAGAGAGAGAGAGAGAGAGAGAGAGTGAGAGAGAGAGTGAGAGAGTGAGAGAGAGAGAGAGAGAGAGAGAGAGTGAGAGAGAGTGAGAGAGAGAGAGAGAGAGTGAGAGAGAGAGAGAGAGTGAGAGAGAGAGAGAGAGTGAGTGAGAGACAGAGAGAGAGAGAGAGAGAGTGAGAGAGAGAGTGAGAGAGAGAGTGAGAGAGAGAGAGAGAGAGTGAGTGAGAGACAGAGAGAGACAGACAGACACACAGACAGACCTAAGACAGACGGACGGACGGACGGGCAGACAGACAGACAGAGACAGCGAGACAGAGAGAGACGGTCGGAGGGAGCATTTCGTGACTTGTACTCCTTAACAACAATTCTAAGACTTGAACAATATAATTAGGGCTTAAGGTGGCGCTACACCTTTCCGGCACCGCCCCACGCAAGCACACATATCTCAGCAATGGGTAAACAGATTCTTATAAAATTTTCAGCATTTACTCCTTGGATATGCCCGTTTCAGAAACAGCAAACATAAAGCCAAAGATGCCATCTATCTACTGTTGGCATACATGTGACGGATCTGTTCGCAAAATCCGCCGAAAGGTTCGCCTGTAACCACGATATAGAAGACCATGCGTCCTATGCAATACAATGAGTGCCACTGGAGTGTCTCACACACACATGGCAAGACATTGAACCAAAGAAAGGGGACACCAGCAAAACAAGCCAGCAAGTGCAGGAGATTGAAAAAAAAAGAACGATAAGCGCAAAAAATAACAAAAGGTTTGACCTGTGCTATCATGAGCATATGAAGAGCAGCCCTCTGAAACTTCGGTTCAATGTCTAGCTAATGCTTCACAGATTTCAAAAATGTATACTTTGTTGGGTCTGCAGGCCACGGTTATCTCAGTAGCTTGGTTAAGAGTTGCGGGAATAGCCAAAAAAAGGGGAAAAATTGCAGTATAATACATGTATTTACAATCTGTGTCCACCACGCCAGCTACTTTTTAGAAGGCCCCAGTCTCATAAGTGAGACCTTCGTCATCAACAGTCTGCTCCTCCACACCCTACCTCACTCTCCTTCGCCTCTTCCTTGCACTCTTCACTTCATCTGAGGATTTCCTGGCTGCATTTTTGGCTTGCTCGCGGTCCAACTTCTCAAGCGCTGTCCGCGTGTAGTGACCAGCTGTCAGGCCCATCGCTTCAAGAATCTCCTCCAAGGCCTTGTTCTTCTAGTTGAAGCAAGCAGTGGCTATGGCAACAGCTGTCTGGACAGTCCTTGACGAGCAAAAGCCAGTCTTTGGACAAATCTGCCAAATGAGGCCATTGATGTACTCGTTCCGATTCTGAGTAGCGCCACGCAAGCATTTCTCGAGAAGTTGCCTCTCAGTCAGCCGCAAGTACACAGGCTTGATGACTTCGAAGACTGCATCCGGCAGGCTCTTCTTAGTTGGTATTCAGGGCCACCAGCTTGATGACTCTGCCACTTGCACCAATTATCTGGTCCAGGGGGGCAGAACTAATGCTGCGGCTTGTCATCTGTTGAAACACAATGCATGACCGGTGCCCATATCGCGCGTGCCATGCCTTGCAGGTCATTGCTATGTCCACGTCCGTTGGCAGTATACTGCTCCTTGCTGATCTCATGTTTGCTCAGCTTCCTCTGGAATATTGTGCACTGCTGGCAGTGCCGGGAGAGGACTTCGTAGTCGATGACTTTGCCAGTATCCCACGAGATGGCAAGAAACGCTCCATGTAGCGAGGTAAAGCCGCGTCGCATCCACGTTCCGTCGTAAGTGACGGCAATATCAGGGGAAGACGCCAACTCCTTGGCATCCGCAGCTGCACGCTCATGCTGCTGGTGGCAACAACTCTACTGGCCTTTGCTAGTACCTTGGTGTGCTTCTGGTATGCAGAGACATTCATGGGTGCAGGCATATTCATGACAGTGCAGAATTTCACAAGGGATGCCCACGTCCTATCCATGTCATTGCAGTAGCCGCCTTTCTGTTCACATCCCAGCAGTGCCCAGTCTTCTTGGACATAGCCTCACGGCTTTCAGCCTCGCAGCTGTCACAGGCCAGCGATAGAGTTGAAGCCAATCCTTCACGACGTACTTCACATAGTGTAAGGGTGCCATGGCACGCTGAGCAACAGGCACTATCAGCAAGTAAATTTTGTAAACATTCTAAATAAATAATTCGGCTCCCGGCCGTCAGGTAATCATCACCGTCGCGCTCATCTCCAGAGCTGTCCTTGTCACTGTCACTAGATGTCTCACTCTCACCAGAATTAGACTGTTGGACTTCGGCATCATCCCTATCTTCTGACAACACAGAAGAGTCCTCTGCCACGACAATTTTCGTAATTTCACTCGACAATTAAATTATTTAGCACATTGATTTCCATGGAATTTGCGCTTCTTTGGACGACCAGGACGGCCTACGTACTGCCTCTTGCCCATAGTGATCAAGGAAGGTTCCACAAAACAGATGAAAGCCAACAAAGCAGCTAAACTGATAAAGAGCTACAGTTTGGAGATTGGAGATTGCTGGTATAAAAATATTACCAAAAATTTGAAGTACGACATGCGCACTGTGTGTGGTGACATGCGCACTGGCACTGCTGATGCCGATGGTGATGTCAGCTCTGCGTGGGGCGCAGCAAGGTAAAACCAGGGAGATTTTCAGCCTTTCCGCGAAGTTTCATCGCTAAAATGCCAGCGAAATCAAAGTTACACGCAAAACATGTGTAATGTAAATTCTAATGCATTAAAATTTGAATTTTTGAATTTACAATTACTATTTTTGACAATTGCGGCCTTTGACAGTCCATATCTCAAGAACTAATGAAGCAATTCACTTCAAATTTTCGGGATGTGCGGTTGGGACCTACCCAGAGGGCCTGGAAGCGAAAATGGGGTCAAAATCCAAAATTCGATTTTTGACCCTCTGAAAGGTGCCCGAAAGGTGTAGCGCCACCTTAAACGTCCACCAGTTATTGGACTCCAGCACATGTACACGAACATGAACTATCGCACCACACACCATTTTTACGAGGGAGCTTGAAAGTACAGGAGCCCTCGCCGCTATGCGTTGTAGTTACCTGTTATTCGAAGGAATAGAGACGTCTTTGCAATACAACACATGTTTTGTATTGCATTGGCGATTATCGACCATGAGCTACAAACCTATCGTCGTTGTCTGTTATTCTTGTTTTTTTTTTTGATCTTTCGAATAGATCCCGTGCATTGAGCACCTATCATCGAACATGAGTTATGTGCCTATCAGTATCGCCTGCTGTCTTACATTTATTTTTTACTTTTGTTTATTTTTGTTTTCCTCCCTGCCCACTCTGCCTGTCTTCTGGCACATGCGAATACGTGGACTTACTGTTGACGTAAACGCGGACGTGCGTATAATAATAATAATAATAATTGGCGATTATAGGGCACATGTTTGAAAAATTAAACACATGCACATGTTTGACGTTTCCATCATACATAGTGAGAAATGGCACTAGCCTGGCAGGATTGGGTCAAACTGTGCACTGACGAAGCACAGCATGCAGAGGTACTAGGATTCAAGTCTCTCGAACGCCAGGAGTCAGGATCATCCATAATCATGCGGACCTCACTTGTCAAAGTAGTTGTCATCGCAGAGTCAATCTTCTTTGCCAGTCACTGGCGCATGGCGCTGGTGCGCAGCTCAGCTGGCGCGAGATGTCTGATGAGTGATGACAGATGAGTGCAACTGAACTA
This sequence comes from Sycon ciliatum, assembly GCF_964019385.1. Taxonomy (NCBI): domain Eukaryota; kingdom Metazoa; phylum Porifera; class Calcarea; order Leucosolenida; family Sycettidae; genus Sycon; species Sycon ciliatum. The sequence continues at coordinate 93,962,195 of NC_088643.1, forward strand.
TGGTTGTGTATGATCATGATGATGTGCTGAATCGAATGTGGCATCTGACGTGCTTGCGCTCTTTTCGGCGAATGACATCGCGTATCAGTCGTTCCTCCTTCACAATCCCTACATGACTGGCTGTACTGACTGCAGCAATACAAAGCCAAAAGTGTGCTAAGTGGGCGTCATTTTGGTATTTTGTACACAGGCGTGGTACCTACACTATAGTACTAGTACACTACACTCTACAGACCAGTGCAGTGAGAAGCCTAGCAAGTTAGTTAGTAGCATTGGTACAAGTCATGACACTTGACAGTATAAATACAGCGCTCAGCTCTCCCTTTCTTCATTCTTGCCTGGCATTTGGTGCGATTCGCATCACTGTCGGGTTCCGCTTACTTCGAAATGACTGCGGCTGCGAAATCCTGCAAGTAGCATTGTCCCCCGTGCGCTGACTGATGGAACCAGGATGGTGCACGGGTAGGCATGTTAGTAGTCTTGCAGTTCCCGACCTATTTTCCGTTACAAGGCCTAACTGGCTCCTAGCAGCCATGTTTATGTAGTTTTCAGATACGGACTTAACGACGCAACGATAATGGCCTTGTCAGTGTACATGTGCAAGCCTGGCTGTCTACTAGCGGCCGCGCCATCTTTCCATTGCGGAAAGCTCAGCGGAGATAGTCAGTGCAAGCATGTACACCAAGGCCTCATTGGTTATCTGACGAGCCATGTTACCTCATTGCTCATCAGCTAGTCAGTGAGGAGCAGAAATTCCACGGAGATGGTTCAGAAGCATTTATTTTTAATCCTAACCCGTCTTAATCTTAACCCGAATGAAATTAATAGACTCGGCTGGAGAGCTAAGGATAAATTGATCGTAAAGAAAAAGACCAAGGAACTACAAGTTACGCTATACTGTCCACAGACACCAACAGGTACTAAACAATCAGCTCTTGCGATAACATTGCACCGCACTGACTGTAGTCCATCGGCCAAATCTCAGAAAGGGCCTCTTTCGGCGAAGGTGATGCACTGAAGCTCCAACTAAACGCCCTTTGGCACACTAGCTCATGAGACCCCATAGAATACGAATCCGTTTGTTGGACGTTGCCAATCCAGTCCAGGATAGTCGAACTGGGTCGAATACCTTCTTCCGATTTTCGTAATTTCGTCCACCATTATATCTTTCTCATCGACTTTTTTTCGCTTGGCGAATGTTCTTGAGCCGCTGAGCAGAATCTACGCACGCTCGAACACTTGAAATGCCTGCATGTTGACGGTTCGCAAGATTCTAGCGAGCTTGGTGGAAATCTATTATTTATTTTGACATTTTTGGGGGAATCTGAATTAGAACAGTAGAAGCTCATTCGGAGAAGACGGCGTGTCGCCGCTGTCGGATTGTCGCTACTGTGTTTCAGATGTATTTGCTTGAACGTGCTATTGAGGATGGACAGAAGATGAAGTGACGGCTTTCTTGAACACGGACGTTGTGTCTACATTGTAGCTGAAACATCTCATCTGGCGTCTAGAACGCAATTATTATGAGTTGTGAGTGCCAGCTGAGCTGAACACAAGCTGGACACCATTCGTCAGCTGGGAATTTGCATCGAAGCTCTTGATAGCCACGATAAGCATAATTATACAGAGGTAACCTTGTTTGACTCAATACGCATGCAGGTGATACCACTAGTGGCACTACAATGTAAATGGTGCAAAATTGATGCAACAGCGAATATGTACTTCGTACAATCACGAACAATTGTAAGGCAAGTGTTCATGCCTGTCATAGAAGAATTTCAGCCCGGAAGTCTTGTTGTCATGGTCATAAATAATACAGGACTGGAGTTGGCTCTGGACATAAACACACTTGTGGTGAATACGGTCATTATTGCGAGAAAAATATTTAGCCACTGTATGTTAACTGATGCCGCACTACACGCAATATTTCATGTACATGTGTGTGAGACTCAATTGCATCCACAAGGCCGTAGATGCATGTAAGCACACAATGCTGTACAGTATAAGTAGTAGTCGACATGTGGTGTCTTCCTGCTGCACATGCACATGCGGCAAGTTGGCAACGACACATGACCTATCTGCACCGCACAGCGTGAGCTTAGAAAGGAATATTGCACACATAGTGCTATTTGTGTTCCGATATCGTTAAGCCGGTATACATGTAGTATCCTTATACATGTACCTGGTCACTCGATAGGCGATGCCGACTGTACTAATCTTATCCATATTACCCGATAGGCTATAGCACACTGCGTCAGATCACTATGCAACAAAACAAGAGCTTTGGAGCGAATATACACTGAAGCAAAGTAGGTTTCAACGGTACAGCACTAGTCACGATGAGGGGAGTTACGAGGATGGTTAGGCCGTGACACATAGATGATGATTGTTAATGATTCATGCACGGTGGAAAATTACCACCAATGGCGATCATATTGCTTTCACAACAATGACATCAGTAGGAGCAGTGACACAACCTTATTGCTCCAAGTAGGATTTACAAGCGAGTGAAGGGAGAGCAGACTGGTCTAATAGCAGACCGGGTCTAAGCAAGGAAGTAATCGGCATCAGAGGTGAGCTTGCACATCAGAAAACAGATGATGATCACCAAACACAGATAAGTTGGCTATGTGTATGTTTGTGTCACTGTGTGTGCATGTGTGTGTGTGTGTGTGTGTGTATGCGCGCACATCTGTGTGTGAAAGAGAGGCAGACAGACAGATAGCATATGGTGGGAGGGATCAAGGTCTGACCTCAGAGTTAAATGCTGACGGTGTGGAATAGCAACAGTGCGAAATCGGGCAGGGTGGTTAATGGCCCACACTGGAGCCGAGTAGGAGCGCCAGTGGTTGAGGGCTAGCACAGGAGTAGCAGCAGCTCCAGCCTAGGAAGATCAGCTTCTGGATGAAAATCTCCCAGACACAGTAGGTACCAAGCTTCACTAGCAGATTGCCGGCAGGGGTGCACGGCGAGCACCCGTACATCCCTCAAGCCACCAGAGCCGCAGTACTTGGACACGATCCAGGTGCTTACCCGCCAACAATGCTGAGAAGGCACTGGAGCCATACAGGAACTTATGATCGAGCATGACCACAGACTTGAAATACAGGGTCCGGCGTTGAATACTGAGACAGCGACGTCTCCTCCAAAGAACACCACTCAGCCCCACCATTGCATTATTTTCGCTTTTTCATGATTTTTACAATTGTGTTAGAGCACACAGCACTCGATGCAACATTTACCAGTGACTAAATAACTCCGCGTCTCCGACCATAACTGCAGCGTTCCCGTGAGCCTGTTGGATTTCTGTCAGCCTGTTGAGATTATCTTCATCTCGTCACATGTGAGCCTGTGTGTTTCATCCGTATCGTGGCACAATTACACAGACACGATTTCCAACTCAGGCCGGTTCCGTTGCTCGAAGGGTTGGCGGTAAGAATTGCTACGCCGTCTGTGGCTGCATGGGAACTTGGCGAGTCGTCGTCTTTCTCCATAAATCCTGATCGTCACGCGAACAACAGCCACTATTGCCTAAAAACTACGACACAACAGTATCAAGCTCGCCCCAGCAGAAGGACACGAATGACGAGCGCTAAGACGGAGAAAGAGAGACAGGGTTAGCGAGAGCTGACTAGTGCAGGTACGCTGTCACCTCCTGAGGTGGTGGGCGAAGCAGCGAATTGAAACGAAGGAAGATAGAACTTATTAGAAGGCATACGGAGGCACCAAAACCTATTGCCTGTCACATACTAAGTGCCATTTAGGGTTGACAGCTGTCAGCTGACAGCCTCAAAAATTTGAAAATCTGCTCAAAAAACTCTCGATCAGAACTCTGCGCACTCTCAAATGGAGCGCACAGTAAAAAACTCGGCGACGAAGAACGCTTCGTATCGACGCCCTGGACTGAATTCGGCACGTCCAACAAACGGAATAGTGTTCTCTGATATATTCTCTACGTGCTGGGTATGGTCGCGTTTAGTTGGAAGCTCAGTGCATCACCACTTTCGATTTTGAGACTTGGCCGATGGACTACTGATGGTTCTGACGTTCTACAAGTAACAACTAACTGGCTATGCTCTAGATCTAGCACATGCCCATTCTTGCACACCTGATGAGCCGTCCTTATCTATACTCTATTCGGCGAAACGATCGTGGTATGGAACTGCTGCTTGTTACCGCTGTCCCTCTAAAATTCTAAATTGTGATAGTCGACCTGTTTTACCGAGGCGTTCGGTTTTGCAGTATTATGTCTCCTTTATTCACTTCTTTCGAAGGCGATAAGCCAGAACCACCGGGAAATATTTCCATAGGTGGGACAGCAAAAATAAAGTGAAAAAATAAAAAGCTAAAAACCAAAGGGACAAGAGATAGGGGAAGGAAGAGGAAGAAAGGAAAGAAACTCAATCCGAACTCCAACATCAAAACAATAATAAAGAATTTGCAGTGACAGGCAAAGTACATCAACCAATGAAGGGAGTAACAAAGGAAATATCAGTCTTTATCAGTCGTTATTCAAGTCTCTTAGCTATTGAACATGCAAACGCAGCAGAGGTGCATAGTTCTTAGTATTTTAATCGAGCCTTGGATAGCCTCCTGTTGCACAATAGCCAGGTCTCCTCCCTGCACAGTCCGAAGGCATTGAGGAGTCTCTCCCACCAAGCCTCCCAGGGCACCGACAACCACAGGGACCACGTCAACCTGGGTGAGGGACCAAATCTATTATTATTATTATTATTATTGTAGAAGAGAAAAGGACATATCGATACGAGTTAATTAAGAGTAACTCTCCATCACTGTAACATGATACTATATACAGTCAGAAAGTGCAATAACTAGGCACAAAACTGACAGAGTACTGAAACATTCGTTAGCGCTACGGAGATGTGTTGAAGCTAGGTGTCAGGACGTCGAATGTTTCAGTACTCTGTCAGTTTTGTGCCTAGTTATTGCACTTTCTGACTGTATATAGTATCATGTTACAGTGATGGAGAGTTACTCTTAACTCGTATCGATATGTCCTTTTCTCTTCTACATTTATTTATGGCTCAACATCCGAGTTTCAAATTATTATTATTATTCCACAATCACGATGACATAGTGCCAATAAGCATGTGATGCGGGCGATTTTAACCAGCCATGGTGGGGACAACTGAGAAAAAGAAGGAGAAGAAAAAGAGAAAACAAAACAAAACAAAAGGAGTACTATAGGAACCTGGAGAGAGCAGTATGAAGATTAGGCTAGCAATGGAAAAGAACGAATTCAATTCAATTCAACTTAGGCGTGGGCAGAATGGAACAAAATACAGCGAAGGTGTCACGAGACTTTACCTCCTGCGGAAGCCGAGACCAATGAGAATAGGACTTGAACAGAGGGGATTTTAAAAGGATCGATGATCTGGCAAGTGGGAAATGGAGAGAACATCTAGTACGCGAGCTAATATTGAACCAGCTTAAATACGCAAGTGCATGAGGAGGAGCAAGTTGAAGTTTAATATGGTGAATGCATTTGCATGCCGAGTTGGGAAAGCGTTCTGAGAGAGGGGAAGAGGAAGCCAAAATGTATAGCGTCTGAGAGGAGGTCAGAGGGGGCATGCGAAATATTAATCGAAGTAATTTACGGTGGGTGACTTCTAACCGATGCATAAGAGCGGAGGATAGACCGGAGGACCAAACGAGAGAGCAGTAATCAAAGAAAGGAAGAACATAAGAGTGATACATTTGTATTCGACAACCATGGTGTAGATGGGAGATGTGAGGAGAAATGCAGCCTATCGCGGAGCAAACTCGCTTTTCAATATAGGTTACGTGCGAATCCCACGACAAGTGTTCATCAAGAAATATACCAAGGTGTTTGTGATTTTTAACAATGTTGATAGCAATGGGATCATCAGGGAAAGTAAAAAGCCGAGTCGTAAAGAGGGTGAGGTCACTGGAGGGTCGTGGGGGGATACAAAGGATTGCCGTTTTCGACACATTGGGGCGGAGTTTCCACTTCGACATCCAGCGCACAACTTGATTAGTGTGATACTGTAGCGAGTCGCAGGCTTGTAATAAGCCTGGCTCGGTTATATGGAGCGCTGTATCGTCCGCGTAGAGTGAGGTATGATCCAAACCTGCCAAATCATTAACGTATACTATGAACAATAGAGGCCCCAAGATAGAGCCCTGGGGCACTCCAGAGTGGACTGTTAGAGGGGCGGACAGGGCATGTCCAATTCGGACACTCTGTCGACGTTCAGTGAGATAGCTGGTGAGCCACTGCAGACACGTGCATGATTCTTGGTCTCTATATAGAGAAACCGAGTCTCACGGTTCGCGCGTGATGTTTTTGGTCGCATAGCTTCCCCTTTTATTGATCTTCGCATCTTTTGAGGCACACAAGAAGTATTTGTTGCTTTGCGTCCTCGAATCGTGATTTGACCGTTGTGTCCAATGTGGTCTTGCCAGTATCGTCATCGACATGCATGAACATCCCCCAACGTCCTTCACAGCTGAGACTTTCAGCTCGTGCTAATCTTGGTTGCGCTCACCTTCCCCTCTTTATGATATTTCTATAACTTAGAACCTTCCAAGTTGGAAGGCTGTTGGAGTGCGCATCCAAGATGTGCTAGAGCTGTTAGCCAGTTAGTTGTAGAACGTCAGAACCATCAGTCAGTGCGTTGCAATGTTAAGGCATGAGCTGATTGTTTAATAACTGGTGGTGTTTGTGGACAGTATAGCGTAACTTGTCACTGACACTGAGTTTATTGGTCCTTTTTCCTTTCCGAATAAAACAGCTCACTCCACTCACTAGCGGTAAAACACTGGACACCATGTACACATACCAGTTTCACGTCGTTCTGTTTTGCAGAGTGATAGGGACCAGTACCCTTTTTCGGGACCTCTTTCTGCTTCGTTCTTCAACAGCTAATGCAGTGTGCCTTGCAATGTCTGACCTGCCTTCACTCCTCCAATGACCTTGTACTACCCGGCCGCGCTTATTCACGTCGATACGGTCTGTGCGGCTGCAGATGGATGGAATAGCGCTCCATTTGGTATTCGCACTGCTGCATCCCCATCCCCATTTCGACATGCATTACTTAGATTCCTAGTAGGTTACCATGGTTACCCCGTAAGAAAACCTTGAGTCTGTGGATCATGGAGACTGCCGTGCCTCATGCCGTGCAATAAAATACCTACGCTTGCATGCTCGTACTAAAAGTAAAAAGTAAATTATCGTATCCGTTCCCGAAGGGAACTCACGACGGCCGCTAACACCCGATAAACCCTAGCGGCAGATGCAGCGCCTAACGGTGGGGGTGAGTGGGTAAGTCTCACAACCACTGGCACAAGTGCCGAAAGCGACCCCATTAGCTGCATCCATGTACCCCTTGTGCCTGGCCACAAGTTCCCAGTTGACTGTGGGTAGCAGCACGGGTGGAAAAACCGCTCCCAGGCAGGACTTGAACCAGGTACCTCTCGTATCTCAATCATGGTCTTTCACCAACCCACTGTGCCTGCCTGCATGCTCGTACTGCTATGGAATAATTCATTCTCGCATTTTGACTTGAGCAGATAGCGCACATATACAGTCATGTACGGAGGTCCGCTCAAGTTCTTCCTTGCATACCTTCCGTAATTCTGTTCTTCATTTTTTAGGGTACCCTGTCAAAAGGCCTTAGGCCTGTGGGGATTGCCCTATCAAAAATTTAATAATAATAATAATAATAATGTAAATAGGCGTCGAGGCGACAATTCGACACCGTTTGGCATCGTGGCTTACTTGCCAAGTTGGAGGTCACCTTCCGGGTGGAGGATGCTGCCTTGCGTTGGATATCCTCGTATCTGTCTGCTCGTTCTCAGGCTGTTCGCTTGTCCTATTTCTTGTCTGACCCCCTCCCTGTATCGTCTGGAGTGCCCCAAGGTTCCATTCTGGGTCCTTTGTTATTCTTGCTTTACGTTAATGACCTACCACAGAGGCAATATGCTTTGGTTCTGCAAGAGTGCTCAATGCCTGATTCAGGCAGAGCGGCGTACACAAAGGCACACAATGAAAACCTTGGCAAATTTATTCCGTTGTGACTCCGAGTTTCATGGCTGAACCAATCATCAGACAACGATAATGGAATAGGAGGCAGCGCTGGTATATCTAAGTGGAGAGAGGTGTGATAATATGATAGCGAGAGGAGTAATCGCGTGAATGTATACAGGGACGGGCTATTTCAGAGGCAGATGCAGTAGGCGCAGGTATGCGGATGACACTGGCCTTATCTGTTCTGATTCCTCCCCTGCACAATTACTCCTTACCATGCAGCATCGCATCAACAGCACTGTCATGTGGATGCAAACGTGGAAACTCCAGCCCAATTTAGACAAGACAGAAGCCATGTATATTTCTTCATCCCCTCCTGATCAACCATTATACTTCCCTGACTCGACTATGCCTATCCGTGTTGTTACTCAGCACAAACATCTAGGTGTGATGTTTGACTGCAAACTCTCTTGGGCTGCACATGTCAACTGTGTATGCAAGCGAACCAGTTCAGCATTAGGGGTACTACAACCACATTCCACTCATTTGCCCATCCAGTGTAAACTATTATTTTATCAGTGCTATATTCTCCCTATATTCGACTATTGCGATACCGCTTGGTGTGGCCTTTCTGACACAACTCTGAACCAATTAGAAGTCCACCATAGATTTATACTTAAAATTCTTTACAACAAGGATCGATGTTTTCCTTCGGATGCCCTTTATCGACTTGCACACACTTCTCCTCTCTCCGTTCGTCATAAGCACCATCTCTGTACACTGGTTCATAAAATATTTCTTCATAAAACCCCTTCACACATGATGAAGTACAATTGGTTTTCGACAAGCTCAACCCGTAACGCGCTCAGCCTGCCTCTTGTTAAGTCAGCCCAGTATCTAAAGTCCCCTTTGTTTTCCGGCTACTCTCATTGGTTATCATTACCATACGGTCTGAAAACTTGTTCTTCTATTGGTCAGTTTAAAGATCTACTATCACAACTGAACTAGACGAAATAATTATCATCGAAGAACATTCTCGAATACCTGGGTGATGCACGAATTTTGATAGTGCTCGCTTCCGTTAATCGTTTTTCTTTGTAATTTTCCATTCATTTTCTGCTCTAATTCATATTTGCTTTGTTTTCCTAGCTTACTATTGCCGTGGCTGGCTCAACGCCCTTGTCTGAGGGGATTCTGTCCCTGCATTAGCTATGCTTGTCACATGCTATGAGATTGTGTCTAATAATAATAATAATAATAAGGACTGTTCAGCACCTGAGCGAACGCATCAAGCAACACACTCCTTTACACATTATCCCACGTAGCGCACAACTGGAGCGTCCCACGCGGGGAAGACCCCGTAAACAACCACTACCTCCGCCAACACAGGACCTAGCGTCCCACTCGGCAAGTCCACCATTGGCTCCCGTGGCCATGACCAAGTCACTCCCTCCACCAGCGGAGGTGGATGTGGCTTTGAGATTGTGTCTAATAATAATAATAATAAGGACTGTTCAGCACCTGAGCGAACGCATCAAGCAACACCCTCCTTTACACATTATCCCACGTAGCGCACAACTGGAGCGTCCCACGCGGGGAAGACCCCGTAAACAACCACTACCTCCGCCAACACAGGACCTAGCGTCCCACTCGGCAAGTCCACCATTGGCTCCCGTGGCCATGACCAAGTCACTCCCTCCACCAGCGGAGGTGGATGTGGCTTTGGCGACGCCACGTGTGTTGCATGCAGACACGTTTGCATCAGCATCGCTTGCTGCATCACCGGCAGAGACGACAAAAATACCTACCTCAATATCAACGAGACCCAGAAGAACAACTGCTAATTACACCATGACTTATTTCAGTACGGAAGTACCGAGCCAACGGAATACACAACAGGAACGTGAGACGAGGGATGGGAGGAGACGGGACCTGATTGCTCCGAGGCAGGACGTCGTTGAGGAGGATTCGGCCAGTGAGTCCAGTGATTCCGGTGAGTGTGAGAGCGAAAATGATTGTGTGAGTAAGAGTGGGTGCGAGCGTGTGTTTTCTAGTAGGAAGTCATCAGTGTATAAGCATCTTGCATCTCGTCCTGATTGTTGCAAGGTTTATTCTGATTCTTCTTTTTCTGTTTTGTGCCGTGCTCGTCATGGTTATAAGTTGCAGTTGAGTGTGTTAGAAGCTGTTTGTCAACGTATTCATAAGCCTAATCTGTGTGTCCAGAAGGACAGCATTATTCGTTTGAAATTGTTTTAGTAGCAGCTTGTTCTGTCTGTTTGGCTCTGGTTGGCCATGGTGTCATATCTTGTGTCACAGTATACTAGTAGTCCTTACAAGTTCGTTAAGTGCTTTCGCAGTTTTTCCTGTTATTACCTTAGTGCTAGGATTATCATTTTCATAGGTGTTGTTTCTTCTCACTCCATTTCTCTTTATTAGTATCTTTCTGGATTGTTTTTCATTAGTACAACGTAGCTTCCTGAGGAGTGTTGTGCGAAAACTAGTTCGAAGTACAAATTTTTTGTTCATCATTTTTTTCCATATCACATTTTTTCTTTCTTCCATGTTCTCCACTGCCTTCGTATCCACTCGCTTTTTGAAAACAATAAAAGCCTTTGTGAAATGTCGGTTCAGCTCGTTCTGTTGATCGCAATTCTAAAAATAATAATAATGTACATATACATGTAAACACGAGAGCCAGCGGATAGTGGCCGATGAGACACTACAGTACAAAGGGGTTATACTTATAGCAAGAGTAGATAAGGCCATGGTAAAAATTATCTTTGATTCTCAAGTACGCGCGCACCGATTTTTGGCGGCGCACCGACGATTTGTTGGCATGGTAACTATCGGCATGGTAAGATGAGAGTAGCATCCAGCAAAGTACTACAGTGTACATGACTTGTACTACTACTTTTTTTTTTTTTTTTTTTTTTTTTGAAGTAGTAAAAGCCTCTTTTACGGGCGAACAAAACACAATTTGCCGTGGCGGAAGGATTGAAAACAAATCACATAATGATGACGTCGCATGTGATCAGACAGCAAGAGAAACATAGCATAGTCCGCACAATCACGGGGCAAGGCTCAACGGGACACCCTAGCCTCCACGACAGCCAGGGAGGCACAGCCATCCATTGGAGGCTGCCAAACTCGGCGAGCCCCACGCAGACACATGACACTCGAACGCAGCAGGGCGAAAGACAGCCTGCAGCGGAGGTGGGCAATTAGCACAGAATACGCCTCCCTCCCACGTAGCGACTGGAGATGTGCAATCCGGCTCACCAGTGCAGCGGCACCCTTGCCGCATCCTCCGGTGGAAGAGAGCACAAAGGGGAGAAAAGTGGATCGCTCCACTTCTCGGACTCTCCGATCATATCGACGCCGTTTCTCTTGCTCATGGTGCCGGTAGCAGCCAGAGAGAGAGGAGGTGCGGTTCGAAGACGCATAAGGGTTGAACACCCGTACATCAATAAAAGTGCGTTCGAACCGACCCCCCCAAACTCCACTGGCCACCACATCCAAACGAGCTTGATCCTCGGTTGATGCTGACCGGAGCTGAAACTGCTTCCCAGTCAGGGGTTGGAGATGTGGCTCCACTGCGACGTTGTGGGCGACACCCTTCAATGAGCTTGCCAGTATGTCGCGCACCTCGTTGTGGCGGATCGAGGGGAACCCACCGAAAGGACAGGACAAGGCGTGAGCAGTGGTGAATGCCTTCTCGCAAACACAGGTGGTGGGCAGGCGAGAAGGCGTCCAACCGTAACGGAGGCAGAGGCCATCCCGGAATTCCCCCTTCGACAAAGCGAAGCCATGGCGAGCGATGGGTCGGCAGGTAAGCCAGCTTGATGCTCCCTTCTCCTCTGCCAGACTGATAGCGAGATCGAGTTCGCTGTGTTCGGTGCGGAACGTATCGGCAGCTATCTTCATTGCCTTTCTGGCCTCGGAGCGAGCCTGACTCTTGGCCCTGCGGACACAGGCAAGAGCATCATCGAGGTGCTCTTCTTGCGCCATGATCTTGTCGTACAGCGCAGTGGTGATTAGCCTGGAGGTGCCGTACTGTGAGCCAAAAGTGGCAGGGTTGGCCACGCCGAGGCCTCCATGCCGGCAGGGGAAAGTGAGCAAAATGCGTTCAGCTTCACTGGGCGCCGTCCGTCCACTAATGGCAGGGATTAGGCGGCGGTGGATGATGTCCTCCAGGGGTGCCAGCTGTTCTGCAGCACCATCGAGAACCCGACACAGGAAGGACCACCGGTGTTGGAGGCTGTTCACCAGTGCAGAGTAAGCTGCTTGAGGCTGTGACCGGGCGAAATCTGTCAGCTTGCACAGCTCCTGCGACCAGGTGGCCACCTTGGAAGCCACAAACTCCTGCACAAACTGATCAGTTCCGATGGCTGATCCAAGGTGACGGCACCCGTCAGTGGTGATAGACACACCCGTGCCGGCGAAGATGGTCTCGGCTGCCTCTAGCTTGTCCCGCTTGACGACGAGGACGGACTTGCTGGGGTTAATACCGAACGCCGGCCCATCCCCGACGAGTCGGTCCCACCACTGGCGGAGAGGGTTGAGCCCGCCACCCGCGGACGAGTCATCCGCATACCAGCTCTGGCGTGTTTTTTTTATTTATTTTATTTTTTATTTATTTATTTTTTACAATGATCACAGCTCACAGGCAAAGACAAAAAATTGCATAGTGGGAGCATAGTGATGGTGAGGCTTTTTGCCCTCAGCCGACCTGAGGTCTCGACGTCATGGGGACATAAAACGCACCAAAAAAAGAAGAAAAATGAAAGGAGTGACAGGTACATGATACGAAATGTTAGGAGGAGAGACAGTACATTAGAAGGAGGGGAATGATAAGACAGACAGTGCTAGGAGGAGAAGGAGAGAAAAGAAGAACAGACGTTATTGGGAATAGTATGTGGAGCGGAATTTGGAAGTCATGGGGTGAGGCAGATATGATGCTGATGATCAGAGATGGTCATGTGCCCACGACCAGTCGTTTGTCTTCAAATAGCGGTTGGCTGCAACTTTGAAGTGTTGCAAGTTCTTGGTGCAGAAAGGACCAGAGAAGACTCCGGCGGGCAGCTGGTTCCAGACGGGGACAACTGCGTGAGGGTAGGCTCGACACAGGTTGTTGCGGGAACGGACTGGAAGTTCATTGGCCAGTTGGTGTGCGTGAGCATTGCATCTCTGGAATGTACTACGGGTGGAGTGGACTGTTCGGTGTTGGGGCTGCTGGGGTGGCAGCATTCTCTGTAGAAGGGGATGCGCATCCGGACAATGCATCTTGTACAGGAGGCAAAGTGCTGCAACCGTCCGACGAAGAGCAAGACTTGGCAGCCAACACATTGGGGCGATGGCACGGATGGCCCGGGCTTGCACACGGTCGAGTCTTGCAAGATGGGATGGGGCCGCTCCCATCCAGACAATAGGGCAGTACTCCATCACTGGGCGCACAAAAGCATTGTAGGCTTGGATGCGACCGGGCACGTCTAGGAGGTGTTCCTGGGGTTGCCACTCTGCGCACCAGGGGGAGTACCCCCAAAGCGTACATCGGCATAGCAAGAGGATCTCCCTGCGTTGTGCCTTCTCGCGATAGGAGGCACTCCCCGTCCACGAATAGGCGGGCCGGCTGACGGTAGCAGTTTACGATAGCGGGTGTGATGGCTGGACAGAGGTGCGCTACGTTGCGCATACATGCTATGCAGAATTTTGAAATTTTCAATCGGCTCTCAAAGGGTTAAGGCGATTGAACGCATTGGATGCATCCGCCATAAGCACAGCGTCAACGTCTTCTTCATGGAACGTGTCGTGCATGGCGTGAATGGCCGCCTCAATGCCACATTCCTGGCCTCCGCACATCTGCAGTGACCCTGTCGCCTCACGAACAGAGTCCCCCGCCACGCTCAGAATAGCCTTGCCGATGATACGACGGACGGTTTCGCCGATGCCTATTGGGCGCACACCCGGTTTCTTATCTAGAGGGATAAGCCGGTATGCCGTGTAGGCTTCCATCGATGCTGGGTTGACGTACTGAGTGGCGATTCGCCGGGCACAGCTGGCGAGAGCATCACATAGGTCGTCTGAAATGTCCCCAAACGCTGTGCACATACGCCTCCAGCCATCTGCGTCCATCCCAGACGGCCCTGCAGAACCGGTGGTATGCAGTGCAGCTTGGCGCACAGCGGTCCTGTCCAGCTTGGTGAAGAGCACTGGGTGGGGCTGTGCTGGGGGTTGCCCTGGGAGGAGAGCCGCTGCTGTGACTGCTTCGCCCTGTGGGTGCTTACTGCGCAGCACATCAAGCACGGTCGTTTCTCCAATCTAGTACTGAGTACTAGTACTAGTTGCCAAGTACAAAGTAGTTGGAATTAGTCGAGTTGTGAAAGTAAGACCTACAACAATTCTAAGACATACCCATTACCTTAGAAGAAGTAGCACCGTGGATCTCCATATCACTATAAGCAAGAGTAGATAAACAAGAGTGTGCAACTCCGGATCTCTCCTGCACAATCTGCAGATACCCCCGCCCACGGCGGAATTTTTTGTTGACGTCACCTTTTTTCAGAGAAACGCGCCTTTTGCTGCAGAGCAGTGTGAGAGCACGTGCTGGGCACCGACCTTGTGGTGTAAAGTCCGGCCGAGTGCACGAGGGAAAACTTTCTAAAAGGCTCGCAGCGCGTGCGTCGTCGAAAAGATTACGTCAAGAAAAAATTCCGCCGTGGGCCGGGGCCAACCCATCCTGAGTTGCACACTCTTGTTTAAAAAAAGTAAAAAAAAGTAAATTGTTGCACACTCTTGTTTAGGCCATGGTAAAAAATAAAGTTGATTCTCAGGTCATGAGCCTGTGAAAATCGGTGCGAGCGAGTGATTTTTTATTTTAATTCCCACAATTTTTTATTTCCAAAGATAGGGTCACACATGTGTACGTCACAGGTTCATAATTAAATTATTTTTATTATTCAGGCCAGGGAGTAGAAAAATACCGGTATTTTACTACTCCCGGATTCATGCCTTTCGCATTGACCGTTTTCATGCACGCATATGCATGCATAGAAATAAAATAGAATTGTTGTAGGTCTTACTTTCACAACTCGACTAATTCCAACTACTTTGTACTTGGCAACTAGTACTAGTACTACTACTAGTACTCAGTACTAGTAGTAGTACAAGTCATGTACACTGTAGTACTTTGCTGGATGCTACTCTCATCTTACCATGCCGATAGTTACCATGCCGATAGTTACCATGCCGATAGTGAACTACTCTCATCTTACCTTGCCGATACGGCGATAGTGAACTACTCTCATCTTACCTTGCCGATAGTGAACTACTCTCATCTTACCTTGCCGATAGTGAACTACTCTCATCTTACCTTGCCGATAGTGAACTATTCTCATCTTACCTTGCCGATAGTGAACTCCACTGTTAAAAATGCCCATGGTTCGAAATCGAACCATGGACTCCAAAGGGTTAATGTTCATGGAGGAGGTTTTCATCGTCAACTGCGCACAAAATACTCTGCCATCGGTATACCACTTATAATGAAATGCCTCGCCGGCTGTTTGGTGAGAAAGAGAACTTCACCACTGGATGGTAGTTCTGTCTCGCCAGGCAACCTGTGAGGCCTCCGTGGTGTACATGTCTCCGCAAAGTGTCCCGCTGAGCTTTCAACAAAGGAAAGATGGCGCGGCCGCTGCGACAGCTCTGCTTCAACACGTACACCACGTAGAGTAAGGCCAGGCGCGGTCGGGAAAATCTACAAAACTGCTGCCACTCACAGTTGTCTTAGGTGGTGACTGGGAAATGCAGTTAGACCTGTTAGCTTGGCCACTTGGACCAGTATGCCGAATAAACTTTCATCATTAAAGTCATAATAGTCGAAGTAAGCGGTAACGGTCAACCCAGCACTGACTGTGCTGGGGGAGGAATGAGGAAGACTCACTCGCAAGTGAGGGCACATTCCGAACTGAAGACACACTCTGCCTGAAACTCCTTTTATACTAACAAAACCGAAACGCTCAATGGAAGGTTCACAATGGAGCAGTCCCTCAATGACTACTAATTGCCCCAAAAGTAATGACTAATGTATCGTATCATGGACTGCAGACTATCCGTACCCATGGCCATGCCATGGATGGGAACAGAACTGAAGTCCCCACTCCAGGAACAAGGAGTACAGCAATCATGATGATGTCAAGACTACTACATCTAGGATTACATGTACATGTAGCAGGAAGCACGAGTTACAGTACTATTAGTATTACTACCCTGTAAAGGTTTTCAAATCAACAGCTGTCATCAATCATCACTGCATGCACTGACATTCGTGTGACATGAGTCGTGCAAGACGTGATTGATGCCATTACTACTAGCATTAGTGGCATTACATGTCCATGAGTCATGACTGTATAATTATCAACATGACACAGACAGTGTTACCACTACCAGTTAGTAACAGTGTTATCCACTGTGGGGCAGGTCATGCGATTGCATCATCATTTTGAAATGTTTTTACAGTATTTCCCGTCTCACGACCGGGTATGCAGCCCAAACGACAAACGCTTTCAGGTGTTCCCGGTCCGGCCCACTGCAACGCTTTTTGGCGGGCAATGTTACCATGCTTACTACTCAGTGTGTTGTACATCTCACAGTACTGACGACAATGGCCTACAAGAATACCGGCGGTACTCGGCGGTAGGGGATACACTGTATACAATGTCATGTACACTGTGGTAGCCTGGTGGGTGTTTGAAAGAGGATTTTTCACTATCAGGGAATCTTTATCTTGACGATGAAGTTTGAAAATGCCGAACTCCATTGCCCGAACAATCAACGGAGTGAGAGCAATCAGACCGGTGAAACAGCAGATCAGGACCACGATGTACATGTACGTACAGTACATGTATCAGTTCATCTGGTGATATTATACGAGCCAGGCCAAAACAACACTGCAAGTTACTAGTAGTTACTTTCATCTTCGACTGTGCGTGTGTAGATGTCCACAAGGGTATGCGATCTGGCTCTCACGCCACACCATTTCCGCGATGGCGAAACGTTTTGGCCGTTTACACGAGAACGAAACGGAACAAAGCGATTGAAAAATACATGTACATGTATGTCTAAGGAATGGTGTAAAGAACCCGGACAATGGTTAGGTTGATACTAGTATGCGGTCTACAAAGCAGTCACAGCAATGACCGAGCCCTCAGCCCAGCATACATAATTATACATGTGGAGGCAACAGCCGTCTCACTGGAGCATCTCAGGATTCCGTGACATGTTTACTCGCAAAACTATACTGCCCTAGAAATAATTGTTGGTGGCCCCTTCCCTACGTGGCCAGTGCAGGACTTCGCACTGCCACAGGCTCAGCGTGTCTTCACGTTTCGTACATGAATCCGCCAAATGTTCCACTAGTGCACTGGACAGGGGGTACCACATGTGTACGGAGTTTCACCGGCGTTTGAAGTGTCTCTTTCCGATTTGGGCATTTGCTTTCGCACCTGAACTAGCTGATGATTGGTGCACACATGTCGTGTACGGAACTAGTCAGATCGGCAATACCTCACAAAGCACATGTGACATTCTACGTGGTGATGTGAAGAGGATGTGGTACGATGGCATGTAGGTAGGCATGCAGTCTTAATCACGATTATTAATTTTGTAGGTCAAGTCCAAGGATTCCTGCAGTGTCCTACATGTAGTATTCATTTTAATACCAAGAGTCTATAACCATGAGGTGTGGGAGAACGGGTGGGGTATGGACTCGCAGTCAGTTCAGGCCACAGTGCTTGGGTTGCCTTGTAAAATGAGGAACTACGCAATGCATGTACCAATATGCCCTACCCTGCCTGCATGTATCTGTCTGTCTGTCTGTCTGTCTGTCCATCTGCCTGTCTGCCTGCCTGTCTGTCTGTCTGTCTTTCTGCCTGTCTGCCTGTCTGTCTGTCTGTCTGTCTGTCTGTCTGTCTGTCTGTCTGTCTGTCTGTCTGTCTGTCTGTCTGTCTGTCTGTCTGTCTGTCTGTCTGTCTGTCTGTCTGTCTGTCTGTCTGTCTGTCTGTCTGTCTGTCTGTCTGTCTGTCTGTCTGTCTGTCTGTCTGTCTGTCTGTCTGTCTGTCTGTCTGTCTGTCTGTCTGTCTGTCTGTCTGTCTGTCTGTCTGTCTGTCTGTCTGTCTGTCTGTCTGTCTGTCTGTCTGTCTGTCTGTCTGTCTGTCTGTCTGTCTGTCTGTCTGTCTGTCTTCTCTGTCTGTCTATCAGCTACATGTATCTAACAGTTATTGGTCTCATTCCACGATGGCCAGACGCCAATAAGGAAGATTGATAAGCATGGTAGTATTGCAGTCAGAAACAGCTACATGTTTGTGGGAACTTACCCAGGGAGGAAATTAACAATTATTAAGTTAATGATGATGAAAAACATGCGGGGCCAATAACAGGTGTGGTCGAGATAGTTAAATGCTTGTGACACCGTCGAGATGATATCTGAAACTAGGAGAGTGCGCAGAGCAGAAACATGTAGTGGTCAAAAGAGACCGGATGCATTGCGTCGGAAAGGATTTCTTCAAGGTTGGGCTGTGATGTGGATAGGGAGTGAGTTGTGAAAGGTGAGGGCACTGTTGATGGGGCCTGGGGAATCTCAGTGCCTGTTTGCGTGTGCAAGTCCGATGGACTAGGTCCTTGTCTGTCGAAGGGTATGGTTGGTGTTGACGTTGTGGAGCAATACATGTATGTGGTTGTAGCAGATGTGGTAAGGAGGTTTGGTGGTGGATGTCTCATGCTAGTAGAGCTTGTGTAACTAGAAGTCATGAGCTATGGGTGGGGAGCTTTGCATGATGGAGGAGGGAACTGTGGTGAACTGGTGCAAAGAGGGGAATCGGAAAGCAGATCCGTACAGCGCGGCGCTGAGGTCTCTCCGGTGTGTACCACTGTTGCTGTGTTGTGTTGGAGAGGGCAAGGCCGCCATATTCCAGAACAGATCGGATGTACATGTACATGTACTGTACAGGTATGTTGTCTAATAACACTAACAGGCTGGAAGTGCACACTATGCCACTATGCCACTATGCCACTATGCCACTATGCCACTATGCCACGGTGCCATGTGTCTTGTGGAGGCTGGAAGTGCACACTATACCACGGTGCCATATCATCATATGGCCATGTGTCTTGTGGAGGCTGGAAGTGCACACTATGCCACGGTGCCATGTGTCTTGTGGAGGCTGGAAGTGCACACTATGCCACGGTGCCATGTGTCTTGTGGAGGCTGGAAGTGTTCACTATGCCACGGTGCCATGTGTCTTGTGGAGGCTGGAAGTGCACACTATGCCACGGTGCCACGTGTCTTGTGGAGGCTGGAAGTGCACACTATGCCACGGTGCCATGTGTCTTGTGGAGGCTGGAAGTGCACACTAATATCACTATGCCACGGTGCCATGTGTCTTGTGGAGTTAGTTTCTGTAATTTTCTGGCTTTGCTGGTAGTTTGGTTACTTGCATATCATCAGACAACGGACAAAATTGTTACAAGTAATTGCCCCAACAATGTCGCTACATACATGTACATGTAGATGGTATTGGTCTTGGGTTCGGCTGTTTGCCGTCAAGTGCAGTCTAGCGCTGTGTTGCCTTGCGCAGCGGAGAAGCCGGAGATATTGGGTTTCAGAGTGTACCGCAGGCGAAACACGTCTAGCTCATCATCTTCTAAAAGACCCACAGCACACCTTCACTCATGTGGCCATTGTCCCTATTACAGCTGTACAGCAGCGCTGTTATTCAGTCCACTAATATTGCAGAGGGATATTTTCAAGATACACCAGAGGCATGGTTTGTTGCCCCCAGGGCATCCCCATTTCCTACTCTTTGGAGTCGCTCAAAGTGTGAGCGTAGCCATACCACTCGAATACTATGAAGTTCAGAACGTAGCCATCATGGCCATTGCATTCCACTGAAGCCTTTAGCCACCATATCAAGCCTCGATTTGCACCATTTTCTTTCCCAGACCGCCATGGGACAAATAGGAAATATCGTCACATTGTGCGTATACGCGTACGTGCGGCGGTAGGGGGGGGGGGGTACTTTTCTCTAGGAATACCATCAGCACATGAAAGCGACATCCCAGCAAGAGTCCATAGCGCCCATCCTCCGTGGACTCTTGAGGTGCTAGAATATGACCATGTTGCTGATACACCAGTGAGTGCAACGTGCATTGTATAATGCATGCTGTACGAATGCCTTGGGACCTAGAACAACCCTCAATGTGTGGTTTGAGCAGAAGACACCCATACTAGTGCGGGCCTCAAGTGCTACTTTGCAACTTCTTCAAACCACTGTCCGGTCATCAGCGTCGCTGACCGCATGTGAACAGTTTTCGTCTCTTCGCAGCTGCAGTTGTTCGCAGTGCCTGAAATAACAACGATGCTGAATGAATACTGCAGCTGGTCTTGATTGTGAGGACTTGAGCGGTGCATTTGCTAACAGGTTGCCAGTCATACTCTTACTACTCTTGGGGTTGAGATGGGGACATGGACCACTAGCACTATGCCGAGTGACACTGAGCTGTAGTAGATGATCTAAAGAGCTGGAGAGAGAGAATACATTACACGAGGTCGCACTACAGTACCACCTAAACTATCTTCACTTAGAGAACGTAGAGCTATGGAGTATGCGGAGAAGCAAACAATGCGACTCCGAGGGCCCTGCTAAAATCTGACCACTTCACTGGAAGACTTTCCAAAAGCTGGATCAAATTGTCGAGCAGTCTCTTTCATCAGTTCTAGTATACTTTTGAGATGAGGTGAGCATTTACACCAGTTTACAGGCATACCTGAGTAAGAGATTATAACGCTGTGGCTTGGGAGTCGTGTCGCGATACTTTGTTGTGGTTCTGTTGCTTTCTCAGCACCTGTCCTGAAACTTCCTTATTCAACATCCTGTTGTCCCTTTGCGGACCCGACCCACATTTGCTGTTCGGCTTGCAACAGGCAGCCCTAGACCTAGAGAAAGGAGAGTGATCACCTGTATATCACCTGCACCATGTGTACCGGTCTGTGCATATGTTACAGTTGCAGAGACGACTTTCAGTCGGCCCGCCGTTCTTGTACCCTCGGTGATGGTTACCTTGCTTTGACTGCTGTCGAGACATACTCCTATATTGCTATTCCTAGTCCTATGATATTCGGCCTGCATTACAATGTCTCTTGTCTCATACCCGGGCCGTACTCTACACTCGACTATCTGCTGCGCTTCAGTCCAGACGGTGACGCTGAATGTCTAGTGGAAAAGCCCACGCTTGAGTGAACAAACCTCAAAGTAGTTGTATTCAGCCTGCTACGAATGGAGCAATGCTATCCGTCACAAATAGCACCCGCGCACTACCCGCACCGACATACTGTCACAATTGTGGATCGAGTGCATGTCCCTGTTGTCTTGCTCGTCCTAAATGTACAATTAGTCCACTACAGTGGTCCATTACTTCACTACTCCACAAACACACAACCACGCTACAACAAACACAGTACGAGCTGCAGAATACACACCGTGAGCAATAATCACCTCTCTCAATGCAACAGCAGAAAGCTGTATCTAAGGTCAATCTTCAGCAGGACACATTGTCAATCATCCAGGATAGCTACGTTAGAAACAGACGGTGCAAAGGCAGTCTGCAGCTGCAAGTAATGGTCTAATCGGATGCATTCGCTTGGCAAGCGTTTCCTGGGTGTCTTGTACCTTGTCTGAACTTAGCATATTGCCATGGACAATGGTGCTATAACTGGCCAAGCACACTATGTATCTGCGATTTGTAGAGACCGGTCTAGGATATGCTGAGCAACTCATCGTACCAGACTAGGCGGAAAGGTTCATACGTCCTCACTACACCTTGCTGCTGTTGATGCTGCTGTTGATGCTGCTGCTGCTAATGATGATGATGACTGGAGGGTTTTGGCGGAGCGAATTCCTCGGTCGTTATGCACGGAGGAAATAGATTTGAAATAGAGCTGCTGTTACTGATCTTGTTGCTGATGCTCCCCGAATACACGAGCGTTCTGATGAGTAACGGCCTATGGACAGTGCACACCACTTGTGCTACATTATGGCCTCAACCAGATACCAGATGCAGTTATCTTGCATACGCACACACACACGCACAGACAAACGCACACAGAATGCTGGCCTATATGCGTATGCACGTTGGCATTATGTACACGATGTGCAACATTACCTTAGCTCAAACTGTCCTGGTAAGGTATAACCCCTACCTTCATCGCACTATTCCCCATCCTACCTGGCCAGACATGTACTATAGTGTGAATAGTGATGTTGTTTTTTAAACTGACGTCACACAAAGTAGTGAGATCGAGAATGCTACTGATCATTGTGGACGTACCCGAGTCCAACGAGTCCTTGACGCGTCATGGGTTCACGGATGCATGGTAGTGTTCTTAGCATGAGAGACTGTACCGGCGCATCACGTACAGAATCTGGAATGCACTCGAGTCCTAGGGCAAGGGCAAGGCTCCATTGTCACTGCTGGCTGGTGATGAGGAAGATGATGTTAGCCGTGGTGTCAACATTTAGGACTGTGCCTGTGGTATCCACGTGAGCCGAGGGGCCGAGTGCCGAGAGGGTCTTTTGCTAATTACATGTCGTCACTAGGAGCAATTGACCGCAATGCGTTGTGCGTGTTGAATACCCGCCTGTTCTGCTTGGCCGTTGTCAGTCCTACAATCCTCTACTACTAGTACTAGGCTCAAGGGCTAGGGCAGGCACTACGGAACGACGAACATACGACACGGCTTTCTGCAGCCCGTGTAACGTCAAGCAGTAGCTACAAACTCTTCGTCGCCTCCAACGCCTCAACAAAACTGACTTTACATCCTTTTTATCTGGACAGTACCCTGTGCCAAGTTAGCTCATTCCCTTCTCTAGGACTCATCCGCCCGCTCGTTGTAAGCCAGTTCATTGCTGCTGCAAGTAGTATGTGCTGCAAGTAGTAGTAGTAGTAGTAGTGGAGAGTTGGCGTGACTTGTAGTTGCTGTTGTAGGTTGTAGTGCATGTTGCTGGTACTAACAGCTAGTACTGGCTGTAGTTAGCTTGTAGCAGTCTGCAGCAGGCCATTTGTAACAGTGGTCCTCTCAAAGACGGTTAGCGGTGAGGACTTACTAGGCACAGCTACAAGGTCTTGCTCGTCTCCTACAACTACAGTCCATCAGGATCTTTGTACCACGAGCCTACCGACAACAGTGCGGCGAAGATCTTTTGAAAGGTTCGAGAAAGTCGGTGCATACCTGGGGGCCCTGAGCAAGCTGTGTGGTCACCGTCACCACGAACATGTCACACTATCCGAACGTACTCAACGGACATCAACATCAAGGCTTATCTTCACCTGTCAATGTCGTTAGCCATCATCAGAGTGGACTGATAGGACAATCTAATGGCACAACTCACCATCCAAATAATGTAAGTAGAACTTCTCTTGTCAGTTATGGAATCGACACGCCAATCCTTCAAACCCGTGTTACCTATGGACTAAGGTCATGCAAGCACTTATTAATGGGGCTTCTCATTTTGTAGGTACGCTTGTGTTACCTTTCAATAGACAAATTCACTTTTCTAAACCAAGACCTAAAGTGGCCACAAACATTCAGCTAGTGTAGGTGGAGTAGACCTGGCCCACAAGTCCCTCTAGGAATGCCTACTTGTCGAAAACTCCTCAAGAATGTCCCTTGCACGTGTCCTTACTTACCTTAGGCTTAGGCCTCAGAATCTAGCCAACGGTGGCTAACATGGTGGTATGTGGATTGTGGAGTGACTGGAGCGGTACCCTCAAATCTACTTAGCCAGCTGAGGAGTGAGCTGGAAAATAGGTACTTGAGCGCTGTGCTGCATGAACTTAGCCAAACACTTTCCAGTGGCCAGGTGATGGATGCTATGACCATGAAAACATACATTAGTGCACAGAATTGGAGTAAGAACTCTCTGTCTACGTCTTGTGGCCTGAGTGGCAGCTGAGTATTCATAGTATGACCTTCATCACCTCAGGAATTTGCGACAATATTGTTTTCATTCCGCTCTTCTCAATGGAATGGAATCCCAAATGTGATAATTGGACAGTATGCAATCCCGTAGTGCCGACCGACCCTTCTTTCAGTGCCTCTCAGCTCTGCAGCCATTTAGCCCGGTAACAGTGTTTCCACGTGAGCATGATCTAGGCAGAGTAATTAGATGTACCGGTATGTGATACGTAGGGGGAAGGTGACGCACGTGTTTAAAAGTGAGTTAGACTCCTCCTGCAGCCATGGCCTCCTGTGGTGGTTGAAATCGTGTGAGAATTGCGATGGAAGAGATCTAAACGACTCTTCCCAAATTCACAGTGGACGCTGAATAGCGATTGGATTTGGTGATTGCATTTAGAAGTTGAAGAAAGGACCTTTGTTATTCATATTTTTCACTCTGATGATCGGTGTGGCTCGATATTTTGGTGAACTGTAAAGTGATTCGCAGTAAAGAGACCGTTTGTTGGAGTTGAAGAAGTGAAGAGCTATACATTTGTAAGTGGCTGTGTTCGCGTTTACCGTCAACTAGAAAAAGTAGAAAAGTAGAAGACAACAGAAAAAAAATTGAGCACCCACATATTGTAGTTCAACCTACATGACGTGTATGTATCGTCTTCCAGGGTACTAACGTTAGACTTCAGTCGTCGATTGTTGTTTTCATACAAACCCATTCTTATGTAGCATAGTCATGTACTACACACAGTTGTGTTTCTCAACGAACATCCAAATGTACTGCCAGATGTAACGGGATATGGGAGTGTTACTCTACCCGTAATACATGTAGTCGTGGTACATACTTGTACATGTACACATGCATATGGATCAGATTGGAAGATGGGCTCTTCAACCGCTCTTCTGTATAGGCCCACTCTATATCCAAGATGATGAGCATTGATGGGTAGCGGAACATGTTGGCAATTCTGCTCGAAAAGCTGTGATCAGCAGAACCATACACAGCATATCCCGGACGTTCTTCTTCCCCGTCTTATCCATAGACAAACAATGCACGAAACATCACAGAAAAAGCACCAAATTCCGAGGCTGCTGATTTTTTTGCCCGCACTATCCTCCAATTTATCCACATCAAGGGCTAATAATGCTAACGGAACCAACAAAACGCCACCCGCCACCCCACTGCATCTTTCTTTTGCATGTGCATGCTCCAACTCTCTCAACTTACTTGCTCGACCTTATGTACATGTACCTGCATGCGGGACACATCTCTTTCTTTTCTGTGCTTTGATGTAATGTGCATGCGGGACAAGTCTCTTTCGTTCCTGTGATTCCTTGTAACAACCCGTACCTCTTCCACGCACCTCTAGCTCTTTGAGCCCGAGTCAACCCGCTACTCGGTAGCAAGCTTGTATGTACTAGTAGTCGCCTCTCGCTGATTTCCTGTATGTGATGGCAGGCATTGTTCTGCATAGCAAGTAGGAAACCTTGCTCACTGAAAACTGATTTCTCTTTCTTATTACATCAAAGTGCTGCGTGTGGATTGTCCATGACATCATATGGGAACTTGGGAAGGCAGATGGTGGTCTTGTCAAACCAGCATGCGCATAAGAAAGTTGGTTAATGTTTCTATGTGTTTTAATTCGTTGACTCCACAGTACAATGTAAAACTTCAAAAAGGGTCGAACGGAGAGCAAAGTAACACGTGATGCGCCATAAATGGATAGAGAGAGAGAGAGAGAGAGAGAGAGAGAGAGAGAGAGAGAGAGAGAGAGAGAGAGAGAGAGAGAGAGAGAGAGAGAGAGAGAGAGAGAGAGAGAGAGAGAGAGAGAGAGAGAGGGGAGAGGAGAGAGAGAGAGAGAGAGAGAGAGGAGGAGGAGAGAGAGAGAGAGGAGAGAGAGAGAGAGGAGAGAGAGAGAGAGAGAGAGAGAGAGAGAGAGAGAGAGAGAGAGAGAGAGAGAGAGGAGGAAAAGAGAAGAGAGAGAGGAGAAGAGAGAGAGAGAGAGAGAGAGAGGGAGTGAGGAGGAGAGAGAGAGGAGAGAGAGAGGAGAGAGAAAAGAGGAAGAGAGAGAGGAGAAGGAGAGAG